>NC_090298.1:124172692-124478653 GCF_039906515.1 Pseudorca crassidens
CCACCGGAAAAACAGCCGCATGATGAGCCCTGAGTTTTGCTCATTGAGTAGCAGGAAGAGACTTAGAATGAGATGCAGAAGATCTGGATTCCAATCCCGACTACCAGTTTATGGTATGACATTAGGACCATTCGAATAAACCCAAACCTGTTTACTTCTCTGCATAATAGAGATATTAAGACTTGCCAAGTTCCTGTACTTTGTGGATATTACATGAAATTATATATTTATTTCAAATATATGTATTTTATAGTTTACAAAAAGAACTTTGTAAACTGTAAAACCATAATAATGATTATGATTATGGAGGTGATAGTGTTGGCCTTTGAACACTCCTACTCTGCTCTGTAAATAGAGGTGTGGAAGACAAGTTAGAGTGAAAAAGGAAACGGAGAATTCACACCCATTAGGAGTGCTATTAAAAAAAAAAAGAAAGAAGATAACAAGTATTGGCCAGGATGTGGAAAGATTGGTATCCCTGCTCATTACTGGTAGGAATGTAAAATGATGCAGACTGTGGAAAACAGTAAAAACCCTCCTCAAAAAAATTAAACATAGAATTACTACATGATACAGCGATTCTACTTCTGGGTAATACTCAAAAGAACTGAAAGTGGGGACTCACAGATATTGGTACACCTAATACAATATTTGTATTGTGAATCATAACAGTATTATTCACAGTAGCAAAAAGATGAAAAGAACCTAAATTTCCATTGAAAAATGAACGAATAAGCAAAAGGTAGTATATATATTCAACAGAGTATTATTTGGCCTTAAAAAGGAAGGAAGTTTTTCTTAACACCTTTATTGGAGTATAATTGCTTTACAATGGTGTGTTAGTTTCTGCTGTATAACGAAGTGAATCAGCCATACATATACATAGATCCCCATATCTCCTCCCTCTTGCGTCTCCCTCCCACCCTCCCTAGCCCACCCTTCTAGGTGGTCACAAAGCACCGAGCTGATCTCCCTTGGAAATTCTGATACATGCTAAAACGTGGATGAGCCTTGATGGCGTTATGCTAAGTGAAATAAACCAGTCACAAAAGGAAAAGTATTGTATGATTCCATTTACATGAGCCTAGAGTTGTCAGATTCATAGAGACAGAAAGTAGAATGGTGGCTGCCAGGGGCTGGGGGGAAGAAGGAAATGGGGAATTACTGTATGGGTACAAGTTTTAATTTGGGATGATTAAAAAGTTCTGAAGATGGATGGTGAAGATGGTTGCCCAGCAGTGTATGTACTTAATGCCACTTAACTGTAGATTTAAAAATGGTTAAAACAGTAAATTTTGTGTTATGTATATATTTCCACAAGGAAATTCAAGGAGTTGGTGAATTCTGAGCAACTGTGAGAGTTTAGGGAATAACCCGGCTACTCTTGTTGAATTAGGAAAAATTTATTCTCGAAATGCTATAGGCATGTCAGCCTTGCTGTCTAGGGCTTATGAAATGGTAAGTCTCATTGGGGAAGATTTGGGCGGGACAGCTGACCTTAGAGGATTTTGCTAGAAGAAAAGCTGATAGGAACTTAGAAATCAGCAGTTGCCACCAGCAGTTACCTGTCACGAGGCATCTATGGCTCTTGGCTGTCTGCCTTCTCAGACACTACTCACTCTTTTGAAAGACCTCCAGTCTTCTTGATCCCAAAGGAAAAGCCCAGGAGTGTTGGGTCAGGGGAGGCAGGTACCATTGTAGATACGTAGAATGTTAGTGCTGGAAGGAGGCTTGGGATCATCAAACACAGCACCCTTCATTTAAAATCCTCTGCTCAGAAAGAATGCCTTGCCAGAGGTTACACAGCTGCTGTTAAGCAGAGCAGGGATTAGAGGCCATATGCCCTGCCTCTTAAGTTCTTTCCATGGCATCAGGCTGCTTCATGAGTGCACAATATCTCAATTATCCAATTCTTGACTCAGAGGCGCACTAAGATAGAAATTATCAACATTTTTCCTACTGTGTTGTCTATTCTGATGCCTTTTCTCTAACCATCACCACAGGTGCACCCCACCTCACTGCATACCACATTGCAGCTAGAGTAGATTTCCCAAAACATGGCTCTTATCATACCATTTACATCTAAAAACTTTTCATGGCTCCTTATGGACTCTAGGAAAACTGTGTGAACTTCTCATTAAGACATTCAAAATTAAAAACCTGGCACTTAATAATTAAACTCCAATGTATGCTCACACTGGAAATATATACAACTGAAAAAAGGATAATGAAGAAACTGCATGTTTAGAAAAAGGCTCTAGGTTATATTGGAAGCAGAAGGAAAAAGAGATGCATGCCATCGTTTGGGTATGAAAGAGAGGGAATAAAATAACTTGTTTATATTTTATCTTATTTACATAAACAAATGGTCAAAGGATAAATAAGACACGCTTTTGTATCATTCAAGCCATGTATATGTGATAATTTTGCAAAAATAAAATAAAATCTGGTCCTTGACTAGTACTCTTTCTCTCTTATCATTCTCCACCAAAACCTTGAACTCCTACAATTTTAGAATTTTCAGTGTTTCTAACAATCTCAAATCTCTCATGAAGTTGACTTCCATTCCAGTGCTTATCTTCTACCCCACTTTTTTTTAACCTATTAAGTTCCTATGGCATTTTTTGTATCTTGCTTAGATACACCTCTTTTGTGAAGCCTTTCTTGCCTCCCCAGATGGAATTTAGTCCTCCCTTCCCTGGGTCCTTCAGCCCTTTGGTACGTCCACTATCATTCTCCCTCTGCATCCAAGAAATTGAACATCTACATACCAGACAGGGAGTTACTGAAGGCAAGGACCCCCACCTCCAGCCCCTGCCACAGTGCTTGCCACGGTGCGCAGTGTCATGGCTCATAGCACTGGCTTTATCTGATGACTCTTTTGCAAAAGATATTTGTTATTAAGCATGTATTTGTCACCATTAAAATTCTGTTTCCTAAAATTCATTGAAATACACATGGCCTTTCAATGCTGGTTATCTCTTTTAATATTTTAAGTTTTCAACCTTTGTTGAAAAAATATTTAGGGAGGGTGGGAGGGAGACGCAAGAGGGAGGAGATAATGGGGATATATGTGTATGTATAGCTGATTCACTTTGTTATACAGCAGAAACTAACACACCATTGTAAAACAATTATACTCCAATAAAGATGTTAAAAAATTAATTAGTCTTTCCTCTTATTTACTATACAGAGTTGTATGAGTTTATTTTTCTCTTTCTTTGATGATGAAACACTAGCCTGTTGTTTAGAACCAGGACCAGGGTGAGGGGAGTGAGGTCATCATCAAGTGCAAAGTTTGACCTTGTCTTCATTTAAAATTTTATATTTTGTTCATCATGGACATTTTTGCATTAATTTTGATTTGTAAAAAATTATTGCATCAGGGTATTATTTATCTTGAAGATGAATTTTTCAGTGTTCCCCTAAATTTTGCACCTGAGGTGAGTATCTTACTAGTTTCACCCTAGTACCAACACTGCTAATGTTGTGATTACCAAATACCATTATTTTAGTTGTTCAGAGGTTTCTGGCACAAATCTGACTGAATGTAGGGTCCCATTAGTACTTGAGTTTCTGATGGTATTTTCATGGAAGCTTATTGAGATAGTGTAGCTGGAATTTTCTCTGCCTTACTTGTTTCTTCCTGTCATACCATCTGCCCTCACCCACTTGTATGTTCCTAGGTTTTGGCCATTCCTCTACATCTGGCCTAAATTCCCACTCGCCATGAAGACTTTCTCAGACATTACCAGTGTTCGTCATCTTCCCACCCCTGGGGCCACTTATGCTAATTCTCATCCCAGCACTCAGGATTTAATTCTATCTCTGCAACTTTGAATTACAAATATTCAAAATGTTTATCTAGATTGTAACTTGTGTTTGAATTATGCTCAAGATTGACTATGCAATTGGTTATCACTGATTCCCTTGAAAGCAATTTTCTGTGGGAAAACCTATAAGCAAAATTTTGCTTTTCTCTCTTTTGTAGGAACATCATTCCAAGTTCCACCTCCTTTTTAGTTGTTAGTGGTATTACCTGTAGCTGATCTCCTATTGTCCTCCTATTGTCCTTTTTTGCTCTGATCAAGAGCTCTGATATTCTCTTCTGATTTTTTCTTAGCAATAAATTAACTGTGAATTGGGTATAAACTGGGAACAGCTGTCATGATTTGCTGGTTAGTTCATTTAATTTTTTTTCTTTGTTTTAGCATAGTTTATTAGGGTTCACATTGATTATTTTATTTATTCACAGAATGCATTTTTTGTTCAGTAGTTTAATTTTGACATAATTTTTTTTTTAGTTCATTTAATTTTGACCAGGAACTCATCTCCTTAGTCTCTGAAATCATGTATTGCAAATCTTTATCCTTTAAGATTTTATAATTCCTGGCATAGGCTCTAACCTTGGGATTATTATTCATCCATGTGCATCATCCCTGACAAGACAATGTTCTCATTGAAATGGCAAATATCTTCCATCTTACCTCCTGCCTGCCTCTTAAGGAATTAGGTCCTCTTTTTCGTATTTGATCTATTTTTTCCCCTCTAGGTCTTTCCTCTGTATGGGTTTAACCAAAGAAAAAATGAACATCTGAACCACTTAGCACTTAAGGAGAAGATTTATTATTTATAACCCAAAGGGAATTTGTTACATTATGAATATCATAAGTGTTAAGCAGGGAAGGGCTGTTTTCTTTTGGCCTTTGTAGACTATTAGGTGCTCCCAAAATCATGCCCGATGAAGACATAGAAACGTGGGATGAAGCAGCTGTTGTAAAGGCCATAGACCAGGCGAGGGGGCTTATGAGTAAGGTCACCTGGTACAGGTCCCCTCTGTTCTCTTGGGAGGAGGCAAAGTCCAGCCACAGGGACACTTGCAAGGATAACCAGCAGAGGAAGAGGGCAATCACTATGACTGCAAGGACCCAGAAGGGTAGGCTGGACCTGGTCATCTGGCTTTGTCTTAATTCAAGGCTGCAAGGATGAGCAGCAGATGATTATGGCCAGGGGGAGAATGAAGCCAAGGACAAAATGGCCAGAGATCAGCATTTGGTACTGCGGAATGATGATCTCCCTCCACAGTTGGTAACGCCCCTGAATTTCATTCCACAGGTCATAGTGGTTGAAGTAATAGGTGACCCCTTCTACCCGAACTGTTTTCTTGAAGACCAAGTAGGGGATACAGAAGGAGACTGCCAAAAGTCAACCTCTCAAAGCCCCCAAACTGCTTTAGCTGGTATGAGATGGTTTTGGGGACTAGATTGGCCAGAAG
This sequence comes from Pseudorca crassidens, assembly GCF_039906515.1. Taxonomy (NCBI): domain Eukaryota; kingdom Metazoa; phylum Chordata; class Mammalia; order Artiodactyla; family Delphinidae; genus Pseudorca; species Pseudorca crassidens. Next base: position 124,177,968 of record NC_090298.1, read on the forward strand.
ATCACAACACAATAGTCCATGGAGATGAGGATCAGAAGGAAGACACTGGCCGGAAAGTTAAGGATAGACATGGTGCTATTTAGCGTACAGAGCATCAGCCAAAGGGCTAGTGGTAGTGCAGAGCCACAGGGCGAACTGGAGACACAGCGAGAGGATGATGGTGAGGTCAGCCACGGCCAGATTGAGGTACCACGCTGTGTTGACTGTGCAGGGCGTGTAGAAACCAGCCACCCAGATGACAAGGCCATTGCCAGACAAGCCTAGGAGGAAAGTCACTATCATGGAAAAGATGGCAAGAGCAGACTTCACTATTAATGCCTCCAGGCTCTTGCTTATGCCGTTCTTACTGCCTAGAATGACTCCCCCACACCCTTTTCTGTTGGTGAATTCCTGCACACTCATATTCTAGTGGACTGAGTTGCTTCTTCCTCTGATTGTTCATAGTACGTGGTATATGCTTAATTTCAGCAACAATGCCTATGTATCAAATCACTGTCTCAATATATGTCTTAGAAATAACATCTTATTTTACTTTTACCATCTAATCTTAGGCAAAAGATTTAATCTCTCTGAGTGTTATATTCCTTCTCTTTAACATGGATATGTAGTATTAATACCTTATAGCATTGTTGCTAAGCTCTAAAGGGATAATCCTGTGAAATACTTCGAAATATATCTGATACATCAAAAATACTTGATGATGTTGGTTATTATTATTTTTGTTGATGTTATTTTTGTTGTTCTTATTATTTTTCATTTGGTTTATACTAGCCATTCCCTAAGCATTTGAAGAGAGCAACTTCAGGACATGTAATAGGGTTTGTCTGTCTAAAATCCTAGAATTCTTTTAGGGTAAGAACCCAGGATAAGAACATTTTTTACTTACCAGGAACTTGAAGTTTGGTGGCTATGTGTCCAGATAATTGAAACTTTTAGGAAATGTAACCTCATCCTTGATGGAATTTCTGTCTAATGTTTTTAAACAAATATTTTTTAAAACACCAATAAAAGAGTGCATAAGCATAGTTGAGTTTGATATTAATTATAACAGTAATAGCTCATGTTTATGGAATACAAGGTAGAGGGCACCTTTAACCTGTCTGTTGTCCTGTACTTTGGTGTCAGAAGCATGCAATAATAGCACTCTGAGATACCACATGAAATAGAGACTAAGGAAACAATAGAAAAGATCAAAGAAACTAAAAACGAGTTCTTTGAAAAGATAAACAAAATTGGTAAACCTTTAGCCAGACTCATCAAGAAAAAAAGGGGGAGGGCCCAAATCAGTAAAATCAGAAATGAAAAAAGAGAAGTCACAACTGACACCACAGAAATACAAAAGACCATAAGAGACTATTACAGGAGACTACTATATGCCAATAAAATGGACAACCTAGAAAAAATGGACAAATTATTAGAAAGGTACAATCTGCCAAAACTGGACCAGGAAGAAATAGAAAACATGAAAAGACCAATTACAAGTTCTGAAATTCAATCTGTGATTTAAAAACTCCCAACAAACAAAAGTCCAGGACCAGATGGCTTCACAAGTGAATTCTACCAAACATTTAGAAAAGAGTTAACACCTATCCTTCTGAAATACTCCAAAAAATGCAGAGAAAAGAACACTTCTGAACTCATTCTATGAGGCCACCATCACCCTGATACCAAAACCAGACAAAGATACCACAGAACAAGAAAATTACAGGCCAACGTTACTGATGAACATAGATGCAAAAATACTCAACAAAACACTAGCAAACCAAATCCAACAACATATTAAATGGATCAAACACCATGATCAAGTTAGATTTATCCCAGAGATGCAAGGATTCTTCAATATCTGCAAATCAATCATGTGATACACCGCATTAACAAACAAGAATAAAAGCCATATGATCATCTCAATAGATGCAGAAAAAGCGTTTGATAAAATTAAACACAGATTTATGATAAACACTCTCCAGAAAGTGGGCATAGAGGGAACAAAGCTCAACATAACAAAGGCTATACATGACAAAGCCACAACTGACATCATACTCAACAGTCAAAAGCTGAAAGCATTTCCTCTAAGATCAGGAACAAGACAGGGATACCCACTCTTGCCACTTTTATTCAACATAGTACAACAATCAAAGAAGAAAAAGAAATAAAAGAGATATAAATTGGAAAAGAAGTAAAACTGTCACTTTGCAGATGACATGATACTATACATAGAAAATCCTAAAGGTGCTACCAGAAAACTACTAGAACTAATCAATGAATTTGGTCAAGTTGCAGGATACAAAATTAATACACAGAAATCTGTTGCTTTTCTACATGCTAACAATGAAAGATTAGAAAGAGAAATTAAGGAAACAATCCCATTTACCATTGCATGAAAGAAGAATAAAGTACCTAGAAATAAACGGATGTAAGGAGGCAAAAGACTTGTTCTCCAAAAACAATAAGATGCTGATGAAAGAAATTGAAGATGACACAAACAGATGGAAAGATACACATGTTCTTGGAGAGGAGGAATCAATATTGTTAAAATGACTATACTACCCAAGGCAATCTACAGATTCAATACAATCCCTATCAAATTACCAATGGTATTTTTCACAGAACTAGAACAAAGAGTTTTAAAATTTGTACTCCTGCTTTCTTTTGATAAGTGTTAGCATGGGATGCTCCACCCCGCACCAGTTACTTTTAATCTATAAGTGTATTTATATTTAAAGAGGTTTGTTTTTATATGTAAACAACATATAATTAGGTCATGTTTTTTGCTCTACTGTGAAAATTTATGTCTTTTAATTGATGCATTTAGGCCACTGATATTCAAAGTGATAATTGATATAGTTGGATTAATATCTACCGTGTTCATTACTATTTTTTATTTATTTCTGTTTGATCTTCCACTGTGTTTCTGCCTTTTGGGGTTTTAATTGAGCATTTAATATGATTCTGTTTTCTCTCATTTCTTAGCATATTAGTTATACTTCTTTTTTTTTAAACTTTTTCTAGTGGTTGCCCTAGAGTTTGCAGTATACATTTATGACTAATCTAAGTCCACTTTTACATAGCATCATACTACTTCATGGGTAGTGTAAATAACTTATAATAACAAAGTAATCCTAATTCCCCCCTCCTATCTCTTGTATCATTGCTGTCATTCATTTCACTTTCATATATATGCATAAATAAGTATGTAAGAATACTAAATATATATATATATGCATAAATAAGTATGTAAGAATACTAAATATATATATATATATCATATATATATGCATATATATATGCATATATATGTTATATATATATGCATATATATGTTATATATATATGTTATATATATAACATATATATAATATATATGCATATATATATGCATATAACATATATATATGTTATATATATATAACATATATATATAACATATATATGCATATATATATATGCATATATATTATATATATATGTTATATATATATAACATATATATATAATATATATGCATATATATGCATATAACATATATATATATGCATAAATAAGTATGTAAGAATACTAAATATATATATATATATAACATATATAAGCAAATACATTGTTGCCATTATTATTTTGGACAAACTGGACAAACTGTTATTTGTTAGATAATTAAGAATAAGAACAATAAAATTTTAATTTTACCTTTATCTATTCCTTTTTTGATGCTCTTCCTTACTTTATGTAGATCCAGGTTTCTGACCTATATTATTTTCTTTCCCTCTGAAGGACTCTTTAAAAAACATTTGTTTCAAGGCATGTCCACTGACCACAAATTCTCTCAATTTTTGTTTGTCTGAGAAAGTCTTTATGAAGGATAAAAGCACTCATGAAGGATAATTTCACAGAGTATAGAATTCTAGGTTGATGTTTTTTTTCTCTCAACACTTTAAATGTTTTGGTCGACTCTTCTGGCTTATATGGTTTCTGAGAAGTCAGATGTAATTCTGTCTTTGTTCTTCTCTAAGTAAGGTGTTTTTTTTTTCCTCTGACTTCTTTCAGAATTTTTTCTTTGTCTTTAGTTTTCTGTAATTTGAAAATGATATGCCTGGGTATCGTTTTTGGGCATTCACCCTGATTGGTGTTCTCTGAGGTTTCCAGATCTGTGGTTTGGTGTCTGACAATAATTTGGGGACATTCTCAGTCATTATTGTTTCGAGTATTTCTTCTGTTCCTTTCTCTTTCTTCTCTTTCTGGTATTCCCATTACATGTATGTTACACCTTTTGTAGCTGTCCTAGAGTCCTTGGATATTCTGTGTTATTGCTTTCAGTCTTTGTTCTCTTTGATGTTCAGTTTTCAGGGATGGTATTGATATATCAATTAGCTCAAAGACTCTTTCCTCAGTTAAGCCCAGTCTGCTACTAAGACCATCAAAGGCATTCTTCTGTCTGTGACAGTGTTTGTTCATTTTTATCTCTAGCATTTCTTTTTGGTTCTTTCTTAGGATTTTGATCTCTCTGCTTACATTGCCCATCTGTTCTTGCATGCTGCCTAGTTTATCCATTAGCATCGTGAGTATATTAATCATATTTGTTTAAAATTCCTAGTCTCATAATTCCAACATCTCTGCCATGTTGAATTCTGATACTTGCTCTCTCAGTTTCTTCAAATTGTAGTTTTTGGCCTGCCTTGTAATTTTTTTTTTTTTCTTACAGCTGGATATGATGAACTGGGTAAAAGGAACTGGTGTAAATAGGCCTTTAGTAATGAGGTGGTGAGGTTTTGGGGGAGGGAAAGTAACATTTCGTCCTACGATCAGGTCTCAGTCTTAGTGAGCCTGTGCCTCTGGATTGTGGGTTGGAGTTGGGTGTTTCCCTTCCCCAGATCAGTTAGGCTCTGATGATACTCCAGCTGGTTAGACTCTGGTTAACTAGCTTTCCCTGATGGCAGGCCTTGTTAAGAACAAAGTGCTCTGGTATATTTCAAATTGATTCCTTTTCCTCCTTGCTCTGCCTGAAGCCCAAGAGATTTTTCTCTGATATTTACTCTGGAAATCTTGTTGAGCTCTTGGAGATAGATCTCATAATATTGTGCCTCTCCCCACCCATGACTGAGTCCCTCTGGAGTTTTTAACTCCCAGAGTTGTCCATGCTGAGCTTCCAGCATTTCTTCAATTATACTTCAGGTTTTCCTACCCCAGCACTAGGTCCCCAGGTGGTTTCCACTCCTGAGTCTGCGCCGCTAAGCCGGTGACTCCTTGTAATCACCTGGCTTTCTCTCCAGTCTTGGGGCAGTTTACCTGGTGTCCTCATGGGTCTTATGGATCCAAGACGAGTTGTTGATTTTTTTAGTCTTTTGAGATTTTTACTTGTTGTTAGAACAGAGCAGTGACTTTGAAGCTCCTTATACGTGGAACCAGAAAACAGGTCTAGCCTTTCTAAATGCTTTCTACTATTACTGATGACAATATCTTGGAAGTCCTGTATTTGGCACCCATAGACTAGGGAATGCAGAGAGGATTGAATATTAACGCAGCCTGTGTTCACCAGAATGCCTTCTTATTTATCCAGGTTCTGGAATGACAGAAAGATCCTGAAGGTGTCCCCCTACACTGCTAAATATTTAGGATGCTGTAAAAACCTCTGAGGATTAGAGGCTCTCAGGGCTTCCAGGGACATTAGTCACTTTGCTTACTCTGCCATCACTCTGCACGCCATCCCCCTCTCCCCAACCGTAAACACCCACACATATCTCCAAATCCAGTGTAATATAGTTTCCAAACCTTCTGCTACAGTTGAGACAGTATTTCTTTTAGCTTATCATTTGAGAAATAAAACAAGAAGCAAAAACAATAATTCCCCCACCCTCCCTTTTAACTTTGCAATTCATTACTGCTCTGTAGCACAAGCCCTGGCATAAAGAAGGTATTCACTAACCCATTGTCTGTTGTTTTGTTTTGTTTTGTAGCAAACTGTAACACAATCTCTGAACTGGCCACAAGGGGGCACTTGTGAACTGTTTTGAAAATTGATTTGGGTTCAACATCAAATTTCACAAACCCTCACGGCTTCCCGTGGTTTGGACTTACTCCTCCGTGGAAGAAATAAAACGTACATTTGTGGAGCTTCTAGAGCAGGGAGGCATATCAGACATAATCTAATTCAGCTTCTCATCCTGAAAGCCCCAGATGGCAGGACCTGTGATAGCATTACTCTTTTAAATATTGGTGAGGCACTGTGAGTTATTTTAAATATTTTTAAAAAAGAAATATTTTAAGCATTTAAATTGGTGTTGGGCACCAAGTAGTTTTCCTTTTGACTTTAAATTATTATAACTTTACTGGGACTTCCCTGGCAATCCAGTGGTTAAGACTATGTGCTTCCAATGCAGGGTGTGTGGGTTCGATCCCTGGTCAGGGAACTAAGATCCCACATGCCGCGTGGTGCAGCAAAAAAAAAAAAAGAATTATTATAACTTTACTCATTTGATAGTCCACACCTTAAAAAATTTGAGACCCATAGGGAAAAATATTTGTGCATCAGCATTCACTGAGTTGGAGACTTCTGCTTGTGATACAGTCTGAGAAATGGTGGTGAGAAGCTTCACTAATTTTAAAGTGGTTTATTGCAATCTTGAGCACTTTCTTCTTGAATTAAGCTTCAGGTTAAGGAAGCTGTTGGAATCTATGATCATAGACTTGGAAAGGGTAATAAAGAGGATATAATCTATCCTTTTATCTATTATAAGAACCTTTTCTACAGTAAATGTGACATTAGCTAACCTCTATTTTGGGGTTTCAATACTGATACACTAAACTGTACATTCCTGTAGTTTCTAATCGCATTTCAAGAGAACTCTCAAATTCTATTTTACATCCAAGTCTATTCTTCCTTCATCGTGATAGGTCCCCAAGTATTTGAACAATATTTTAAGGTCTCCTTGATTCGTCTTATCTCCAGGTTGATGTTCCCACATTCATTAACTGTCTCTCATATGATCTTTCAAAAGTCTGGACACCCTCTTAATATGGGTTTGTTGTGGATTAAATATGGGTACGTGTTCTTTGCAATTCTTCCTACCGAGAAGTAGAGTGTGTTTCCTCTCCGCTCAGATCTGGACTGGTCCTATGGCTTGATTGGAATAACAGAATGTAGTGTAAAAGATGCTGTGTATCTTTTCTCACTGTTGTGGCCTCTCCCGTTGCGGAGCACAGGCTCCGGTCGCGCAGGCTCAGCGGCCATGGCTCACGGGCCTAGTTGCTCCGCGGCATGTGGGATCCTCCCGGACCGGGGCACGAACCAGTGTCCTCTGCATCAGCAGGCGGACTCTCAACCACTGCGCCACCAGGGAAGCCCGATGCTGTGTATCTTTTGAGGCTAATCATTAGAACATCTACAGTTTTAATTTTCATATCTTTCAATATGAACTCATGGACCACAAAGGCCTCTTGCAGACAGCCTGCTGCTGAGCTCCTGGCCAAAGCCAACTACAAATGCCAGTATTTTGTATATCCAGCCATCCCAGTGCACTAGTAAACAGAACGTTGCAGAAGAATGCAGTAATTTCAAAGAATTATGAAAATAATAAACTGTGGTTGTTTTAAGCCACTAAGCTTTGGAGTAATTTGTTATGCAGCTTTAAATAACTAATAGGTCCAGGTTGCAAATGGCTTCAGAGTATTAGATCAGATCTAAATATGTTGACTGTGACTAATAGCCAGTAACAAAATAAAGTTTTTTTCTTCTTTGATTTTGACACCACAGTTTTACAGTTCTGGTAGATTTTTATAGCTGTATCTTCAGAGCCTGTGGGGTTTGAAATGATTTCTGAGATCAGAACACGTTTTGCTCATATTGATGTTAAAAAAAAAAAAAGATCATTGAAATTAGTTCTGTCTTATTTCTCAGTTCCCTCTTTTGCCAATCAAAGAATGAGTCCTGAATTTTTTTCTAGATTTGATGGAACAATAACTATTATTTTATTATTGTAATATCTACGTGTAAACCAAGGATCTGAACATGCACCATCTCAATTAATCCATACAACCATATATGCTTAATATATGATCTTCCTTTATAGGTTAATGAGCTGAGATTCAGAAAGGTGAATGATTTGCTATGGGAATTAAATGAAAGAGATTGATTAAAACTTCTCTGACCCTAGTCAAATATTCTTTCTGTTTCATCATTAATGTAAATGAATAAAACTGGCAAACTGAGGCATGAACACAGGATAAGAAGAGAACAACTTTTTTTCTCTGGAGAACTGATTTAACTAAGAGAGGTGAGGGCATCCCTGGGGTTTGGCCTGGCATAGGGAGTCAGGGCCCAAGTAGAGTAAGAAGGGCATTTACTGAGGGAACACGGAATAGCAAGAGAGTCAAAGCCCTTGCAGTGAGAAGAGGGCATTTACATATACCTACATATGTATACATATCCTTTCTAGCTCTGTCCACTGGGAGGGCCTTGAAGCAGGACATCCTGATTGAAATGAGTAACCTAATACCTGGATGACTCCACAATATTACTTTTCTTCTAAAAAGAACTAAGGGTCACTTCTTGGAAAAAGAGTTTATTTGGGCTGGGGCAGAGAATATTGAAGATGAGCCTGGATCATCTTGTAATACCAGAAAGCAAGCACAAAGAATGACAAGGACACACCAAAAGGCAGGCAGGCCAGCTTGCAGGGGCTTTCACTGGCAATATTGGAGACATTTTGGTTATCAAATATAATATTACAGTAATGGATGATACTCCATTTAATAAAGTAGGAAACCCTGAGTCCCTTCTGGTATTTAAGCAGAAATTGAACGTTTGATTAGGAATGGGATATTTACATAGTTTGAAAGTAACTTCCCACAAAACAATTGTTAATTAAACAGGAAAATGAGCAAAATGGAGAAGTCTGGCAGACTTCACCTTAGTCATGAGATCAAGATGAGTAGTTCAAATCGGTAAGGGGAAGAATCATGTACCAACTGATAGGATACACTGAGAACACAGCCTGGCTTCTTGCATAACCAGAACCTGCCAATGAGGAAACATCAGATGAAGCCAAACTGAGCAACATTCTACAAAAAAACTGGCCTGTGGTCTTCAAAAATTTCATGAAAGTCAAGGCAAGGCTGAGCAACTTCCAGATTGAAGAAGACTAAAAAGACATAATGGCAAAGTGTAATACATGATTCTGAACTGCATCCTTTTGCTACAAAGGACAGTATTCAGATAGTTGGTGAAACTTGAATTAGGTATAATTCAGTAGGTGGTAGTAAAGTATCAATGTTAAGTTCCTGATTATGGTCACGTAGGAGGGTGTCGTTGCACATAGTACCCACCAGTATTCCTTGAGTGACGGAGCATTGGGTCAGCAATTCAGTTTCAAATGGTTCCAAAAAAAATTCTTTGTACTGTACTCAGATCTTTTCTGTAAGGGTGAAGTTGTCTCAAATTAAAAACTTTATACCAGAAAAACCTCCATTATTTCTTTACTGGATACAGTGATTATCCATTCCCCTCCTTCTATTCTATAAAGCAAGCCAAAAGAAATACAGAATTCTTTAAAGAGAAAATTGTAAATAAAAATCCCCAAATATCATTCAAAATTAAGTAATGGAGAAATGGTGTTGATGAACTTGTTGGTAATGGTGGCTGCTGTGAGGTTACAATTAGGAAGCTGGAAAACAAAACGTAGAGAGGGAAATAATGGTAATCATCATCATCATTATCATATCTAACATAAATAGAATGCTCATCCTGAGGCTTGCCAGGAGCCCACTCATCTTAGTAAAAAGGCCTATCCCTCCCTGTACTTTTGGTCAAGAGTCATAGTGTAAACATTTGGAAAGGGGGAAATGATTTATAGCAGAGGCACTGAGTGAGGACCTGTAACTTGGAAAAGTACACCATGAACTTTTCATGTTCTTCTTTGAGTCACACCCACAGGGTGAATGTGCAGTTTGGTTGTTTCTTGGAAGGGTGTTAACCTCACATATTCAAAAGCAGGCAAGGCCGAGGCCTTGACTTATTTAGTTGCTAAAGATACAATGAGCCACTTTTAGACTTAGACAATTTATCACTTTACATAGACAGCAAAGAGAAGAATAGACCAAAAGTGTCAGCTCCCTATCATCTTTGTCCCATGCATTAAAAAGGATGACAACGAAACAGAAGGGGTTGGATGACTCCAAGGCCGGTTGTGGGGAGCTAATTCTACACTGCAGCTGAGAGGCTTAGGTTTTAATATTCTGCAGTTCTGTTCCAAGGGGCGTTAGGGCAGAAAGTCCCACACCTCATAGGACCTGGGCAGCAATGTCTTACAACAGCTTCCCTGGAGAGATGTGAAGGCACGTGGGAGATGGCTCATAGCAGCTACTGTAGTCCTCCCATCTTCTCAGGTTCCAGGAGGATCGCTAGGTGTTCCCCCAAGACCCAGATAAGCAATGGTTCGACCCTTCACATATGTGGATCCCTGCAAGGTTACCAGGTAATATGGTAAAGTCATTCCCCTATAAAAGATAGTTGAAAGGTAGGACTTTCATGTCATGGAGAATGTCTGCTAGGCACTGAAGAGCTGCCCTCTGTGAGGGTTGACATCCTTGCTGGAAGGAAGTTATAGCAGATGCAATTCTGGCCCCCTAACAAGATAGTGACATTTGCTGTGAATGTGGGACTGCAACATGGATTGGGAGTACGGGGTCATCTGGGCCCAGACTCCTCACTGAATGGCCTTTCCGCTTCCCTTACACTAATCTGCTTTACAAACCCCTATGACCAGGTTTGCCCCTGCTCAAGAACCCATATTTCTCACTATGGATCAAGTCTTGCCAGACCAAGTGGTAGTCTCATTCAGGCCGTCAGAGTTTAGTTTTTTATAGCCGTACCTTCTCACTAACTCATCTGATGCAATTCATCGATTGTTTGATTGTAAACTAAACATTTGTTTGAAATTTGCCATGGTCAGGCATGTGGAAGAACAGTGCTGGAGAGAGAAAGAAGAAAGAGACTTTTTCCACACATCTTCCTTTTTAGCTTACTTGTCTCAGTTAGTTTCTTAAAATAAAACATTACAAATTCTACTTTTAGTTCTCATCTTCTCTTCTTATCCAAATTTTTGAATTCAAGAACCACTTGAAGTCATCTTTGAAACATCCAGCCTGGGCAAATCACTTTTCTCCTTTTTTGAGGCTTCCTAGATTTTTACTTTGATTTGGTCTTGATTTACGTGTCATTTCCTGTGTTTCACCCTCATGGGCTCATGTTCCATTTGGATTTCCTTGCAGTGCCTCTAAAGGGGCTAAAAGTTAGCCTTAAACAACAGTGGACTGATTTTTCACTAAATAGGATTCAATCAATAGGGAAGAGAGCCAGGAACAGGTTATTATTATTTTTGCTTTTCTCCAAACTCTATAAGGTTGGTATTCAAAGCTGTGACATTTGATTGTTACATGCTTGTGTTTTCAAGACAAATTTTGAGGCTATATCCTGTTTTATTTAGGTTTCACTTTAAGTCACTTTGACCATCCAATTTACAGAAAGTAGAAGAGAAGATAATGAGCTCTACTTGGATGTCTCCAGTGTGACTTCCCAATAACTGTCTCTTTTCAGCTAGAAGAAAGAGTGTGAGATGAAATCTCAGGCTGATTCTTTTCTTTTTCTGATTTGTGTCTTGAATCTACATTCAGCTGGCTTCTTTAAAACTGTCATTCTCCTCACAGAGACAAAAAGGACACTTTATATCTTTCCATCTGTTTGTGTCATCTTCAATTGCTTTCATCAGCATCTTACTGTTTTTGGAGTACAGGTCTTTTGCCTCCTTAGGTAGGTTTATTCCTAGGTATTTTATTCTTTTTCATTCAATGGTAAATGGGATTGTTTCCTTCGTTTCTCTTTCTGATCTTTCATTGTTAGTGCATAGGAATGCAACCTAATTTTGTATCCTGCAACTTGACCGAATTCACTGATGAGCTCTAGTAGTTTTTCTGGTGGTGTCATTAGGATTTTCTATGTATAGTGTCATGTGATCTGCAAACAGTGACAGTTTTACTTCCTCTTTTCCAATTTGGATTCCTTTTATTTCTTTTTCCTTTCTGATTGCCATGGCTAGGACTTCTAAAATTATTTTGAATAAAAGTGGTGAGAGTGGGCATCTTTTTCTTGTTACTGATCTTAGAGGAAACGCTTTCAGTTTTTCACCATTGAGTATGATGTTAGCTGTGGGTTTGTCGTATATGGCTGTTATTATGTTGGACTTACTGACTTGCTTCTAACAGTTTCCTTTAATATAATTAAGATGAGGCAAGAGTCATGCCGGCTTTCTTCCTGCTGTATTCCCAGAATTTACCACAGAGGCAGATCCACCAAACATGCTCCATAAATACTTGTTGAATGGCTAATTGAACTTCCACTCTCGCTTATAAATTTAATCTCCACAAAAAATTCATTCGAAAAAACTTTGAAAATTAATTTAGAAATACTGGCATTCATCTCCTTTTCATTTCTTTTCATGAATTAATTTACTAACAAATGCTTACTGGAAAAGCATATTAATTAAGTGTTTAAAGGTAAAGAAATACAAATCAGAAGAAAGGACTCAAATTCTGGCCACATTATATATTATCTAAGTGACCTTGGCAATTAATTCATTGCTTCCAGCTTCAGACCTCTCATTTATAAAATGGGATAAAAGCTCTTATCTTCAGGGGTTTTATGAGAATGAAATGGACACCATATGCAAAGTTAGGGCCTGGCACTGATTGGTGGTTCTTAATAACATTATCAAGTGTGTAGGATTCTGTGTTAGGATCCAAATGTGAACAAGACAAAGCCGCCTGAGATGTTAACAAACATCTGGGAAAGAAAACATTAATACAAATAAGATCAGTATCAGTAGCATAACAAAGGCACAAGAAAAGCATAGAAGGCTGTTTTAAAATATGTTTTATTATTATTCAGGTCATCAGATCAGGAGATAACTGCCATTGAAAAGATAGCTTGTTTTACTGACAGATTCCCAAGAAAAGTGTCCTGCCACACCACAGGGCAGTAAGGGCACATGGGAGGCGCTGGGTTTGTCAGGAGGGTGGGGCAGGTGAGTGGGCAGGAGCCTTTACTCAAACTTCCCAGGAGTTTTCCATGGGAAGGGGTGGGGAGACAGGGTAAGCAGGTTTAGGATAGGCTAGTTTGAATAATTTCAGTGGGCTCTGGGGTGTAGGGACTGTCCCTAGTTGTGTGGTACCTGCCTGGGCCTGGGGGTGATTGAGGCAGGTGGACAGTGGCCCGGTGGAGGACAAGGACTCCCTGAAGGAGGTGGTTGGCAGTGTGGGCTCTGGATTGGTTGGTTTGCATATGAAAGGTACACTCCCAGGTGAGCCATTTGCTATCTCTAGTAATTAGCTAGCCCTGGGAGGGGCAGTCCCTCCAAGGTCAGCAAGCCTCTAAAATGTCAAAGCATCAGAAATATGGAATAAAAAGACATGACTAATACATGGGTTCAGAATGCAGGAAGCATGGGAGTAGCCAACTCTGAGTCTCTTTTCAGGTCTGACTGTACCCCCAGTCCTCTTGTTCTTTACAATCAGAGCACCCTATTAGCTTCTTCATAGGACTTACTACTAGTTCTTATTTGTTTATCTGTTTATTGTCTGTTTATCCCATACACTGTCAGCTCCACAAAAGCAAGAAATTTGCTTGCCTCATTTACTACTCCAGTCTTAGTTCCTGACAGTGTCAGGCACAGAGCAGATGCTCAATAACTATTTGTTGAACAAAAGAAGTGAAAACAGTAGTGCTTGAAGGTTATGTGATGTCTGTCTGTTCACGTGCACATATTACTGTTCATATATGTGTAAGCATGTGGACATTTGTGTTTGTGAGTGTGACAGAGAGAGAGAGGGTATGTGTGTGTGTGTGTGTGTGTGTTTTGCATGGAGGAGGTTCTAGCCTTTAGTCTAAGCCATCCATGTTTACTACCAGGTTTTGGTCAAGATGATGTCTGGTTGACTATTAGATGGGCCCACCAGAAATCTATTAGCACTTCCTGGGAAAGAACTGAGGTCTGAGGAACTTCCTGGGAAAGAACTCACCTCCAGGACCAGCAGACAAGCTGGAGACAGTGCCACACACTTCAGGGGTAGAAAGGGAGAAGCATCCGTTGTGTGTATTGCTCTATTTCTCCTGGATTGGTCCAGCTCCTTGTGGACTCATAACTTGGCAGTTGCGAGAGGGAGGCTACGTTTCCAAACAGAAATATCTGTTTTTTGCCAAAAGCTCTACTATATTGTAGTATGCTGTGTTAGTCAGAACATAGCCAGAAAGTCAAAACCATGCCAGGTGATCAAACAGGAAAAATTTAACTTGAAGGATAATTTACAAGATGCTAGAAAGGCAGTTAAAGCAACCAGGGGAAAGGCGAGTCAACTCTGAGATTAGAAAGTGCAGGAAGCTGCTACTACTTCTTTGCCGGGAGGGATAGGGAGAGCAGCTTGGGCCCGACTGGGGCTGCACCGTGGAAGCCGGATTGATGGTGGGACTGCCTGGTGTGTGAGGGACCGCAGATGAAAGGGCCTTTCTGGAAGGAGCTGGAGCCATGGAGAAGTGGCCGTCACTGCCCGAGATGTCTCCTGAAGCAGAGAGAGGGAGAAGCACCCTGATTTCTCCCTTTCTCTCCCCTCCAATCTTTCCCAGTGCCTCCCGTTAGCCGATCCTAACCAGAAAGCAGTTGGCTGGGAAGTCTGGAGACCACAGTTTGTAAAACTGAGCTTCCTATAGTGCAGGGCAGAGGGGGGGACATGCACAGAAAGGATGTGAGAGCAAAATGGAAACAACCAGCAGAGATGAGGGCAGTACAGTTTTCGTATCCTATAGAAAGGTCATAACATAAAAATAAAGGATGGCATCAACTCGCCACCACTTTACCACACACAACCTTGGCCCTGTGAGAGTTCTGGAACATCAACATCCCTGGCTAGGTGATAGTTCCCCAGGAAAAACTGAAGCCGTCTCTGGCAGAGAAAGCAGTAGAAGGGGCAGGATTGCGTACATGTGGCAGTAATACATGATCTCCTCCATGCAGTTTATAATGTAGCAGAAAACTAAAGAAATGGCAGTTATAACTCGGTAATGTACACAAATGAATAGCAGGTGACACTTGTTAGGTGTTAATCTTGGTTTGGTACAGTTATATCCTGGATCTACGTAACTACATTAAATCCTCATAACAATAACACACCCTCAAGTGGGGCCCCAACTCCTGGCCTTGCACCTAGAGGGGACTATGCCTTGACGTATCTTCCTCACAATGTTCTGAGTACCCCTTCAGTGGCAGGGGGAGGCTGGGGCCAGCAATGTCATTTGGTCAGGGAGTTCCGAGCTGGGACTGGGATCCACCTGGACCCTGGATCTTATTTCTCCCCTTCAAGTGTCGTTCTTTCTCTCTTTCCGGTACCAGATACCCCAAGGAACGCTAGGACTTGGGCTTACAAATAGGGTCATCCTAGGGCCCCATGGCTGAGTACTGGTTGCAGGAGGGCAGCCTTGCAAGCAGATTGTTCCTGTGGTCAGCACAATATTTCTTTTGCATGATTACAAGGGACTGGACTGCCAGAAGGGTACTGACATGCATATTTTGGTGACCCAAGTTGTCCATATAGATGGGGTGTTGTAAAAAAAATTTTTTTCTCAGGGTCACACACCTTTGAGACCATCTTGCTGTTAGCTGTTAAATGTCCCATTTTAGATGAGGAGAACAATACTATAGAATGAAATACGTCAAATCTAAGGTTACACAAAGAGTAAATATTGAATCCCAGGTTTTTAAAAAGGCATTTTGATTTTCGATCCTGAGCTATATGAGAACACAGAGAAGGCATGACCCTGGGTGTTCCCCAAATAAGTGGGAGACACTAGAAATGGTAGAAGATCTTGCCATAGTAGATGTGTGAACAGGGATGGGGTGGGTGGAGGTAAATTCCAGAGAAATGTGGCACTAGATGCCAGTAAGCTGAGTCTGTATTATTTCAGGGCTAAAGGGAGGTCGGGATTACTCCTACACCTGGCGAGCTCATCAGTTAATATGTTTCTCCAAACTTTATTAGGAAACTGGAGGAAAGCAACATAATTTTCACCCTCTTTAATCCCAATATGAAACCTTCCCTTCTTTTCAGAGTTCTTCCAGAAGGACTTTTAGAACTCTTTGCTTCCCACCCGCAACTCTGTTTAAGAGCTTATGCAAGAGATCCTTGAGAGTGTTTTAAGATAGGGCTTTGTTTCTCATGGGAACATGAGGGAAAACGGAAAAAAACCTCCAATTTGTTTAGTGAGAAAACACGACCTCCATGCTTTTCTTCCCTGGGGCGAGTCAAGTGGTAGTGACTGAAATTCAGGTCCCTGTTTGGTGTATAAATATGGGTGTGTGCAAAAGCCACTGCCACACTTGGTACAGCAAGGGGAACCACTGGCTTGGTGGACTCATTAGGTTTTCCAGTTTAATCTTAAACTCCAGGTAAATATCACAGATAACGTACAATGAAGCTGGTCACTGTGTTCCTGCTGGTGACCATCAGCATTTGCAGTTACTCTGGTAAGTAGCCGGGAACATATGATATTTCTCTATTTTTCTGTTAACAGGAACACAACTATTAAGCCTAGGCTCCCAGTGGAATATGGTGGAGGGAGTTTTAGAGCCACAGAATAGTAAGGTCAGAAGGGACTTCAGATGCCCCCTGCTCCCAGCTCCAAGCTCTAACCCAATACAAGTACCATCCCTGGTGTATCCTACAAAGAAGTTAACCAGCTACCACAGAGGTTCAACAAAAGCACTTCATTATTGAACTTTGGCCACCATTAATTTTCCTTAATTTTGAGTTAAGATCTGATTTTGTGACTTCTTTCTTTTATGTTTCTGAAACTATATGGAGTCATTCTTGCTATCATCTCTAATCAGATTGCAGCATTGGTTCTCTTGAGACATAGCTACATTTATCTGTTCAGACAATCAATGGGTATTTGCTGAATGGCTATAAGCTGTTGGTCACTGGATAGGCATTAGAAGATTCAGACCTGAATCAAACATAAATATTGTTCTCAAGGTTCTTACAGTCTGGCAAGGGAGAGAAGACTTCTACAGAAGTCACGGCCGTACTAGACCAGTCATTAATGCACAATGACAATACAAATAGAGCTCTGTGGGAGAGCTGAGGGGTGAACAGTTCCATTTCTAGGTAGGGTATAGAGTCTGATTTCTTGGAGGAGAATGGAAACTGATCCTTTCTTTTTGGAGGGAGTCATATAGGAAGAGATATTTGGGCGCATCTGCAAAATCCATCATCATGGCCACTGCTCATTTGGAGAACAAAAAGCTTTGAGGGTCTCCCCCCTGGAATATGTAGGTACGTACAAAGAAGACACTCACCAAAGTGTTGAAAGTAAGAAGTACGGCGATTAATCGTGAGAAACTGTGTGATACCCATGCCTACATTGGCAACTTTGGCTTGTGAATTTTTTTTGAATTTTTGAACTGATTTGTAACTTCACCAGTTTTGGCTATTTTGTTGTCCTTTAGTGTCTAAGGACACATGGGAAGACGTGGCAGCAGAAAGATGGGTGGAGGGGAAATAAATATCCCCCTTCTGGGGGAGAGTTTTGGAGGGAAAATGGGTGGTAGAAGATGAAGGGGAAATAGGTGCGCAAGCTTCATTTTTAAGATTTGAATGGGAAAATAAAAAGTATTACAAAGAGAATGAAGTACTGGCAGGGTCTTAGCCAGCAGGAGGATGTGTGTCTTATGTGTGCACTTCTGCATGTATGTATTTATACATACGCAAATGTGTTTTGTAAATATATGTATCATAAGCATTATCCTCATTCTCTAACCTCTTCTGTGTGAAAGTTATCTTTCTAAAGCTGAAGGTATAAAAATGCAATTATTCCATATAAGAGGCTTGATAGCTCCCCATTACCCTTGGGGAAAAAAATCTCAAACTCATCTGTATGACATTCAAGGCTTTGAAAATCCGCCCCACCCAAGTTGCAGCCTAACCTTCTTTATCCCTCCTTAGCACACCACACTGGAATTCTGAAGAAGACTCACCATCCTGTGTATGCACTTTCACCTTAATATCTCAATGCCTTGGTTAATTTTGTTCCTCTTTAAAATGCTGCTCCCCTTATTTACCTGTGATCCTGGCATTTGCCTCAAGACACATCTCCTGCAACATCTGTTCTTGGAAGATTCCTGTAGCATTCTCCTAGGTTAGAATTAATCATCACTTCTTTTGTGTTTCCATAGAGCTTTGTCCATAATATTAGCATAGCACATGCTGCACTGTGGCATACATAAATCTTTATTTTCCACCAGACTGTGAGTTCTCTGAGTGGAATATCTTGTTTTATTCATCTGTGTATCTGCACCAACTGGCATAGAGTCTGTATTCACTTATGTTTGTAGCATTGAGTTGGACTGGTTGGGAGCAGTTTCCTGGGCTGTGGTTGGGTCCATTCACATCTCCAAGTGGAGGTTCATTATGGCATCTTCCCTTTGGTTTCAAGCTTGTGGGCTATGGAGACAGCCACATGCAAACTATACTCCCATCTAGTGAATCACCAGTATCTTTTGAGTGCTTACTATATGCCCGGGTCTGTCCTAGGCGTGGGTGATGGTAGTGAATAAAACTCAAATTTCTTATTCTCTTGAATCCTACATACTAGTGACAGGATGAAGGCAAAGTAAAGGAATGAATAAAGATTTAATACTTTAAGTAGTGGTAAGAAAAAATAAAGATAGAGGGTGACGGGTGATACCATTTTAGATACATCTCTGAGAATGTAACATCTGAGGAGAGACCAAATTAGGAAGGAAGAAAGGCATGTAGTTATCTGGGGAAAGAAAGTTCTAGAGAGGTGGAATGGGAGGGGCAAAGGTCCGGAAGCAGATGTTTTCTTGAGAATTCAAGATGAGTAGGGCTGGAATGGAGCCATTAATGGAGAGAGTGGAAGGTGGTGAGGTCATACGAACTGGAATTGCCTTGTTTTACCTGGGATCTCTTTTGCTCCGCAGCTACCGCCTTCCTCATCAACAGTTTGCCACTTCTTGTCAACAAGGCTTTACCTTTACCTCTGGACAATGTTCTCCCAGTCATGGACCCACTTAAGCTTCTTCTGAAAACTCTGGGCATTTCTGTTGAGCACCTTGTGGAAGGGCTAAGGAAGTGTGTGAGTGAGCTGGGACCAGAAACCTCTGAGGCCGTGAAGAAACTGCTGGTAGCTACAGCTTGTGGGGCTGACTCATCAAAGGGCAGGGCTTAGTCACTGTGAGTGCTCACCCTCTCCACCCACTCCCACCCCACCTTGTTCTCATTTGTGAACCTGTATTTCCCCCTTGCTTACTGTACTCATACACATTTCACATGTCCTGGAATCTCAAGGAAAGTGCAATATCCACAGTTCTAGAAGGAATTTTTGAATGAGGCAGACGTATGCTAGTCGTGAAATGTGTGCCACGTCCCAGCTTTGTGATTCTGGATGGGACTTAAACACTCTGAGCTTTTGTTTCTTTGTAAGTAAAATGGTAGCGAAATAGGATAGTGACTATTTTTGGAGATGTGCTAATGATATGTAAGCTGCTCTTATTTTTAATATTGCCTTTTTGACTTTCAGGAGGCACTCTCATATTTGGTGTGACAGCAGAAAAAAGCAAGAGTGGAGGAGGGAGATGATGCTCTCCTCCACCCTGGCTGAAACTCCTTCCATCCTAAAATTCAGTGACCCCTGAAAAGAATGAATAAAACAATGAACAGACTTCAGTTTGTCCTATTTTTATTTGGGAAGCTCTATTCAGAAGGGCCTAACTAGATAATTTTTTCCTTGTGTTATAAACTCTAGAGAGCCTGTTGTTATAAAGACAGCTTGCATTTTCAGTAAGGAGTAATGATTTTTTCCATCTCCTTATCTCTAACTTGAATGTCTCCATTTTCTTCAACTGTTGTTTATCTGACAATGTTTCCAGATGCCTTATGTTCCTATTTCCCTACTTCTAAAGATTTTTTTTTCATCTTTATTGGAGTATAATTGCTTTACAATGGTGTGTTAGTTTCTGCTTTATAACAAAGTGAATCAGTTATACATATACATATGTTCCCATATCTCTTCCCTCTTGCGTCTCCCTCCCTCCCACCCTCCCTATCCCACCCCTCCAGGCGGTCACAAAGCACCAGGCTGATCTCCCTGTGCTATGCGGCTGCTTCCCACTAGCTATCTACCTTACATTTGGTAGTGTATATATGTCCATGCCTCTCTCTCGCCCTGTCACAGCTCACCCTTCCCCCTCCCCATATCCTCAAGTCCGTTCTCCAGTAGGTCTGTGTCTTTATTCCTGTCTTACCCCTAGGTTCTTCATGACATTTTTTTTTCTTAAATTCCATATATATGTGTTAGCATATGGTATTTGTCTTTCTCTTTGTGACTTACTTCACTCTGTATGACAGACTCTGGGTCTATCCACCTCATTACAAATAGCTCAATTTCGTTTCTTTTTATGGCTGAGTAATATTCCATTGTATATATGTGCCACATCTTCTTTATCCATTCATCCGATGATGGGCACTTAGGTTGTTTCCATCTCTGGGCTATTGTAAATAGAGCTGCAATGAACATTTTGGTACATGACTCTTTTTGAATTTTGGTTTTCTCAGGGTATATGCCCAGTAGTGGGTTTGCTGGGTCATATGGTAGTTCTATTTGTAGTTTTTTAAGGAACCTCCATACTGTTCTCCATAGTGGCTGAACCAATTCACATTCCCACCAGCAGTGCAAGAGTGTTCCTTTTCTCCACACCCTCTCCAGCATTTATTGTTTCTACATTTTTTGATGATGGCCATTCTGACTGGTGTGAGATGATATCTCATTGTAGTTTTGATTTGCATTTCTCTAATGATTAATGATGTTGAGCATTCTTTCATGTGTTTGTTGGCAGTCTGTATATCTTCTTTGGCAAAATGTCTATTTAGGTCTTCTGCCCATTTTTGGATTGGGTTGTTTGTTTTTTTGTTATTGAGCTGCATGAGCTGCTTGTAAATTTTGGAGATTAATCCTTTGTCAGTTGCTTCATTTGCAAATATTTTCTCCCATTCTGAGGGTTGTCTTTTGGTCTTGTTTATGGTTTCCTTTGCTGTGCAAAAGCTTTGAAGTTTCATTAGGTCCCATTTGTTTATTTTTGTTTTTATTTCCATTTCTCCAGGAGGTGGGTCAGAAAGGATCTTGCTGTGATTTATGTCATAGAGTGTTCTGCCTATGTTTTCCTCTAAGAGTTTGATAGTTTCTAGCCTTACATTTAGGTCTTTAATCCATTTTGAGCTTATTTTTGTATATGGTGTTAGGGAGTGATCTAATCTCATACTTTTACATGTACCTGTCCAGTTTTCCCAGCACCAATTATTGAAGAGGCTGTCTTTTCTCCACTGTACATTCCTGCCACCTTTATCAAAGATAAGGTGCCCATATGTGCGTGGGTTTATCTCTGGGCTTTCTATCCTGATCCATTGATCTATCTTTCTGTTTTTGTGCCACTACCATACTGTCTTGGTTACTGTAGCTTTGCAGTATAGTCTGAAGTCAGGGAGCCTGATTCCTCCAGCTCCATTTTTCGTTTTCAAGATTGCTTTGGCTATTTTGGGTCTTTTGTGTTTCCATACAAATTGTGAAATTTTTTGTTCTAGTTCTGTGAAAAATGCCAGTGGTAGTTTGATAGGGATTGCATTGAATCTGTAGATTGCTTTGGGTAGTGTAGTCATTTTCACAATGTTGATTCTTCCAATCCACCAACATGTTATATCTCTCCATCTATTTGTATCATCTTTAATTTCTTTCATCAGTGCCTTATAATTTTCTGCATACAGGTCTTTTGTCTCCTTAGGTAGGTTTATTCCTAGATATTTTATTCTTTTTGTTGCAGTGGTAAATGGGAGTGTTTTCTTGATTTCATTTTCAGATTTTTCATCATTAGCGTATAGGAATGCCAGAGATTTCTATGCATTAATTTTGTATCCTGCTACTTTACCAAATTCATTGATTAGCTCTAGTAGTTTTCTGGTAGCATCTTTAGGATTCTCTATATATAGTATCATGTCATCTGCAAACAGTGACAGCTTTACTTCTTTTCCGATTTGGATTCCTTTTATTTCCTTTTCTTCTATGATTGCTGTGGCTAAAACTTCCAAAACTATGTTGAATAAGAGTGGTGAGAGTGGGCTACCTTGTCTTCTTCCTGACCTTAGTGGAAATGTTTTCAGTTTTTCACCATTGAGGACAATGTTGGCTGTGGGTTTGTCATATATGGCCTTTATTATGTTGAGGAAAGTTCCCTCTATGCCTACTTTCTGCAGGGTTTTTATGATAAATGGGTGTTGAATTTTGTCGAAAGCTTTCTCTGCATCTATTGAGATGATCATATGGTTTTTCTCCTTCAATTTGTTAATATGGTATATCACATTGACTGATTTGCATATATTGAAGAATCCTTGCATTCCTGTAATAAACCCCACTTGATCATAGTGTATGATCCTTCTAATGTGCTGTTGGATTCTGTTTGCTAGTATTTTGTTGAGGATTTTTGCATCTATGTTCATCAGTGATATTGGCCTGTAGTTTTCTTTCTTTGTGACATCCTTGTCTGGTTTTGGTATCAGGGTGATGGTGGCCTCATAGAATGAGTTTAGGAGTGTTCCTCCCTCTGCTATATTTTGGAAGAGTTTGAGAAGGATAGGTGTTAGCTCTTCTCTAAATGCTTTATAGAATTTGCCTGTGACGACATCTGGTCCTGGGCTTTTGTTTGTTGGAAGTTTTTTTTTTTTTTTGCTGTACACGGCCTTTCACTGTTGTGGCCTCTCCCGTTGAGGAGCACAAGCTCCGGACGCACAGGCTGTGGACGCGCAGGCTCAGCAGCCATGGCCCACGGGCCCAGCTGCTCCATGGCATGTGGGATCCTCCCGGACCGGGGCACGAACCCGTGTCCCCTGCATTGGCAGGTGGACTCTCAACCACTGCGCCACCAGGGAAGCCTCTGCTGGAAGATTTTTAATCACAATTTCAATTTCAGTGCTTGTGATTGGTCTGTTCATATTTTCTATTTCGTCCTGATTCAGGCTTGGCAGTTGTGCGTTTCTTAGAATTTGTTCATTTCTTCCAGGTTGTCCATTTTATTGGCATAGAGTTGCTTGTAGTAATCTCTCAGGATCTTTTGTATTTCTGCAGTGTCAGTTGTTACTTATTGTTTTTCATTTCTAATTCTATTGATTTGAGTCTTCTCCCTTTTTTTCTTGGTGAGTCTGGCTAATGGTTTATCAATTTTGTTTATCTTCTCAAGAACCAGTTTTTAGTTTTATTGATCTTTGGTATTGTTCCCTTCATTTCTTTTTCATTTATTTCTGATCTGATCTTTATGATTTCTTTCCTTCTGCTAACTTTGGGGTGTTTTTGTTCTTCTTTCTCTAATTGCTTTGGGTGCAAGATTAGGTTGTTTATTCGAGATGTTGCCTGTTTCTTAAGGTAGGATTGTATTACTCTAAACTTCCTTCTTAGAACTGCTTTTGCTGCATCCCATAGGTTTTGGGACGTCGTGTCTCCGTTGTCATTTGTTTCTAGGTTTTTTTTGATTTCCTCTTTGATTTCTTCAGTGAGCACTTCGTTATTAAGTAGTGTATTGTTTAGCCTCCATGTGTTTGTATTTTTTATAGATCTTTTCCTGTAATTGATATCTAGTCTCATAACGTTGTGGTCTGAAAAGGTACTTGATACAATTTCAATTTTCTTAAATTTACCAAGGCTTGATTTGTGACCCAAGATATGATCTATCCTGGAGAATGTACCATGAGCACTTGAGAAAAATGTGTGTTCTGTTGTTTTGGGATGGAATGTCCTATGAATATCAATTAAGTCCATCTTGTTTAATGTATCGTTTAAAGCTTGTGTTTCCTTATTTATTTTCATTTTGGATGATCTGTCCATTGGTGAAAGTGGGGTGTTAAACTCCCCTTTTATGAATGTGTTACTATCGATTTCCGCTTTTATGGCTGTTAGTATTTGCCTTATGTATTGAGGTGCTCCTATGTTGGGTGCATAAATATTTACCATTGTTATATCTTCTTCTTGGATCGATCCCTTGATCATTATGTAGTGTCCTTCTTTGTCTCTTGTTTTAGTCTTTATCTTAAAGTCTATTTTGTCTGATATGAGAATTGCCACTCCAGCTTTCTTTTGGTTTCCATTTGCATGGAATATCTTTTTCCATCCCCTCACTTTCAGTCTGTATGTGTCCCTAGGTCTGAAGTGGGTCTCTTGTAGACAGCATATTTATGGGTCTTGTTTTTGTATCCATTCAGCCAGTCTGTGTCTTTTGGTGGGAGCATTTAATCCATTTACATTTAAGGTAATTATCGATATGTATGTTCCTATTCCCATTTTCTTAATTGTTTTGGGTTTGTTATTGTAGGTCTTTTCCTTCTCTTGTGTTTCTTGCCTAGAGAAGTTCCTGTAGCATTTGTTGTGAAGCTGGTTTGGTGGTGCTGAACTCTCTCAGCTTTTGCTTGTCTGTGAAGGTTTTAATTTCTCCATCAAATCTGAATGAGATCCTTGTTGGGTAGAGCAATCTTGGTTGTAGGTTTTTCTCCTTCATCACTTTAAATATGTCCTGCCACTCCCTTCTGGCTTGCATAGTTTCTGCTGAAAGATCAGCTGTTAACCTTATGGGGATTCCCTTGTGTGTTATTTGTTGTTTTTCTCTTGCTGCTTTTAATATGTATTCTTTGTATTTAATTTTTGATAGTTTTATTAATATGTGTCTCGGTGTGTTTATCCTTCGATTTATCCTGTATGGGACTCTCTATGCTTCCTGGACTTGATTAACTATTTCCATTCCCATATTAGGGAAGTTTTCAACTATAATCTCTTCAGATATTTTATCAGTCCCTTTCTTTTTCTCTTCTTCTTCTGGGACCCCTATAATTCGAATGTTGGTGTGTTTAATGTTGTCCCAGAGGTCTCTGAGACTGTCCTCAGCTCTCTTCATTCTTTTTTCTTTATTCTGCTCTGCAGTAGTTATTTCCACTATTTTATCTTCCAGGTCACTTATCCGTTCTTCTGCCTCAGTTATTCTGCTATTAATCCCTTCTAGAGTATTTTTAATTTCACTCATTGTGTTGTTCATCATTTCTTGTTTCATCTTTAGTTCTTCTAGGTCCTTGTTAAATATTTCTTGCATTTTCTCTTTTCTATTTCCAAGATTTTGGATCATCTTTACTATCATTCTGAATTCTTTTTCAGGTAGACTGCCTATTTCCTCTTCATTTGTTACGTCTGGTGGGTTTTTATCTTGCTCCTTCATCTGCTGTGTGTTCTTCTGTCTTCTCATTTTCTTATCTTACTGTGTTTGGGGTCTCCTTTTCACAGGCTGCAGGTTCGTAGTTCCCGTTGTTTTCGGTGTCTGTCCCCAGTGGCTAAAGTTGGTTCAGTGGGTTGTGTAGGCTTCCTGGTGGAGGGGACTAGTGCCTGTGTTCTGGTGGATGAGGCTGGATCTTGTCTTTCTGGTGGGCAGGTCCACATCTGGTGGTGTGTTTTTGGGTGTCTGTGGACTTATTATTATTTTAGGCAGCCTCTCTTCTAATGGGTGGGGTTGTGTTCCTGTCTTGCTAGTTGTTTGGCATAGGATGTCCAGCACTGTAGCTTGCTGGTCATTGAGTGAAGCTGGGTGTTGGTGTTGAGATGGAGATCTCTGGGAGATTTTAGCTATTTGATATTACATGGAGCTGGGAGGTCTCTTGTGGACCAGTGTCCTGAAGTTGGCTCTCCCACGTCAGCGGCACAGCACTGACTCCTGGCTGGAGCACCAAGAGCCTTTCATCCACATGGCTCAGAATAAAAGGGAGAAAAAGTTGGGTGAAAGAAAGAGGATAAAATAAAATAAAATAAATTATGATAAAATAAAATAACGTTATTAAAATAAATAATAAAAAATAATTATTAAGAAAAATTTTTTTAAAGAAATTAAGAAACAAACATACAAAAAAAAAAAAGTATGGACAGAACCCTAGGACAAATGGTGAAAGCAAAGCTGTACAGACAAAATCTCACACAGGAGCATACACATACAGACTCACAAAAAGAGGAAAAGGGGAAAAAATAATATATCTTGCTCTCAAAGTCCACCTCCTCAATTTGGGATGATCCGCTGTCTTTTAAAGTATTTCGCCTATGCAGGGTACGTCATGTTGATTGTGGAGCTTTAATCCGCTGCTCCTCAGGCTGCATGGAAACATTTCCCTTTCTCTTCTTTGTTCTCACAGCTCCTGGGGCTCAGCTTTGGATTTGGCTCCGCCTCTGCGTGTAGGTTGCCTGAGGGTGTCTGTTCTGCGCTGACAGGATGGGGTTAAAGGAGCAGCTGCTTCTGGGGCTCTGGCTCACTCAGGCCGAGGGGAGGGAGGGGTGCGGATGCGAGGTGAGCGTGCGGCGGCAGAGGCCGGCAGGACGTTGCACCAACCTGAGGCCGCCATGCTGGGGAAGTTGTCCCTGGATCACGGGACCCTGGCAGTGGCGGGCTGCACAGTCTCCCCGGAAAGGGGGTGTGGATAGTGACCTGTGCTCGCACACAGGCCTCTTGGTGTTGGCAGCAGCAGCCTTAACGTCTCATGCCCGTCTCTGGGGTCCGCGCTGTTAGCTGCAGCTCGCACGCCTCTTGAGCTCCTTTAAGCAGCACTCTTAATCCCCTCTCCTCGTGCACCAGGAAACAAAGAGGGAAGAAAAAGTCTCTTGCTTCTTTGGCAGGTCCAGACTTTTCCCTGGACTCACTCCCGACTAGCCGTGGTGCACTAACCCCCTGCAGGCTGTGTTCTCGCTGCCAACCCCAGTCCTCTCCCTTAGTCTCTGACCTAAGCCTGAGCCTCAGTTCCCAGCCCCACCCGTCCTGATGGGTGAGCAGACAAGCCTCTCGGGCTGGTGAGTGCTGGTCGGCACCGATCCTCTGTGCGGGAATCTCTCCGCTTTGCCCTCCGCACCCCTCTTGCTGTGCTCTCCTCCATGGCTCCGAAGCTCCCCCCCTCCACCACCCACAGTCTCCGCCCACGAAGGGGCTTCCTAGTGTGTGGAAACCTTTCCTTCTTCACAGCTCCCTCCCACTGGTGCAGGTCCAGTCACTATTGTTTTGTCTGTGTTTATTCTTTTTTCTTTTGCCCTAACCAGGTACATGGGGAGTTTCTTGCCTTTTGGG
The DNA here is from genome assembly GCF_039906515.1 of Pseudorca crassidens. Taxonomy (NCBI): domain Eukaryota; kingdom Metazoa; phylum Chordata; class Mammalia; order Artiodactyla; family Delphinidae; genus Pseudorca; species Pseudorca crassidens. Next base: position 124,205,192 of record NC_090298.1, read on the forward strand.
AGGTCTGAGGTCTTCTGCCAGCATTCGGTGGGTGTTCTGTAGGAGTTGTTCCACGTGTAGATGTATTTCTGATGTATCTGTGGGGGGGAAGGTGATCTCCGTGTCTTACTCTTCCGCCATCTTCCCCCTCGTCCAGAATTTTTTTTTAAAAAAAAACCTTAAAATAAAAGCACTTTATTTGATTATAATTCTGCAATTTGCCTTGGGTTCACCTGGATAGCTTTTCCACTGGTGTTACCTGGTGACACTCTGATAGTTTAGATGGAGTAGATGCTCCAGAAAATGAAAAGATGCTCAACCATTACCAATTATTAGAGAAATGCAAATCACAGCTGCAATGAGATATCACCTCACACTGGTCAGAATGACCATGATCACACAATCTACAAACAATAAATGCTGGAGAGGGTGTGAAGAAAAGGGAAGTTTTACAAGCTTCATTTGTTTGGAGTCTACGTCACCAGAATGTGAGGTTTGATTAAGTTAGCAATTACATTAGTGCCACTCCATGGCTTCACAGACTCTTCCACCAAGTTAGGCCTTTACTACGTCATCCTCTGGCAAATGGTTCTGAACTATCCTTTCCTTTCCCCAATGCTACCGTGTACTATGATTACAGAATCATCTTTTCCAAGACACAATTCTGGCTCTATACGACCACCTATAAAATAGATTTCAAGCTCCTTAGCATGGCATACAAGGTCTTTCATGATCTGGCCTTACTTTACATGTCTAGTCTCATCAATATTCCTTTCTTCACATGTGCTCCAGCCCCAGCCATGCTGAAGAGATAACTAAATCTCTTTGCTGCTAACACTTTTTTGTTTGTTTTGTATGTTTTGTTTTGTTTTTACGGTACACGGGCCTCTCACTGTTGTGGCCTCTCCCGTTGTGGAGCACAGGCTCCGGACGCGCAGGCTCAGCAGCCATGGCTCACGGGCCCAGCCACTCCACAGCATGTGGGATTTTCCCGGACTGGGGCACGAACCCATGTCCCCTGCATCAGCAGGCGGACTCTCAACCACTGCGCCACCAGGGAAGCCCTGCTGCTAACACTTTTATGCCTTACTGAAAAAACTCAAGCTTCTTCCCACCTACGATGTCTGCCGTGGTCTGCCTCTAGACTGGGCTTGTGCCAGTCTTGGGGCTATTTGCCCTTAGATCCATTCCCTGTGCTTTCCATGCTCTGCTCCATATTAGGGGGAGGGAGGGGACATGATGCTGACCCCTGCAGGTGGTTCCCGGGTCAGTTTCTCAGGTTCCCATGTCAGTTGACATTTGGGCTGCATTCTGCCCCAGGAGGCCCAGGCAGGAGATGGGAGGTGGGAAAAGGGGAAAGGCCAGAGTGTGGCCTCCCCTCTCTCTCTGTCTCTCTATTTGGGAGAAGTCTCTGGAAGTGCCTGCACTATGTCTGAGCCACCAGGTCCTGCTGGATAAGTTTATATTTGTTTCAGCTTTTGGCTGGTGACTCCAGTCCCTGGACTCTTGTTACACCATCTCTTCTTTTTCTCTCCAGCTGAAGTTCATAGTGGCTTCCTGCTGTTATCAGTTTCTAAGCTGCCTCACCATCACCTATTTGATTTTTTTAGGTCTTCTATCATCTTTTGAGTCAATTCTGTGCATTACATTTCCTCTGTTCTAAGCATACAAATAGTTTCTGTTTCCTGGTTGGTTCCTGACTAATATATTGTTAACTTCATCTCCTCTGTGAAGATTACCTTGATTCCTGCTATTTCTTTTTATTTATTTATTTATTTTTATTAGAGTATAGTTGCTTTACACTGCTGTGTCAGTTTCTGCTGTAGAGCAAAGTGAATCCGCCATACATACACATATATCCCCTCTACTTTGGGTTTCCTTCCCATTTAGGTCACCACAGAGCACCAAGTAGAGTTCCCAGTGCTATACAGTAGGTTCTCATTAGTTATCTATTTTATACATAGTAGTTTAAACATGTCAGTCCCAATCTCTTAGTTCATCCCACTGAACCCCCTTTCCCCCTTGGTATCCATATGTTTGTTCTCTACATCTGTGTCTCTATTTCTGCTGTGCAAATAAGATCATCTATACCATTTTTCTAGATTCCACATGTATGCATTAATATATGATATTAGTTTTTCTCTTTCTGACTTACTTCACTCTGTATGACACTCTCTAGGCCCATCCATGTCTCTGCAAATGACACAATTTCACTCTTTTTTATGACTGAGTAATATTCCATTGTATATACATTCCACATCTTCTTTATCCATTCCTCTGTTGATGGACTTTTAGGTTGCTTCCATGTCCTGGCTGTTGTAAATAGTGCTGCAGTGAACATTGGGGTGCATGTGTCTTTTTGAATTATGGTTTTCTTAGGGTATATGCCCAGTAGTGGGATTGCTGGGTCGTATGGTAGTTCTATTTTTAGTTTTTTAAGGAACCCCTGTACTGTTCTCCATAGTGACTATCTATTTACATTCCCAACAACAGTGTAAGAGGGCTCCCTTTTCTTCACACCCTCTCCGGCATTTGTTGTTTGTAGATTTTGTGAGGATGGCCATTCTGACAGGTGTGAGGTGATACCTCCTTGTAGTTCTAAGTTGCATTTCTCTGATAATTAGTGATGTTGATCTTTTCATTTGTTTGTTGGCCATCTGTATGTCTTCTTTGGAGAAATGTCTATTTAGGTCTTCTGCAAATTTTTTGATTGGGTTATTTGTTTTTTTTTGATATTGAGCTGCATGAGCTGTTTGTATATTTTGGAGATTAATCCTTTGTCAGTTGCTTCGTTTGCAAATATTTTCTCCCATTCTGAGGATTGTCATTTTGTCTTGTTTCCTTTGCTGTGCAAAATCTTTTAAGTTTCATTCAGTCCCATTTCTTTATTTTTGTTTATATCTTCATTACTCTAGGAGGTGGATCAAAAAAGATCTTGCTGAGATTTATGTCAAAGAGTGTTCTGCCTATGTTTTCCTCTAAGAATTTTATAGCATCTGACCTTATATTTAGGTCTTTAATCCATTTTGAGTTTATTTTTGTGTATGGTGTTAAAGAGTATTCTAACTTCATTCTTTTACATGTAGCTGTCCAGTTTTCCCAGCACCACTTATCGAAGAGCCTGTCTTTTCTCTATTGTATATTCTTGCCTGCTTTGTCATGGATTAGGTGACCATCAGTGTGTGGGTTTATCTCTGGGCTTTCTATCCTGTTCCATTGATCTATATTTCTGTTTTTGTGCTAGTACCATACTGTCTTGATTACTGTAGCTTTGTAGTATAGTCCAAAGTCAGGGAGTCTAATTCCTCCAACTCTGTTTTTCTTTCTTGAGATTGCTTTGGCTATTTGGGGTTTTTTGTGTTTCTGTGCAAATGGTAAAATTTTTTTGTTCTAATTCTGTGAAAAATGCCATTGGTAATTTGATATGGATTGCACTGAATCTGTAATTGCCTTGGGTGGTATAGTCATTTTTACAATATTGATTCTTCCTATCCAAGAACATGGTATATCTCTCCATCTGTTTGTGTCATCTTTGATTTCTTTTGTCAGTATCTTATAGTTTTCTGCGTACAGTTCTTTCGCTTCCTTAGATAGGTTTAGTCCTAGGTATTTTATTCTCTTTGTTGCAATGGTGAATGGAATTGTTTCCTTAATTTCTCTTTCTGATTTTTCTTTGTTAGTGTATAGGAATGCAAGAGATTCCTGTGTATTAATTTTGTATCCTGCAACTTTACTCAATCCATTGATGATATTTAGTAGTTTTCTGGTGGCATCTTTAGGATTTTCTATGTATAGTGTCATGTCATCTGCAAACAGTGACAGTTTTACTTCTTATTTTCCAATTTGGATTCCTTTTATTTCATTTTCTTCTCTGATTGCTGTGGCTAGGACTTCCAAAACTATGTTGCATAAGAGTGGACGCCCTTGTCTTGTTCCTGATCTTAGAGGAAGTGCTTTCAGTTTTTTACCATTGAGAATTATGTTTGCTGTGGGTTTGTCATATATGGCCTTTATTATGTTGAGGTAGTTTCCCTCTATGCCCATTTTCGGAGAGTTTCTATCATAAATGGGTGTTGAATTTTGTCAAAAGCTGTTTCTGCATCTACTGAGATGTTCATATGGCTTTTATTCTTCAATGTGTTAATACAGCATATCACATTGATTGATTTGCATATATTGAAGAATCCTTGCATTCCTTGGATAAATCCTACTTTATCAAGGTGTATGATCCCATTAATGTGTTGTTGGATTTGGTTGGCTAGTATTTTGCTGAGGATTTTTGCATCTATGTTCATCAGTGATATTGGCCTATAATTTTCTTTTTTTGTGATATCTTTGTCTGGTTTTGGTATCAGGGTGATATTGGCCTTGTAGAATGAACTTGGGAGGTTCCTCCTTCTATAATTTTTTGGAAGAGTTTGAGAAGGATAGGTGTTAGCTCTTCCCTAAATGTTTAATAGAGTTCACCAGTGAAGCCATCTGGGTCTGGACTTTTATTTGTTGGAAGATTTTTAATTGCAGTTTCAATTTCATTACTTGTGATTGGTCTGTTCATATTTTCTATTTCTTCCTGATTCAGCATTGGAAGGTTGTACTTTTCTAAGAATCTGTCCATTTCTTCCAAGTTGTCATTATTTTGGCATATTGTTGCTTGTAGTAATCTCTTATGATCCTTTGTATTTCTTCAGTGTCAGTTGTTACTTCTCCTTTTTCATTTCTAATTTTATTGATTTCAGTCCTCTCCCTTATTTTCTTGATGAGTCTGGCTACAAGTTTATCAATTTTGTTTATCTTCTCAAAGAACTAGCTTTTAGTTTCATTGATCTTTGCTATTGTCTTCTTCTTTTCTATTTTACTTATTTCTCCTCTGATCTTCATGATTTCTTTCCTTCTACTAACTTTGGGGTTTTTGTTGTTGTTGTTGTGCTTATTTCTCTAGTTGCTTTAGGTGTAAGATTAGGTTGCTTATTTGAGTTTTTTCTTGTTTCTTGAGGTAAGATTATATTGCTATAAACTTCCCTCTTAGAGCTGCTTTTGCTGCATCCCATAGGTTTTGGGTCCTTGTGTTTTCATTATCATTTGTTCCTAGTTATTTTTTGATATTGTCTTTGATTTCTTGGTTATTTAGTAGCATATTGTTTAGCCTCCAAGTGCTTGTGTTTTTTACGGGTTTTTTTTTCCTGTAATTGATTTCTAATCTCATACGTTGTAGTCAGAAAAGATGCTTGATACAATTTCAATTTCCTTAAATTTACTGAGGCTTTTTTTGTGACCCAAGATGTAATCTATCCTGCAGAATGTTCTGTGTACACTTGAAAAGAAAGTATATTCTGCTGTTTTCAGATGGACTGTCCTATAAATATCAATTAAGTGTATCTTGTCTAATGTGTCATTTAAAGCTTGTGTTTTCTTATTAATTTTCTGTCTAAATGATCTACCCATTGGTGTAAGTGGAGTGTTATAGTCCCCCAGTGTTATGGTGTTACTGTCAGTTTCCCCTTTTATGGCTGTTAGTATTTGCCTTATGTATTGGAGTGTGTGTTGGGTGTGTAAATATTTACAAATGTTATATCTTCTTCTTGGAATGATCCCTTGACCATTATGTAGTGACCTTCTTTGTCTCTTGTAATAGTCTTTATTTTAAAGTCTGTTTTGTCTGATATGAGTATTGCTACTCCAGCTTTCTTTTGATTTGCATTTGCATGGAATATCTTTTTCCATCCCCTCACTTTCAGTCTGTATGTGTCCCTAGGTCTGAAGTGGGTCTCTTGTAGACAGCCTATATATGGGTCTTGTTTTTGTATCCATTCAGCCAGTCTGTGTCTTTTGATTGGGTCATTTAATCCATTTACATTTAAGGTAATTATTGATATGTATGTTCCTATTACCATTTTCTGAATTGTTTTGAGTTTGTTTTTGTAGGTCTTTTTGTTCTCTTGTGTTTTCTGCCTACAGAAGTTCCTTTAGCATTTGGTGTAGAGCTGAATTCTCTTATCTTTTGCTTGTCTGTAAAGCTTTTGATTTCTCTGTCGAATCTGAATGAGATCCTTGCTGGGTAGAGTAATCTTGGTTGTAGGTTTTTCCCTTTCATCACTTTAAATATATCCTCCCTCTAGCCTGCAGAATTTCTGCTGAAAAATCAGCTGATAACCTTATGGGGAGTCCCTTGTATGTTTTTTGTTATTTTTCACTTGCTGCTTTTAAAATTTCTTTTGTATTTAATTTTTGATAATTTGCTTAATATGTATCTTGGCGTGTTTCTCCTTGGATTTATCCTATATGGGACTCTCTGCCCTTCCTGGACTTGACTGACTATTCTTTTTCCCATATTAGGGAAGTTGTCAACTATAATCTCTTCAAATATTTTCTCAGACCCTTTCTCTTTCTCTTCTTCTTCTGGGACCATTATAATTCAAATGTTGTTGTGTTTAATGTTCCAGAGCTGTTTGAGTCTGTCCTCATTTCTTTTTATTCTTTTTTCTTTATTCTCTATGGCAGTTATTTCCACCATTCTATCTTCCAGCTCATTTATCCATTCTTCTGCCTCAGTTATTCTGCTATTGATTCCTTCTCGTGTATTTTTCATTTCAGTTATTGTGTTTTTCATCACTGATTGTTTATTCTTTACTTCTTCTAGGTCCTAGTTAAACATTTCTTGTATCTTCTCGATCCTGCCCTCATTCTGTTTCTGACATCTTGGATCATCTTTATTATCAGTACTCTGAATTCTTTTCCAGGTAGATTGCATATTTCCTTTTCAGTTATTTGGTCTTGTGGGTTTTTACCTTGCTTTTTCATCTGCAATATATTTCTGTGTCATCTCATTTTGTCTAACTTACTTTGTTTGTTGTCTCCTGTCTGCAGGCTGCAGGATTGTAGCTCTTCTTGCTTCTGTTGTCTGTCCCTTGGTAAGTGAGGTTGGTCCAGGGGCTGGTGTAGGCTTCCTGGTGGGAGGGACTAGTGCCTGTGCTCTGGTGGGTGGAGCTGAGTCTTTTCCCTCTGATGGGCAGGGGTGCATCATGTGGTGTGTTTTGGGGTGTCTGTGAGCTTAGTGCATCTTTAGGCAGCCTGTCTGCTGATGGGTGGGACTGTGTTCCTGTCTTGCTGGTTGTTTAGTGTGAGGTGTCCAGCGCTGGAGCCCGCAGGCAGTTGGGTGGAGGTGGGTCTTGGTGTCAAGATGGATACCTCCAGAGAGCACATGCCAATTAATATTCTCTAGGCCAGGGAATTCTCTGGTGGTCCAGCGTCCTGGATTCAGCACTCCCACCGCGGAGGCCCAAGCCTGACCCCTTGCTGGGGAACCAAGCCACACAGCACAGCCAGAGAAAAAAGAAAAACAAAAAAAGAAAGAAATCAAAAAAACAAAACCCAAGACAAAGAGCAAAAACAAACAGCAACAATGATAACAACACATAAAAAAGAAGGAAAACAAATAAACAGACAAACTAAACCCAAGACAAATGATAAAACAAAACCAAACAAACAGGAACAAAGAAACAGACAAAAAAAGAAAAAAGAAAACAAGAAACAAAGAACTCAAAGATGAAAACAATCAATAAAGCCTAAACTAACAAAAACAAAAAATGAAAAACAAAACAAAACGAGAGCAACTAAAAAAAAGCAAAGAATACATAAAACAAACACATAAAAATGATCAAAAAAACTCCAAAGAGCAAAAACAAGAAAAAACACACAAAACAACAACAAAGTAAAGTAAAAATAGAAAAAATATATATTAAAAAAAGTAAAAATATTAAGAACAACAGAACAAAATGAAACAAGTAAGAAAAGAATAGTAGTAATAAGAATATTTTCCTGGGGACTCTTTCTCAGTGCTCTTGCTCCCACAGTGAGCCACAGCCAACCCCTGCCTCTCCAAGAGGCCCCCCAGTACTTCTAGCTAGGTCTCTGGACCTGCTGTGGGCACTATGGGGCCAGCTCAGACTCTGACCTGGCCCAACTCCCATGTGTACTTGGCCCCAGAGTCCACTGCTGCTAAAGCTAGACTGTTCTCAGTTGTGGGAACACTCATTGTCTATTCAGATATTCCACAGATGCAGGATTTACCAATCCAATCACGGGGACTTAATCCACAGCTTGTGCAGCTGCATGGAGAGATTTCTCTTCCTCTTACTTAGTCACACTGTCCCTGGGGCTCAGCTTTGGTTTTGGTCCCACCTCTGCATGTGTACCACCCTCAGGCATCTGTTCCCTACCCAGGCGAGAGAGAGAGCGAAAGCAGCAGCTGATTGGGGCACACTTACTCAGGCTGGGGAGGGGTACAGTGAGGACAACTGAGGTGTGTGTGAAGTGGCAGAGACCAGCAGGCAGTTGCAACAGACTGGGGCATGCTCACTCTGGTGGGAGTCCCTTCCAGTGCCTGCAGAGTCAGGGGCTGGCTTGTGAGGGTAGTGGTGGCCCTGCCCCTTATGTGCAACAATGGCAACTTGTTTCTTAGGCAGACCATTCTTCCTCTAGGGCACTCCTGGCTGCAGAGTCACTCCCATTCCCTCTCTTGTATCCATGCAGCCAACAGCAGTCTTCTTCCTGGATCTGCTCTCTTAATCCCATGCTTAATCACTCAGCCCCTGCCAGCACTGGCAGATTACCATCTCAAGGAGGCTCTGGCATGAGTAGCACTCAGGACCCCAGAGCCTACATGGGCAGAGGAGGCCTTGGCTTGAGGGGTGGGTGAGCCTGCTCAGATGGCTGCCCCTCCCAGTGCCCATGAAGGCTGAAGCCGGCAGGTGGGGAAGGGGGTTGCAGTGGTGGCCCTGCCCCTTGAGCGCCACTCAACAATGGCACCTTGCTTCTATGGTGTCCCGGGCTCCCTCCACAGACTTTCCTGGTTGAAGAGCTCCTTAGTCCTGTCTCTTCAGGCTGTCTTTTCACAGCCAACAGCTGTCCCCTCCCTGGGTCCATGCTTCAAACCTCACCTTCCAGCACCCAGCCCCTCTCTGCAACAGGAGACACACAACTCAGGCTGGGGTGCGCAGGGCTGTAACACAGACCGTGTGCACAGTTCTTACTTTCTCCTGCGTTCCACAGACTGTCTGCTGTGTTCCCCTTTGATCCCCCAAAGGTCTCTTTCTGTCCCAGCTAATTTCCCCATGGTGCAGGGGTTTTTCTGAGTGCAGGAATCTCTCCTCACCTTCAGTTTCCTGCCATGGTTGCTGGTCCCTTTTCTAATTCCTCTTTTCTATTTTTCTTTCATCCTACTTGGCGAGGGGATTTTTCTTGTCCTTTCAGGTGTCCAAAGTCTTCTGCTAATGTTCAGCAGGTGTTCTGTGAGAATTGTTCCATTTGTAGATGGATTCTTTTTTTTTTTTTTTTTTTGCGGTATGTGGGCCTCTCACTGTTGTAGCCTCTCCTGTTGCGGAGCACAGGCTCCAGACGTGCAGGCTCAGTGGCCATGGCTCACGGGCCCAGCCACTCCGCAGCACGTGGGGTCTTCCTGGACCAGGGTACGAACCCGTGTCCCCTGCATCGGCAGGTGGACTCTCAACCACTGCGCCACCAGGGAAGCCCTGTAGATGGATTCTTGATGTACTTGTGAGGAGAGACAAATTCTGCAACCTCCTATCCCTCCACCTTGTCTCCTCCTCCCGCCATTTCTTAACCCCCGTGTTTTTTACAGCTAAAATTGTTGAACCTTGTGAAACTTCCTGTTTTCCTTTCTCACTTTGCCTGCGTCTACTAAGAACAGACTGGGTTGCCCAGCTGTATTAATATATAACTCCAAATCTCAGGGGCTTACATCCACAACATTTAAATTTTTTTCTCATACTATGGCCATCTTGAGTTGACTATAGCTCTCCCCATGTTGCCTGAATTCTGTGACCCGGAACTGATGGAACAGTCTTTGTCTGGAGCATTTCTGATCATCATGGCTCATGAGGAAAGAGAACTTAGTGAACCATGGGCTAATTTTTAAAGCTTCTTCTTGGAAGTGATCCTGTCTTGTTTCATTGACCAAGGCAAGTCACAAGACGATGCCTGACTTATTTAGGAAGGGCATATACATTTCTACAAATGGAAGGGTGCCAAATATGGGTTAACATAATGTAATTTACCACATTACTTGACTACTTCCAAGTAACTGCCACCTGCCATATCTCCACTCTACTTGTACTTTTCTGCTCTGCTGGATTTTCTTTCCTCCCACTTCTAGTATCCTTCTTACTATTTGACCATTATTTTTCAGTTTCTTTAAAATGGCCCTCATTATCCTGACTTCCTCTGAATGTTGATGCCTCCAAAAATTCTAAACTTGATTCCTCTTCTCTTTTCACTTTACATATAGCCTTCACTGGGGGTTTTCATGTGTTCCTGTAGCTGTCAATATAATCTCCATGTTAAGTACTCTAAAATCTATTGCTGCAACCTGTATTTTTCCTTTGAGGAGAAGAGATTCAATTACCCATAAATCACTTCCAACAGATGCTGTTTTTTAAAGTTCAGCTCAACAGACATTTATCTGAACTTCTTGTCTGTCTTTCAAAACACACTCTGATGTTCTAATTTCCTATCTCAATATATAGCACTATGTTCCTTGTTGCACGGGTCAGAAACTTGGGAATCATTCTAAGTATTCCCTCTTCTCAGCCTTATTTTCTAATTGGTAAGAAAGCCCTGTTAATTATAAGCCTTTTCCATATCTATCATATGCATATTTTCATTATCACTACAGCTACTGCTTTTCCCGAAACCTTGTCATTCCTCACCAGACTACTGTGTTAATCTCCCAAATGGCCTCTGTATTCCCAAAGCTGATCTTTTCCAATCTGTCATCTGCACAAAAGGAAAAGTGATTTCTTAAAATACGAATCACTCCCTAGCTTCAAACTCATTGAAAGTTTTTTAGTGCTGATTGAAAAAAAGTCAGACACTATTTTAAACCAACAAACATATTCAAAACACAGATTTAGACATACTTATTTTCATACTTATTTCAAAATCTCCTTTCTCAACTGTGAAATAAAATAGGAACTTAAACTTATTTATGTCTGTTTTCTCAGCACATAGCACAGAGCTCGTAGGTAGTCAGCATTGGGTTTGTGTTTTTGAATAGATGGATGTCTTTCTGTTAAGTTTTATCTTGTTGGGTTGACCCTTTGTTCTCTCCCATCAGTCATATTATTAAGCTATTCATTACTATTTCTCCTCGCTTGCTGTGTTTTGCATATTTGAGAGGATGATTATGCCTTCATTCAAGGTGCTAAATGGAGAAGTCTGAGGAAAGAATTCTGTGTCACAAAGTTTTGAATAATAAATGTAATATAGCAGCCTGTTGGGTCTGGAGGTTTTTTTTCTGGGTGGGTATCAAAGGGAATGACTTAGTTAAGAAGGAATTAGAAGACAGACTATGTTTAGGAACATAGGCAGAACCTGATGATTTTGGCAGAAGTTGATACAATTTATTATGAAAGTGACACCAAAAGCTGGCAAAGATATACAAAAATTGGATCACTAGTAAGTACATTGCTGGTGTGAATGTAAAATGGTACAGCTACTCTGGAAAAATATTTTGACAGTTTCTTAAAAAACTAAACATGGAACTACCATACAACCCAGCAATTGTACTCCCAGACATTCATCCAGAGAAATAAAATTTATATTTATGCAAAACCCAGTACACAAATGTTCATAGCAGTTTTATTTGTAATAGTCAAAACCTAGAAACTACTCAGTTGTCCTCCAATGGATGAATGGTTAAACAAACTGCTGTACTATAGGATTGGAATACTATCATCAATAACCTGAGAATAAACTATTGATACACACAATAGCCTGGATGAATCTTCAGAGACTTATGCTAAGTGAAAAAAGTCAAATCCCAAGAGTTAAATACTGTATAATTCCATTTATATAAACATAAACATTCTCAAAATGACAAAACTACAGAAAAGGAAAACAAATTTGTGAGTTCCAGGGGCTAAGAAGGGGATGGGAGTAGGAGGGAAGTGAGTGTGCTATATAAGGGCCCCATGAGAAATTTTTATGGCAGTGGGAATGCTTTGTATCATGTATGTGTTGATGTCAATATGCTGGTTTTGATATTGTAGCATCGTTTTGCAAGATGTTGCCATTTGGAGAAACTTAGTAGAGAACATGCAGTTCTTGCAACTGCACGTGACTCTATGATTATCAAAAAATACGAAGTTTAGTTAAAAGTATTGTGGAGATAATCAGAATATAGAAATATATATTATATGCAATTTAATTAATATAGGTTATATTTCTGTATATGATATATATTTATATATTTTCATATATGTATAATTATATGTGTGTATAATTACATATGTAACTTTAATTCCTTTCTTTCATAAGTTCAACAAACTAGAAGAAACCCGTTCACAGTTTTATGTGATTTTTCAAAACATTTTCTGCTCATTTAAAAGCATTCTTATATGAATAAGCCCCACTGTATTTAAACTGACATCTATGTGAATATTTAAATCATTTCTAATATATTTTTGTTATTATAAAGAGTTCTACAGTAAACATCCATATATTTGCATGTAGTTTTCTATTTATCTCTTCAGAAAAATCTTGGAAGTTGAAATGCAATGCCTAGAATTCTTTAGTGTTTAAAATTTTGATAGCTACTGACAAAGTTCCATGTAAAAGAGCAGTTGGGATCTGAGGTTATTGAGGTCAGAGAAGGTCCATTACCAAAGATGGATTAGGGACCAAAGACAATGCTTGGGGTATGATTGTTCTGCCTGAGAAAGAAATAAATCCCTTTTCGGCTTGATGTGTTGGAAGGTCTGGAGATGCAATACCTGAATCATATTATTTCTGGCCTCCATGTTTAAGTCAAGTAATACAAACAAACAGATAAAGTAAAACTTATTTGCTGCATTTTTTTAAATTTTGGAAAGGAACCAGCTTAAAAGCTTGTAGGCTATTGAAGCAGATTAAAGACAGCAGGAGATACCCATAGGTCGTTAACAACATCAAAGGAGACATTTTATTTATATATCTATTCAAGATATATAGTAAGAAATATCAGCACCTTCTATTTATTAAACTTTTCACTGGGAAACACAACTAAATGAAAATTATCTGATGTTCCTCCTTTCTAGTAACTACCTCTGGCTTTATTTTTATTTTTTTTAATGTTTAAAAAATTTATTTATTTTATTTATTTTTGGCTGTGTTGGGTCTTCGTTGCTGTGCGTGGGCTTTCTCTAGCTGTGGCAAGCGGGGGCTACTCTTCGTTGAGGTGCGCAGGCTTCTCGTTGCGGTGGCTTCTCTTGTTGCGGAGCACAGGCTCTAGGTACACGGGCTTCAGTAGTTGTGGCACATGGGCTCAGTAGTTGTGGCTCGTGGGCTTAGTTGCTCCACGTCGTGTGGGATTTTCCCAGACTAGGACTCGAACCCGTGTCCTCTGCATTGGCAGGCGGATTCTTAACCACTGCGCCACTAGGGAAACCCCTACCTCTGGCTTTATTTTGAGCGTCTTTAAAAGGTGCATTCTTTGCTCTGCCACTAGCTAGGTGGGTCTTTTTCTAATGAGAACTTGTTTCGTGATTAAATAATGGTAACCACTAATATGACTAATATGACTAATAGTAACCACTAATATGACTAATAGTTGGTTATTAAATATGTTCTCTCTATGTTTTTAATTCAACAAGTCGTGATTGAATATTAATTACCGTATCTGTGCCAAACATTGAGCACACGGTGATAAACAAAATGAACATGGCTCCACAGATTTTACAGTCTAAAGAAAGACATAGAAACTGTGTGAGTAAACACAGGTAAGTAGATCATTACAAATTATGATCAGAACAATAAAAAAAAATAAGATTTTAAGAATGGTAACAGTGACAAGAGGTTCCCTGTTTTATTTTGAGTGGCTAAGGAAGTCCCCCTTTGGAAATGTCACTTAAGTTGGGACTTGAGCTTGTGAAGAACCCATCTTGGCCAAAGAATATTCTGGGTTGTGTTTCCTGAATGTGCAAATATCCTGAGAGTCATGGGCAGTTTTGTGTCCAGTATCCCAATCTCCATCAATGGCACCACCACAGGTCCAATTATATTAGTCAGACAACTGGGAGTCATTTTTGAAACCGTGACACATCATATCCAACTCATCACCTTGTTCTATCAACCTCGCCTCCTAATATTCTCTTGAATCCTCCCACATGGCTCCATCTGCACTGATACTCCCTCATCCAAGTCCCTCTCTTCTCTTGTAAGAGCTTCCTAGAAGGTTTCCTTCTTCTACTCTGGACCCCTCAGTCTGGTCCTCACAGCAGCCAAGTATCTTTTCAAAATGGAACAATGATCATTCTCATTCTAATGCCTAAAACCCTTTGGTGGCTTTCCATTGTTCTTGGAGTTAAGAATGAAATCCTGATTAAGCCTGTGAGTGCTGTAGGCCTACCACTTGCTTTCCTCCCTTGCTCTCATTTGTTTCACAGCCACTTGACCTTCTGGCGTGAGGATGCCTGATACAGGGATTTTTCAAAGGCTGTTCACTCATAAGTACTTCCTCTTCATTTACTTCTGCTGAATTTTTTCTCATTACCTTCTTGTCATTTTTTTTTTTTTTTTCCAGATCACAGCTCAGGTCTCACTGTCTTAGGAAACCCTCCTCCCTGTCCAGGTGAGATATATTTGTTAGAGGCTCTAGTAGAATCATGTTCCTTCCTTCCTGAGCATGTCTCTCAAAAATAATTACATATTTATACATGATTATGTGATCATTATTTGTCTCTCCCACTTGTTTGCAAGCTCCAAGAGGGTAGAGTCTAATACCTAGCATAGAGCATGGGGCATAGTAATATTCAGTAAGTATTTTATGATTAAATGATTGAGTAACACGAATAAATACACACCTAGTAGATGATTCATTTTCTAGATACTCTAGAAGGCATTTTCTTTAAAGAAAGGATAGGGACTTATCCTAGTATTAGTCTAGTATTAGTCTAGACTAATACTAGCATTATCCTAATATTAGTCTAGTATTAGTCTGGCTGTAAATTAACATTATATTCTCTACCCACATTGGTAAGAGGATTACACTGAAAAGCTAGAAATCCCCTGATTTCCCTCACATATTACCTGGGGCTAGAGGTATATCAATCATGTGTATTGTCTTTCTCAAGGTAGCTCAGGACCCACATAAGCAAACTAGACACATGATGTTGTCAAGTGTTGTGTCAGTGTCTGAGACAGGACTGAGAACATGGTAAGGAAAAAATAAGTACTTCAAAGTCAATCTCAAAATTCTAGAAAATACAAGCTAAGCTATAGTATCAAAAAGCAAATCAGTAGTTGACTGTGGCTAGAACAGGGAGTGGTGAAAGGGAGGGATGAATTACAAATGACAAGAGAAAACTTTTGGGGGTAATGGATATATTCATTATCTTGATTGTGGTGGTTGTTTTATGGGTATATGCATATGTAAAAACTCTTCAAATTGTGTACTTTAAATATGTGCAGTTTATTATACATCAGTTATGCCTCAGTAAAGTTATAAAAAGTTACTCATACACTGTGAGATACAGATCTAAGCTAATTTTTGTCAATACAATGTCAATTTGGGCCTGTAAGAGAATTGCTACATTTTGAAGATTTTTTGACAATATCCATCAGAAGTTTTTAAAATGTCCTCTGTCATTTCTAATTCTATTGATTTGAGTCTTCTTCCTTTTTCTCTTGATGAGCCTGGCTAATGGTTTATCAATTTTTTTTATCTTCTCAAAGAACCAGCTTTTAGTTTTATTGATCTTTGCTATCGTTTCCTTCATTTCTTTTTCATTTATTTCTGGTCTGATCTTTATTATTTCTTTCCTTCTGCTAACTTTGGGATTTTTTTGTTCTTCTTTCTCTAATTGCTTTAGGTGTAAGGTTAGGTTGTTTATTTGAGATGTTTCTTGTTTCTTGAGGTAGGATTGTATTGCTATAAACTTCCCTCTTAGAACTGCTTTTGCTGCATCCCATAGGTTTTGGGTCATCGTGTATTCATTGTCATTTGTTTCTATGTATTTTATTTCCTCTTTGATTTCTTCCGTGATCTCTTGGTTATTTAGTAGTGTATTGTTTAGCCTCCATGTGTTTGCATTTTTTACAGATTTTTTCCTGTAATTAATATCTAGTCTCATAGCGTTGTGGTCAGAAAAGATACTTGGGTGGGATAGGGAGAGTAGGAGGAAGATGCAAGAGGGAGGAGATATGGGAGATATATGTATATGTATAGCTGATTCACTTTGTTATAAAGCAGAAATTAACACACGATAGTAAAGCAATTATACGCCAATAAAGATGTTAAAAATAAATAAATAAATAAAATAAAATACTGCTACCCCCCCAAAAAGAATAATAAAAATGTCCTTTGATTTAGCAATTCAGTTTTTAGAAGTCTTTTATAAAGAAATAAAAAATCAGTGCATGTGTTTATACATATAAGGATGGTTATGGCAACATCCTTTAAGAGCTGAAAAAGTAGAAAGAATTGTATTATGAATGCCCATCAATAGGGAAATCATAATGTTTTAAATTTTGAGCTATCAGGTAGCCTTTAAAAGATTTGTATCTACTTATCTAAAGTAAATACAATGAGATATTATTAAATAAGAAGGGCAAACTGCAAAATAGAGGGTACACACAGATCTCCCTCTACATTTGTATGTATATTTGGATGGACAGGAGAATGGAGTAAATATTGGTTGCTGGGAATGCTGATTTGGGGATAATGGTGTTTGAGTGGGAGGTGATTAACTTTTAAAATGTATACATTTTCTCACTTTCCCCATCATTTTTCCCCTTAGGGTAAGGATATGCTACTTTAATCATTTTTGAAGAGGAATTTTAAATAAAACATCGTGTCAATTAATACACATTAGACAGTAAGTTCCCCTCCCTCTCAAAATAAAAACAAAAAAAACAGAAGGAACTCCTATTACAAACTTAAAAAGCAGTGAAGTAAAAACCAAGGGTTTTAGGCTCACACAGAATTTTCTTCAGGTTCAGGCTCCAGCGGTAGTGATGTGAGTGATCTTGGGATGTTTCCTTAAACTTTCAGGTTCTCAATTGCATTATTTCAAAAGGGAATGCTAATATCTAATTTTTGCCCTTAAAGTGAGGATTAAATGAGACAACATTTCTGAAGGTCCAAGTATGGGTAATGTCCCAACAATATCTATTGTTTTACCAACTTAGTTAGCATTTGAAGAGCCACCATTGAATGTCAAGTATTGTCACAGTGTGAGCTTTAATTTAAGTTGTCCCCTGTGGTTGAATTACCCTTCCTCCACTTCCTCTGTGTCTCCAAATCCTTTCTCATCTACCAAGATACAGCTCGAATATTATTACCACTGAGAAGTCTTCCCAGAGTTTCCAAGGGAGCATTAATGGCTGTCCCAGTTTGTATGCTACTGTGTCTGTGCCTGTGTTACACAAGATCATGCTGAGTGTGGTTACTTGATTATGTGCTCATATCTTCTGCATCAAGGTTGTGCGCTATTTGAAGGCAAGAACCACAGAATGTCCAACTTTGCATCCTTACTATCTTGTCCTTAAGTAGAAATATTATGATTTTAATTTCTTTGCTTAAAACAGAGCACAATAAATATTTATTGACCAGTTATTCTCTGACAGATACTGTTCTAATTTCTCACTATAGTTCCAGGAATATTGAA
This sequence comes from Pseudorca crassidens, assembly GCF_039906515.1. NCBI lineage: Eukaryota > Metazoa > Chordata > Mammalia > Artiodactyla > Delphinidae > Pseudorca > Pseudorca crassidens. The sequence continues at coordinate 124,222,831 of NC_090298.1, forward strand.
CAAAAGAGGTAAAATTATTGCCTCATAGAGCTTATAGTCTATTCGGGGTGCAGAAAAAGGAACAAAATAAATGAAGAAGTTTTAAATTGTGTTAAAAGATGAGCACTATGGAGGAAAATACAGCAGCCCAAAGGGATAAGAAATGGTGGGCCCGGAAGGTGCAATTTTAAGCAGAGTACCCAACAAAGGTCTCACTGAAAAGGTGATCTCAAAGATAAGATTTAAAGAACTGAGGGGGCAAACCAGCAAGCCAGTGACTGTCTTGGGGAAGGGTATTTTAGGCAAAAGATAGAATAAATGCAAGGCTCTGAGGAAAAAACATTCCAGGAGTGTTAGAGAACAGCAAGGATCCCAGAAGGCTAGAGTGGAGGTAGCAAAGGAATGAGTGGCAGTAGAAGAAATGTGATGTGGGTAGCTCAGGGAGGTTCTCAGCCACCATTGTAAGAAAATTTTAAAATTTAGCTTTTGTTCAGAATGAGATGGGAAGTAGCAGAAGGAACTTATACAATTTGAATTATATTTTAATAGAAGTACTCTTTCTGCTCAGCATCTCTGTAAAGTGCAAGAGGTGAATTCCCTCAAGTGCTGATTTCATGGTAGGGACTTTGGGATTGGGGACAGAGCGATGCAGTAGACTGTGTCCTCAGGGTGTCACAGGGCAGCAGAGTTGTGTTGGAGGTTGGACCAACCTCCCACTCAGCCTCCATCAGCTCTCATATCTTAGGCATGATGTCCATTACCTTCCCTGAGCCTCAGTTTCCTCACCTGTTATGTGAAGAAAATAATGCCTGACCAGGTTACTTCAACTGTACGGCAATTAAAGGTTACAGTGAGATAATAGTGTGAAGGGACCATAAAAACAAAACAAAACAAAACAAAAACACCGTAAAGATGTGAGAGATTCTTCATCTTCAAAAACAGGTGTTCCGGGGCTTCCCTGGTGGCACAGTCGTTGAGAGTCCACCTGCCGATGCAGGGGACACGGGTTCGTGCCCCGGTCCAGGAAGATCCCACATGCCGTGGAGCGGCTAGGCCCGTGAGCCATGGCCGTTGAGCCTGCGCGTCCGGAGCCTGTGCTCCGCAATGGGAGAGGCCACAACAGTGAGAGGCCCGCGTACCACAAAAACAAAACAAAAAAAACCAAAACAAAGACAGGTGTTCCTGCTGGCTGCAGAGAGGGGTCTTATTGGAGGGTGGGAAGAGAAGTAACATGCCTTGTAAAGCAATTGGGAAATCTTCAAAATCTCTATAGGTTGCTGGAGATCTTAAACAGGTCTGTGTTTGTAGTGCACAAAATCCAGTACTGATTTGGTACCTGCTTTTTTTGTTGTTGTTGCTTGTTTTGTTGTGTTGTGTTTTGCTGTTTTACCAACATGAAAGTGAGATTTCAAATTGTACAACAAACAGGTGAAGCTAAAGACAAAGCTCTGATAGGGCATGTCTCTCTCACATAGGGAGTACACCGATTCTTTTACTTATAGTAAATATATTTCCCAAGCACAAGTTAGGCACTCAGAATATGAAGAGGGATTCTTGGTTCACATTTGTTGGGAAGAAGCAGTCTGCATGTCAGATGATGAATATCATAGAAATCTTAGGTAACTTTGATTAAGAGGATGTGATGTTTAAATTTAGCACAGTATTGAAATGATCAACAAAAAGAAAAGGTAACCTATGGAATAGGAGAAAATATGTGCAAATAATATATCTGGTAAGGAATTAACTTCCAAAATATATAAGGAGCTCATACTGATCAATACCAAAAACAAATTTTTTTATTAAAAAAATAGGAAAAAGACCTAAAAAAACCTGAATAGACATTTTTCCAAAGAAGACATAAAAATGGCTGACAGGTGTATGAAAAGGTGCTCAACATCACTAATCACTAGGAAAATACAAAACAAGGCCATGATGAGATATGACCTCACACCTGTTACAATGGCTATGATCAAAATACAAGAGATAACAAGGCTAACAAGGGTGTGGAGAAAAGGGAACACTTGTGCACTGTTGGTGGGAACGTAAATTGGTGTAGCCATAAAGAAAAACAGTATGGAGGTTCCTCAAAAAAATAAAAATAGAATTACCATATGATCCAACAATCCTACTTCTGGGTATATATCCAAGGGAAATAAAACCACTATCTCAAAGAGATATCTGTACCTCCACATTCATTGCAGCATTAATTACAATAAACAAGACATAGAAACAACCTATGTCTGTCAATGGTTGAATGTGGTATATATATATATAATGGAATATTTTTCAACCTTAAAAAAGAAGGAAATCCTGCCACTTGCAACAATATAGATGAATTATGAGGATGTAATGCTAAGTGAAGTAAGTTAGACAAAGAAAGACAAATATTGTATGACCTCATTTATATATGAAATCTTAAAAAATAAATGGAAGTCATTGAAGTAGAGAGTAAGATGGGTGGTTGCCAGGGGCAGATGGGAGAAATGGGTGAAGCTGGCCAAAGGTTTCAACCTTCCAGTTATAAGATCAATAAGTTGGAGATCTAATATACAACATGGTGACTGTAGTTAATACTGTATTGTGTACTTGACAGTTGCTAACAAAGTAGATCTTAAAAGTTCTCACTACAAAACAAACAAACAAAAAGGTAACCATGTGAGGTGATGGATGTGTTAACTAGCCTTGTTGTGGGAATTATTTTGCAATATATATGTATATCAATCATCACGTTGTACATATTAAATTTCCACAATGTTATATGTCTATTATATTTCAATGAAGTTGGGGATAAAAAGAAACTGGAGGTCTCTGGAAAATTAGAGGGTGGATTATCTAAATTTATTGTAGAAAGTAATATGTATTTTTCAATATTTAGTACATATTCACTCTTTGTTTGGCTATCGGCATTATTAAAGGTTCTTTGTGTTGCATGCAAACCTATCCTGGCTTGGTATAAATAGGAAGACAACAAACAAAAGATTTATTGGATTGACACAGCAGACGCAGAGGAGGTTGACTCAGACGTCTGGTGGGGTGGAGCAGATACAGACTATGCAGATGGGAGCTGTGTGGCTGACAGGGTCTTGGTGCTCTGCCCGAGTGTCAGGCCTGAGCCTCGGAGGTGGGAGAGCCGAGTTCAGGACATTGGTCCACCAGAGACCTCCCAACCCCATGAAATATCAAATGGTGAAAGCTCTCCCAGAGAGCTCCATCTCAACACTAAGAACCAACTCCACTCAAGGACCAGCAAGCTCCAGTGCTGGACACCCCATGCCAAACAGCTAGCAAGACAGGAACACAACCCCACCCATTAGCAGAGAGCCTGTCTAAAATCATAATAAGGTCACAGACACCCCAAAACACACCACTGGACGTGGTCCTGCTCACCAAAGAGACAAGATCCAGCCTCATCCACCAGAACACAGGCACCAGTCCCTTCCACCAGGAAACCTACACAACCCACTGAACCAACCTTAACCACTGGGGGCAGACACCAAAAACAACAGGAACTGTGAACCTGCAGCCTGCGAAAAAGAGATCCCAAACACAGTAAGTTAAGCAAAATGAAAAGACAGAAAAACACACAGCAGATGAAGCAGCAAGGTAAAAACCCACCAGACCAAACAAATGAAGAGGAAATAGGCAGTCTACCTGAAAAAGAATTGAGTAATGAGAGTAAAGCTAATCCAAAACCTTGGAAATAGAATGGAGAAAATACGAAAAACAATTAACAAGAACCTAGAAGAACTAAAGAGCAAACAAACAATGATGAGCAACACAATAAATGAAATTAAAAATTCTCTAGAAGGAATCAATAGCAGAATAACTGAGGCAGAGAACGGAGAAGTGACCTAGAAGATAAAATAATGGAAATAACTACCACAGAGCACAATAAAGAAAAAAAAAATGAAAAGAATTGAGGACAGTCTCAGAGACATCTGGGACAACAGTAAAAGCACCAACATTCGAATTATAGGGGTCTCAGAAGAAGAGAAAGAAAAAGGGACTGACAAAATATTTGAAGAGATTATAGCTGAAAACTTCCCTAATATGGGAAAAGAAATAGTCAAGTCCAGGAAGCACAGATAGTCCCATACAGGATAAATCCAAGGAGAAACATGCAAAGACACATATTAAGCAAACTACCAAAGATTACACACAAAGAAAAAATATTAAAAGCAGCAAGGGAAAAGCAACAAATAACACACAAGGGAATCCCCATAAGGTTAACAGCTGATCTTTCAGCAGAAACTCTGCAAGCCAGAAAGGAGTGGCAGGACATATTTAAAGTGATGAAAGGGAAAAACCTACAACCAAGATTACTCTACCGAACAAGGATGTCATTCAGATTCGACGGAAAAATTAAAACCTTTACAGACAAGCAAACGCTAAGAGGATCCAGCACCACCAAACCAGCTTAACAACAAATGCTAAAGGAACTTCTCTAGGCAGGAAGCACAAGAGAAGGAAAAGACCTACAATAACAAACCTACAATAACAATAACAGACCTACAATGACAAACAATTAAGAAAATGGTAATAGGAACATACATATCGATAACTACCTTAAATGTAAATGGATTAAATGACCCAATCAAAAGACACAGACTGCCTGAATGGATGCAAAAACAAGACCCATATATATGTTGTCTACAAGAGACCCACTTCAGACCTAGGGACACATACAGACTGAAAGTGAGGGGATGGAAAAAGATATTCCATGCAAATGGAAATCAAAAGAAAGCAGGAGTAACAATTCTCATGTCAGACAAAATAGACTTTAAAATAAAGACTATTACAAGAGGCAAAGAGGGACACCACATAATGATCAAGGGATCAATCCAAGGAGAAGATATAACAGTTGTAAATATTTATGCATCCAACATAGGAGCACTTCAATGCCTAAGGTAAATGCTAACAGCCATAAAAGGGGAAATCGACAGTACCACAATAATAGTAGGGGACTTTAACACCCCACTTTAACAAATGGACAGATCATCCAAAATGAAAATAAATAAGGAAACACCAGCCTTAAATGATGCTTTAAACAAGATGGACTTAATTGATATAAATAGGACATTCCATCCAAAAAGAACAGAATACACTTTCTTCTCAAGTGCTCATGGAACATTCTCTAGGATAGAACATATCTTGGGTCACAAATCAAGCTTTACTTAATTTAAGAAAATTGGAATCATATCAAGTACATTTTCCAACCACAGCGCTATGAGACTACATATCAATTACAGTAAAAAAAAATCTGTAAAAAATACAAACATGTGGAGGCAAAACAATACACTATTAAATAACCAAGAGATCACTAAGGAAATCAAAGAGGTAATCAAAAAATACCTAGAAACAAATGACAATGAAAACACAGTGACCCAAAACCTATGGGATGCAGCCAAGCAGTTCTAAGGGGGAAGTTTATATCAATACAATCGTACCTCAAGAAACAAGAAACATCTCAAATAAACAAACTAACCTTACACCCAAATCAGTCAGAGAAAGAAGAACAAAAAACCCCCAAAGTTAGCAGAAGGAAAGAAATCATAAAGATCAGATCAGAAATAAATGAAAAAATAATGAAGGAAATGATAGCAAAGACCAATAAAACTAATAGCTGGTTCTTGAGAAGTTAAAAAAATTGATAAACCATTAGCCAGACTCATCAAGAAAAATAGGGAGAAGATTCAAATCAATAGAATTAGAAATGAAAATGGAGAAGTAACAACTGACACTACTGAAATACAAAGGATCATGAGAGATTACTACAAGCAACTCTATGCTAAAAAAATGGACAACCTGGAAGAAATGGAAAAATTCTTAGAAAAGCACAACCTTCCAAGACTGAACTAGGAAGAAATAGAAATATAAAGACAAATTACAAGCACTGAACTTGAAACTGTGATTAAAAATCTTCCAACAAACAAAAGCCCAGGACCAGATGGCTTCACAGGAGAATTCTATGAAACATTTAGAGAAGAGCTAACACCTATCCTTCCCAAACTCTTCCAAAATATGGCAGAGGGAGGAACACTCCCAAACTCATTCTACAAGGCCACCATCCACTGATAACAAAATCAGACAATGATGTCACAAAAAAGGAAAACTACAGGCTAATATCACTGATGTACATAGATGCAAAAATCCTCAACAAAATACTAGCAAACAGAATCCAACAACACATTAAAAGGTTCATAGACCATGATCAAGTGGGGTTTATCCCAGGAATGCAAGGATTCTTCAATATATGCAAATCAATCAATGTGATACACCATATTAACAAATAGAATGATAAAAATCATATGATAATCTCAACAGATGCAGAAAAGACTTTTGACAAAATTCAACACCTGTTATGATAAAAACCCTCCAGAAAGTAGACATAGAACTTACCTCAACCTAATAAAGGCCATATATGACAAACCCACAGCCAACATCGTTCTCAATGGTGAACAACTGAAACCATTTCCACTAAGATCAGGGACAAGACAAGGTTGCCCACTCTCACCACTCTTATTCAACACAGTTTTGGAAGTTTTAGCCACAGCAATCAGAGAAGAAAAAGAAATAAAAGGAATCCAAATCTGAAAAGAAGAAGTAAAACTGTCACTGTTTGCAGATGACATGATACTATACATAGAGAATCCTAAAGATGCTACCAGAAAACTACTAGAGCTAATCAATGAATTTGGCAAAGTAGCAGGATTCAAAGTTAATGCACAGGGCTTCCCTGGTGGCGTAGTGGTTAAGAGTCAGCCTGTCGACGCAGGAGACATGGGTTCGTGCCCCGGTCCGGGAAGATCCCACATGCCGCGGAGTGGCTGGGCCCGTGAGCCATGGCCGCTGAGCCTGTGCGCCCGGAGCCTGTGCTCCGCAACAGGAGAGGCCACAACGGTGAGAGGTCCGCGTACCGCAAAAAAAAAAAAAAAAAAAAGCTAAGGTTCAAAGTTAATGCACAGAAATCTCTTGCATTCCTATACATTAATGATGAAAAATCTGAAAGAGAAATTAAGGAAACACTCCCATTTACCATTGCCAGAAAAAGAATAAAATACCTGGGAATAAACCTACTTAAGGAGACAAAAGAACTTCATGCAGAAAACCATAAGAGACTGATGAAAGAAATTAAAGATGATACAAACAGATGGAGAGATACACCATGTTCTTGGATTAGAAGAATCAACATTGTGAAAATGACTATAGTACCCAAAGCAATCTACAGATTCAATGTAATCCCTGTGAAACTACCAATCGCATTTTTCACAGAACTAGAACAAAAAATTTCACAATTTGTATGGAAACACAAAAGACCCCAAATAGCCAAAGTGATCTTGAGAAAGAAAAACGGAGCTGGAGGAATCAGGCTCCCTGACTTCAGACTATACTACAAAGCTACAGTAATCAAGACAGTATGGTAGTGGCACAAAAACAGAAATATAGATCAATGGAACAGGATAGAAAGTCCAGAGATAAACCCATGCACATATGGTCACCTTAACTTTGATAAAGGAGGCAAGAATATACAATGGAGAAAAGACAACCTCTTTATAAATGGTGCTGGGAACACTGGACAGCTACAGGTAAAAGAGTGAAATTAGAACACTCCCTAACACCATACACAAAAATAAACTCAAAATGGATTAAAGACCTAAATGTAAAGCCAGACACTCTAAAGCTCTTAGGGGATAACATAGGCAGAACACTCTATGACATAAATCACAGCAAGATCCTTTCTGACCCACCTCCTGGAGAAATGGAAATAAAAACAAAAATAAACAAATGGGACCTAATGAAACTTAAAAGCTTTTGCACAAGAGAGGAAACCATAAGCAAGACAAAAAGACAACCCTCAGAATGGAAGAATATATTTGCAAATGAAGCAACTGACAAAGGATTAATCTCCAAAATATACAAGCAGCTCATGCAGCTCAATATCAAAAAACAAATAACCCAATCCAAATATGGGCAGAAGACCTAAATAGACATTTCTCCAAAGAAGATATACAGATTGCAAACAAACACATGAAAGGATGCTCAACATCACTAATCATTAGAGAAATGCAAATCAAAACTACAATGAGCTATCACCTCACACCAGTCAGAATGGCCATCATCAAAAAATCTGCAAACAATAAATGCTGGAGAGGGTGTGGAGAAAAGGGAACCCTCTTGCATTGTAGGTGGAATGTAAATTTATACAGCCACTATGGAGAACAGTATGGAGGTTCCTTAAAAAACTAAAAGTAGAACTACCATACGACTCAACAATTGCCTACTGGGCATATACCCCGAGAAAACCATAATTCAAAAAGAGTCATGTACCACAATGTTCATTGCAGCTCTATTTACAATAGCCAGGACATGGAAGCAACCTAAGTGTCCATTGACAGATGAATGGGTAAGGAAGATGTGGCACATGTATACAATGGAATATTACTCAGCCATCAAAAGAAACGAAATTGAGTTATTTGTAGTGAAGTGGATGGACCTAGAGTGTGTCATACAGAGTGAAGAAAGTCAGAAAGAGAAAAAGAAATACCGTACACATATATATGGAATCTTAAAAAAAAAAAAAAAGGTTCTGAATAACCTAGGGGCAGGTCAGGAATAAAGACTAAAGATGCAGACGTAGAGAATGGACTTGAGGACACAGGAAGGGGGAAGTGTAAGCTGGGATGAAGTGAGAGAGTGGCATGGACATATATACACTACCAAATGTAAAATAGTTAGCTAGTGGGAAGCAACCGTGTAGCACAGGGAGATCAGCTCGGTGCTTTGAGACCACCTAGAGGGGTGGGATAGGGTCGGTGGGAGGGAGACGCAAGAGGGAGGAGATATGGTGATATATGTATATGTACAGCTGATTCACTTTGTTATAAAGCAGAAACTAACACACCACTGTACAGCAATTATACTCTGATAAAGATGTTAAAAAAAAAAAGGTTTATTGAAAATACACTGGAGTTGCTTTCAGAGTCAAAGTGCTTGGGAGAACAGGAATCCAGGACAGAAGCACATAGATTTTTTTTTTAATATCTTTATTTTAGTGTAATTACTTTACAATGTTGTGTTAGTTTCTGTTGTACAACAAAGTGTATTAGCTATAAGTATACATATATCCCCATATCCCCTCCCTCTTGAGCTTCCCTCCCATCTAGACTAGAGTGCTGCCATAATTGTCATTGTGCTTTATGATTTCAGTCTTGTCTTATGTCCATATTAAATAATTCTGGGAGAATTTTCTTGGCTCAGTTGGGTCAGGTTTGACAATGGTTCAATCCTTTATGAACAAGTGGGCAAGAACCACACCAATTGCCACTGAGAACCTACATCTGTGTAACAAGTGGTAGAAGAAATGAAAGAACTGCGCTAGACTTGTCAAGGACTCTTCCATCCACCAGTTTCAAATGTCTTCAAGGGCACTCTGCTATTCTATGAGAGTAATAAAAACTGTGGAACAGCAATAACCTTGTTAATTTTTTTTTAAAGGTCAGTTTTTAGTTTACTAGCCCAGGAGTGTAGGCTCAGATTTTTTGAAAAACTTCTCCTAAAAGGGTTTATGAAACTTTTAACTCTGAAATTCACCTCATGCATTTTTAGGGGTTAAGGGTTTTTTCTTTGGAGTCAGGTTCAAATCTTTCTGTTGTTTACTGGTTCTGTGACTTTGGCCTTATGTTATCTGAAATTTAGTTTTCTTAATTTGAATTGTTCTTCAGTTATTCTGGATAATAATAATTTTTATATATTTCATATTTTTTGCATCAATTAAAAACTTTAAACATGCTTCAGGAAAAATTACTTCCACCAACAAAAATCTTAATGAAGTAGGATATGTGTCCCCAAAGAGGACACAATTATTTTGACTTCTAGAAGCAAAAATGCAAAGTCAGGATGTTCAAAAGAAGCTGTCTTTGGTTGAAGCCAGGACCTGAATCCTGAGAACTTGCTGGAAGCTGCATTGAGGCCTCTGTCCTGGAGGACTTGTGAAACAGAAAACTGGAAAAGCAGGATTCAGGTGCCCTTGGCTTATTCTGGAGCCATGCAGGTGTCCTTAGAAATATAAACCAGAGACAGGGAAACAATTACCAGCTAAAGAGGGCTTAAAGACTTAAGAAAAATACAAAGATATTTTAATCTTTTCTTTAACATTTTTACATCTCTGCCCTTTAGAACTTGAGATGATTTATAATGAAATCAACTATAATATATATTTGAAGAAACAAGCAACAACAACAAAAATGAAAAGGCAAGAATCAACAACAGGGATGAAGGGAGAATGCACATATGATTACTGGAGTAAATTGAGTCATCAGTTTCTCTTTGAGTTTCTGGATAGACAGGAAAAGTAAATAAATGAAATAAACCAAGCTACATAAATCTTATAACCAGAAATGAGGAAGCAGTACTGAGGGAAGGAATTTTTTTTTTCTTGCTCTAAATTCTAAAAGAAATATTTCCCATCAGACTTCATGGGGTGGATATTGAATGATGTCATGCCCATCTGCAATTTTACTCATTAGTTACTTGAGGATTTCCTATTAAATTTATTTATTCCTAGCTCCCTCACTAGGAAGTTCTGACTCAGCAGGTCGAAACATGTCATCGAGTGTGTCCAAGTATATTATGTTCTTAATTTAAAAAATGTACATAGATATTAAGAATTCACAAAGTGCTTTGCCATCTTTTACTTGTTTCATAATCTTGGTGAGGTTCATTGGATTCTTATTTTAACACAAGAAAGGTAATTTATACTTTAAGATGTCAAATGACTTAAGACACTGGGAGACTTGAATCCCCATGATTTCAAGTGATGCAGGACATTAGGAGTTAAGATTGTAAAATTATTAACATAACGAAATCATGTCAATGTGATTGAGCTGAGGTTGGGAGAATCTCAGATTAATTAGGTGTCCAATTATTAGATGATTAGTTTTTGAGAACTTGCCCTTTTCTGCTCATCATCTGAGATTGCATGCGGAAATTCACCTTCTTTGTGAAGCCCTCTTAATGCCCACCCTTTCCTCCAAGGCATGTCCACGGCACTTGTACATAGAACTTCATTGTTTTCCTGCACAATCCTGGGGTGCACTGTGCTAGGTGATAGTCCAAACCATAAACTTGTTAATGATGAGACAGTGTTACTCATCTTGGTAGCATTGGCAGAATCTGACACATAGTAGGCGTGGGTTAAATAAGCATTAAAGGACTATGTAAGATAGAGGCATATGTCGTAGGAGAAAAACGGGATATCTATATATCTACCTATCTTACTTTAGGAAATACCTAAAACTTTGGCCAGATTTTCTATACTGGAGAAATAGGCATTGCTGTGAATCACTCATTCTAAAGTCATGATTTGCTTTTGATTTGATGAGACACTTATCATACAAGTGCAACTTTTAAAACTATTTATTAAATGAACAGTCACTGGAGTTTGGAGAGACAGCCTTGATCAAACCATCCAAAATTTAATCTCTGCCTTAGAAGCTTCTTTCTCTCTAGTCCATTTGGTTTATATCCCTAGACAGAGCCATTCCTCTCTGCCCATTAGGGCATCTACAGTTGGTTTGTGAATCCACTCAAAGATTTTTTATACGCAGTTAAAAAATTTCCGACATTAAGGTCTGGAACAATTAAGTTCCAAATGTTTTAAGTATTAATAAGGAGTAAAGTGAGACTCATGGAGACCAACTGACCTCCCCATGGTCACACAACGAATAAGAGGCCAAGATAGAAGCTGAACTTACATCTTCTCTATGGCTTTTGCTCTTTCTAAAATTTCATGTTGACTTGCTTATTGGACTGTCTCATACATTGAGCCTCTAGGATGGCACTCCAAAGATTCAGGGTGTGAGCACCAATGAGCCTGAATGAAGGCAAAGGGTTAGGATACCTGCAACAAGAGGTAGGCTGTTCCCTGAGAAGATGGGAATGGGAAGATGCAAACATAAGTGAGTGTTTTTAGAAGCTTAGCTCTCTTTGGGGTGAGATTCAGGTGTGTCTGCATTGAGCACATCTTGATTCCAATGCGCAAGTCTGATTTCCCTCCTTAGAAGCTTAAGGAAAAGGGTGGGCTAAGTTCCAGGGTAATATGATAATAGCTTTCTAAGCTCACGCCAATCACTCCCTTGTTATGAAATGAAGCCAGTAGGGAAAAAGTTGGGAAAGGCCATAATTCCTGGAGATGCATATAAGGTAATTCAACTAACCAAAGGGGTAGGGTTTTACTTCTATGGGCACCTTGAGGTATGTCTAAGATCACACAGCTTAATCACTATTCTCTACTGCCTCTTCCTACACTATTCGCTGTTCAGTAGCTCTATTGCTGAGTGATAGAGCACAGACTGGAATCAGGCTGTTTGAATTCAGATCCACCCCTCCTCCCTTATTAACTTGGCCACATTAATTAAGCTCCCTGAGACTTGGTTTCATTATTTATAAAATTTAAGAATAGCAATACATATTTTTCATAGGGAATGTTAGATAGAATTAAATTAGGTACTACATATACAGCATTAATTTACTGCCTAAAACAGAAGCACTAAGTTCATGCTAGTTACTTATAGAATTACTTTCTCAAGTCTGACATTTCTGTATTTATATTTCAATATCCATTCTCAGGAGAGAACTGGATAAGGAAACAGCAGGTATCTCTGAGGACTCAAACCAGACTGTTTGCACATAAATCTAACTGCAGGATTAGAGAGCTTACTAGTCCTTTCTCCTGGAGTTAGGTTCAGTAAATCTCACTCTTCTCATGAGTAACTAATGGCCTGTTTACCTGGGTCTTTAGATTTTAGTGCATATAACCCCTCCTTTCATAGGCGGAACCTGCACAAGTCAAGTTCCAAGCAGAGTTGTGACAGGACCAGATCTCCTCACTTCCAGTGCTTACTTGTTTCACCCCACAACTGTGCTTCTTCTCTTAAGAGAATCTTATTAAGTCAGTGACTTTGAGATGATAAAAATACATCTACTTAAAATCAATTTTTAAAAAACGACTACAAGAATAAAGCAAAAACACACACAAAAAATACCCCTTTTCTGCTTATGGGTAAATGTGGGTTCCCAAATTTATTAAGTAAATCAGACAGACCCTTTTTCCTTTGTTCAATATACTATTTTTTGGTTGTAAGTTTTTAGGTTAAAATCACCTGGTTGAAGTCACTCTGATGAATCTTCTTCTTTTTTCTCATCACATTTCATATATCCTCTTAAAAAAAAAAGAGGAAAAAATGAATTATGATTTAGACTGATCAGGAATGTTAGAATCATCACTAAGGTATCTTATAATATTTGAGCAATACTTCAAGTTTTCCTATGTCATAAAGTAGTAAGGTCTAAGATTTCCATAATAGTTCAAATTTGACAAGCCATTATACATAATTATCTCTTTAAATCTGCCAACAAATCTATTAGTTTGATGTCTATTCCTATATAAACTCTATAAAGACAGATATTTTGATATATTTGTTTCATAATATATCCCCAGCACCTAGAACAGTGCCTACCATATAGTATGAATTAATAAATATTTGTTGAATGGATACATGAATGAATTTTAATCATTTTACATATGAAAAAAACCTCTGAAGCTCAAAGAGATTAAAAACCTGTCCAAGTCACATGGCTGGTAAATTGCAAAGCAAAGTCTAAAACTTAGGTCTCCAGAAGCATGAATTAATACCAGAGGCCATTCCACTGTTTAAGGATTGGGTGTGCGGTAGCTGCTGAGAAGGTAAGAGATGAGTAAATTATGGTCCAGCATTTATTATGTGCTTGACACAGTATTTAGGCATTGGGTACATAGGACTAAATAAAGCAAATTTTCTATCTTTATGAAGTTCCATATTTTTGTAATTTTCTCTTTCTAATGAAATCTCATTGAGTCTTTTATGACCCAAATTTCTTCTTACCTTTGCCAGAAACTCTCCCCTAAGCATCCTGGCCCCAGTGACAGCTCCTTTCCTTAGACATTAACTGTGATGTTTGGCTGACATTTACCTTATTCAGCATTTTAGTTATCATTGTATTTGCTCATGCCATCTTATACAATAAGGACGGCAAATTCTTTGAGGAGAAGGGGCTTAAAGTCTAGACGTTTTTCCTTCACAATTCCTGCCCCTACTTTCCTAAGCATGTATTAAGTTCTTAGGAATACTTCTTGCTGGTCTCTTCCCATTTCCCATTCCCTGTTATATTTATGGTCTTTTCTTGGACAGAGTGAGGACAGTTAGATTTGTTCCCTTGAGCAAGGACTGCTGTATCTTTCAACAAAGATCCCTCAAAATGTCTCAGTCAAATAGGGGTATGTGAGCTTTAGATCTGATCTCTAAGATTCCTTTCCTTATTTAGTTAATTCAACAATTATTTACTAAGTGCCCGATATGACTTACAGGGTACTGTGCTATAGCAATGAGCTAGAGAGATCTGATCTCTACTTTCATATAGTTACATGATTAAAAATAAATTAATCATGTGAGATGGTGATATGTTATAATGACATAATGACAAGGTATAGTGATAGAGAATAACCAGGGAATAAAAGAAGTTGTATTAATAAGAGTGGTTATAGCATCGTTTTCGGAGGAGGTGACTTTTAGATGCGAGGCAAGACAAAGCACTAGCTAGGAGGGGAAAAAGAGCATTTTAGGCAGAAATTAAAGGACGAGCAGAGAGCCTGAGACAGTTGTAAGTTCCAAGAACAGAAAGAATATCATATACCCAGAATAAAATGAGGGAAAAAGAAAATGGTAGAAGATGTGCCGTTTCTGAACCCAGAGCTAACAATTCTTTAGCATTTCAGATGGTCAACGTTCAGAGTTAACAGAGAAGACAAGGGCTATTTTATGTCTAGGGGATTCCCCAGGGAAGGAATAAAAAGAATTATGATTCTAATTCTTGGCCTTGCTATTGTTGTGATTTATAACCATATGAATTCAACTGGAGTCTAAACTCTACTTTGTACATAATAGATGTTATTCAGTTTTTCCCTTGTTTACACTAACAGTCATGGGAACTCAACAGTTGCAAAAGCAACCACAATATGAAAAATAAAAACACAAAATAAACATCTGTGTTTTAACAGTTTGTTCATGATGATTGTATGCAGAATTATGCCCATTCACATGATAGTAATATATGGATTTAAGCAGATCAAGGGATACAAAATGGCCCCTGATCACTTCTATATAGAAGTGGCTCTTAATCTGTTACTGGTAATAGACCTTTTTGAGAATCTTATAAAGTCAGAAGCACTTTCCCTAGAAAAATACAAAGATTCACATCTACACAAAAGATGAATACAAATTTAAAGGCTGTGTGGACCTTTAAGGCTCAGCCATGTAGCCCAGAGCATCCAATCAAGGGCTCTCAAATTTGCTGTATATAAGAATCACCTGAAAGCTTGTTAAAACGCTTGTTACAAAGCTTGTTATAAAGGCTTGTTATACAGCCTTGCTCCAGGAAAGTGCAAGATGGGATGAAGGGACCTGCCTTTTGGATAAGTTCTCCAGGCGATTCTGAAGCAGGTAATAGACTGCACTTTGTCAAACTCTGCTTAGGGGCCTGTGAAGGAGAGAATTAGAGAGCAGAGCCTCAGAGAGGTGGAGATTGAAAGCACCTAGAAATTCAAAAGAACGAAATAGACCCTGGAGAGCTGAACTTGGGGAGATTAATGTCGGAAGAATGAAGAAAGGGTAAAGTAGATGTAAAAATCAGAGCTATGTAAACTTGGGTAGGATGTATTACGAGTTGGGCACAGGAGCTTGGAAGCAGGTTGAAAATAATAGGAAGAGTCAGGGTTGTGGAATTTGCCATCAAGGCAATCTCTCGTGATCAAAACAAACCCTCATAAGAGAGGTTCTTCAGATTGCCTCTGAGGAGAGATTAGCTACTGTGTCTGCTAACCCTCTTGAATTACTCAAACCAGAAAATAAAGACGGGACTCACCATACCTCTCACTGATGAGCACACCTCTACCCACCACCTTCATCAGCAAATTACTGTGTCTGCACTGGGTGGGTCCTTTATTCCTTTAACTTTACAGATTAGCAAACTGAGGCACTCAGGGAGGGAAAGCCTAACTCCAGATCACCCAGTAAATAACACCTGTGTCAAGACCAGAACACGGCTTTCCGTCCCTCGGTCCGGTGGCCTTCTTCCTCCCTACTCGGTCCTGAAATAAAAAATATTTGATGGAACCCCTTGTTCCATAAATTCCTTGGGAACGTGTTCACCCCAAAAGAGTTCAGGGAAATTCATGCAGATGCAAATATATCTTAAGGTAGGCAACAAGTTTCAATTAAAACAATACATTGTCATGCATGCAATTTTGTTTCTCATTCATTTTAATGCAATGCGGTCATTACTAACGGCGAACTGGACAAAAGCAAGGTTTGTCTCAGTGCTTACTTGCTCTTCATCATGGAGCAGATGATGAACTCCACCGTATTCTCAATGATCTCCGAGCCCAAGAGGCTTAGGAAGTTTGGAAAGGCTGGTTCTAGGGTTTTGCCCGAGTCATCTGGCTTGTCATCTGACTTGCTCTCTGGTTTGTTATCTGAAAAACAGAATGGAATCTCAGGGTGATTCTCAGCAAGAAGAAAGGGAAGTTTCTTTCATTGTAGGGAACCCTAGAGCTCTTTATACCCCCTCTCACTAATTATATAGCCTCATATAGTTACATTTATTGCATATCTAGTGCCTGCCTGGTTATTGTCTTCACGTGCGTTATGTCACTTATTCCTGAAACCAAACAGAGCAACAGATATTGATGCTTAAGCAGACATTGGTTCTCTTTCCAGATGAGAAAACTGAAGCTCACGGAGGTTAAGTAACTTGTTCAGAGTTAAAGCAGCTAGTAAATGCCAGGGCTGGGACTGAAATGCAGATTGCTTGGTTTTAATGTATTTTTCTCATGTAATCCCTGGACCTATGGAAATGATAATAAGGAGGATGATATAATAATAGGTAGTGTTTTCTGAGCACATACCTATGACAGGCAATCTCCATGCATTATCTCATTTTATTCTCACAGCAACACTATGAGGGAGGCAAAGTTATCCGAAGTTAAAGGTAAAGAAATGGAAGTTGAGAGAGGTTTAGAAGCGGGTCAAAGTCACAGAGACGGTAAATGGCAGAATCAGAATTCAATCCCATGTTTGCCTGGTATTAAAATCCGGGTTCTTAAGCACTCTGTGATGAACTGCATAGTCTTTGACAGAAAAGGTATGATCTAACTACAAGTGTATTATAAGGTTGAAAGTAGTATAATAATGATGACGAGGAGAAATTCTATCACTTGTACAGCATGTGATAGTTCTGTAAATAATGATTTTACATCTACTGTGTAAGTTTAAGCTTGACCAATCTTGTGGAGTATGCAGAGCTCACTGGACTCAGAAACTGAGAACATGAAGTGACCTGCAGAAGATCTTACAAATAGCAAGAGAAGATGGTACTGTAACTGCAGGTCTCTTACTTTTGATATTTAGTCAAATGCCTTTTGGAATGAGGCCAAAGGTCCAGAGTGAAGTTGGTGACATGGCTGGGGGTTTGGCTTTGCTTAGTGGTCTAAGTGGTTTGGGAGATTAAAAGCAATGCAAGAGCGGCAATTAAAGATACGAACAGCCTCCCCTTTCCACCCTGGTGCCAGGATGAAGTAGGACCTTAATCTTTTAGTTTTACTGTAGCCTCACAAGTAGTGTTGGCAGATTTGGTAAATAAAATTACAGGATGCCCAGTTAAAGTTGAATTTCAGATAAATAACAATACTTTTTTAGTGTAAGAATGACCCATGAAATATTTAGTGCATAATTAAATGAAAAAATTATTGTTTATCTGAAATTCAACTTTAACTGGGTGCCCTGTATTTTATCTGTCAATCCCACCACAAATGTTTTTTTAATTTAATTTAATTAATTTATTTATTCATTTATTTTTGGCTGTGTTGGGTCTTCGTTTCTGTGCGTGGGCTTTCTCTAGTTGCGGCGAGCGGGGGCCACTCTTCATCGCGGTGCGCGGGCCTCTCACTGTCGCGGCCTCTCTTGTTGCGGAGCACAGACTTCAGAAGCGCAGGCTCAGTAGTTGTGGCTCACGGGCCTAGTTGCTCCGCGGCATGTGGGATCTTCCCAGACCAGGGCTCGAACCCATGTCCCTTGCATTGGCAGGCAGATTCTCAACCACTGCACCACCAGGGAAGCCCCCCACCACAAATTTTGACTCAAGAAGTCCCAACTTCTGTACAATTTACCCCATTACTCTGAATGAAGGAGATGTAACTAGCTTTTGGTGTGGAGGCTGTCAAATTAGTGAGAAGAGTCGCATTTATCTTATATCCTAAAATAGAAAGTCTTAGTAAAAAATATGGCTTTCAATTCTGCAAACATTTATTGTTTACTATGCCACTGCAAAAGATTCAATAGGAGCACTACCAGTCTGGGACCTATAACCAAGATCAGTATACTAACCACCAAGTATTTATTTATTCAGCTGTTGGTTTTTTCATCAACAAGTGTTTTTGAGCCTACTATTATGTACATATCATATGCTGCTAAGAGTTAAGGCAAAAATGGACATATATGGACATGACCGTTACATAAAGCACAGGGCAACCACGGTGACCAGAATTGCTTTGTTTTCATTACATGAAGTGGAAGGAAAGAGAAGGTATATTTGTGATGCTCAGGTACTAGGATGTGCTTTCATCACATGCCTAATCCTTATTCAGTTCAGTGATAGGATTACAGGAGAGAAAACAGATGCTCAGAGAAATTCCTAAAGTCACACATATAGAAAGTGGCTGAGCCAGGGTTTGAACTTTTATTTTTTTTTAATTTCACAGAGCATGTTCCCTATATGATATAATACTGCCTTCAAGCAACTGTCCCCTGGAGACATTTACCAGCTGCGAACCAGAAATTCCTTGCATGAAAAGTGAGTTCTTTTTTTTTCTGTGTTCCTATCTGCCTACTTGCATAACAATTTAATTTTATTATTTTTACTTTAACGTTTTATTTTAATATGATGCTAAATGCTAACTTTTCAAAATGCAAGGAGCCCTGGATTGCAGTGTGTGTGAAGATCAAATCCGTGGCTCCAGCCTTTGGATCGCATATGTAAGGAGAGGTATGAGAGTATGGTGGGTGATGTTTTGGAGTCCTATATACCTGAGTTTGATTCTGTCCTCAGCAAAAAGTTCACCATGTAACCGTGTAAACAATATTTAATTACTCTTTCAGTTTCTTATTGTCAAGATGGAAAGATACTTTATTTATCTGTGATGTATATCATAGATATGTATGTATATATATGCATATCTATATTATATAAATCACTTATTGCAGTACCAGGTCTAAGGTGAGCCCACAATAAATGCTCACTGTATGATTATTACTATTGTTAATAACAGTAGCAACAGAATGATTCATAGTAGCTTTCTCCGCTAGTGCTTAAAGATACGAAAATTTTAAAATGCTGCTAAAATATTAAGAACTTTGAAAATGCTGAAAAATAATAAAAATGAAGACATTTGACATACCAGAAACAAATTATCAAAGCCAACAGTTGAATATTTTCTCCTTTCAGTTGTAATATGGGGTAGCCTTTATTTACATTAACTACCTGATTTTCTTAGTCAATATAATCATAAAGTTCTGAAAAAATACAGTAATGCTGATATTTATACAGATTTTATAGTTTACAAAGTGACTACAAAAGCATGCTCATTTCACCTGGTGCAGTTGGTAATTATCCCATTTTACAGATGAGGAAACTGAGGTTCAAAGCAGTGAACTGATTTTAACCAGTTTCAAAGTTCATGAGAGACAGACTTGGGACTGGTCTCTAAGATATAAATCTCACTTTTTACTTTACCACGGTGATTACTATAGGGGCAGATGGACACAGTAGTCTCTGAGCCCATCCCTGCTGTAGCTTTGTTGGAGTGTCTGCCTGTGGGTTGTGCCAGTGGACAGTGGGTGATGGAGGGTGGGAGTTCTGCCAAGTTACATATAGAAGAGCTCAGAAAGCTCTGTTACTATTTGTACTGTCTGTGTTTTCTGACCTATCATTCTGATCAGAGATAAGTTAAGAGCTCACTGCCTTCTGTAGACCAAAAATTAATTAGTGAGAATTCTGCATGCTGCCTTTTGGTCCTCTATGTGCTTGGAACAGACTTGAAAGAAGTAGATGCTTTATAATAGAAAGAATCGAAAGACTTGGGTTTCAATCCCAAGTGTGCCACTTCTACCTGTGTCTATGCTCAAGTAACTTTCCCTCTGCAAGCTCAGTTTATTTACCTGCAAAAAGGGAAATGATAAAACTGTGCACGTTTACTTAAAAAGATTATGAGAATCAAATGAGATGATACATGATAAAAATAACAATTAATATTTATTGGGTGCTCATGATGGACCAGATACTTTTCCAATATGTTTTGTCTCTTTTATTTAATTTTCATGACAGCTAAATG
This sequence comes from Pseudorca crassidens, assembly GCF_039906515.1. Classification (NCBI taxonomy): domain Eukaryota; kingdom Metazoa; phylum Chordata; class Mammalia; order Artiodactyla; family Delphinidae; genus Pseudorca; species Pseudorca crassidens. The sequence continues at coordinate 124,243,289 of NC_090298.1, forward strand.
AGAAAGTTAACTACTGCTATTCCCTTTTAAGTGTGAAGCCCTTAGAGGTTAACGAGCATGCCTGAAGTTACATTTCTGACTAGTGGTAGAGCGAGGCCTAGGAGTCTTATTCCAGACTCTTCACCTTTGAATATTATTAGTTATAATCATTAAAAAATAAACACCCCCAGCTCTCAGGGAAATTATAATAGTGTCACTATATCACATGAAGATATAAGAAAAAAAGTCATTCTAAACGTCGTACATTCACTGATAGAGACTGTAACCTAAGCACATTTGAATAAAAGTCCTACTTTCTTTTTATTAGAAGATCTGTCTCTTGTCTCCCAGTCCAGTGCTCTTTCTGCAGTGCCCAAAGTTCCCTTCTCTCCCCTTTATGTTCTGGATCTGCGCCACTGACTTCCTCCAGTCATGGCTAACTACTGCACAATGTGTGAGCTGTGATTGCAGGTACTTACCGGCTTGGCAAGTCAGGATTAAGACAAGCAGTCCCCAAACAACTGTCAGCTGTAGCACTGAGACAGCCATGTTTGTAGCAGTGGGTATCGATGCAGTTAAATTGTTCAGATGCACCTGAAGCCTTGCTCCATTTATAGGGCATTTATAGGTGACATCATCTGCTATGGAATTCAGGTTGATGCGTAAGATAGACACAGCTTGCTTTTGGATCTCTACTGATGAGCCCTGCCCTAGCTTTCAAACTAAGGGTTTTACAGATAGGGAAAGAAAAACCCTCTTGGTTTTTCTAATGTGTGTTTATAAATGGCACTGGAATCATTCTTTTGGAGTTAGTTGCACTGCCAGCATTGACAATTAGATGGGGATCAGGCAGAACTGCTTTTCAGTGCCAAGGAGCAAGCAACAACAGTTGGTGAGGCGTGCCTCCTTGCCTCCCTGTGCGCTCTGCTTCCTTCCCATGCTCAGAGCCAGTGTCTTGTCTCCACCTGGGCATGCCCATTCACACTCCCATGCCGTTGCTCAGGCCCTTTATTTTTCCTGGGATAGCTTCCCTATTATCTCTCCTTGACACATTCCTACTTATTACTCAGGCTCAGGTTCAAATGCCCCCTTCTCTGCAAAATCTCCATCATGGCCCTTCCACCCTTCTCCAGATGGTCGCTCCATCACCTGCCATCACCTGCCATATTGCCCTTGACCAGTTGTCTGGGAACTAAGTACTTTAATAGCTCTCTTCTCCTTTAGCCTATAGATATGTTAAGGGCAGAACTGAGATAGCTCCGGTTTCTAGGATAGTGCCTTACATATAAAAGATACCCATCAATATGTACTGAATAAATGAGTTAATAAATAATTTTCAGAAGAGAAGCATGGACTCATGTAATAGTTCTATCAGTTATTATCTTTGTAACTCTGGCAAATGGCTGAGACCACTCTAAGTCTCAGATTCCTCATCTGTAAAACTGAAACATAATTTCCCACCTAGTCATCTGCACTATCTTAAGGACCTAGGAGATAGCAGATAAAATGCCGGATAAAATGTAGAGAACCTTTAATGTGTACCATATCAAAAGCAGTCAAGAACTTGTGACTTACCCTCCATTGACATATGCAAATGAATTTGACTTTAGGTAGAGGAGAAACTGGGATTATGAAAGACAGTTTTACCCAAGCTAGGAAGAGGAAATGAGTACCTTATTTCAGAATGCCATTCTAGTTTGGCAAGAGGATATGAAAATAAAAGGAATATGGCATGCTGTAATTCCAATGAACATTTCCATGTGTAACTGAAAGTCATCAGAGTTCTTTCTTCAGGTAGGAAATGCTTGTAGTCTGCTTTGGAAATCTCATAGCCAGCTCTTGACGTGTGTGTTAGTGGTTGAACTTTGGAATCAGACAACTGAGTTTAAGTTTCAGATTGCCACTTACAAGTTGTGTATCTGTGTGATCTTAGAAATAGTTCCTAATTTCTTTATGCCTTGGATCCAATGTCTACAAAATAGGAATAATGCTATCTCTCAGGGTTGTTATGAGGACTGATGAAAAACACATGCAAACAACACAGTATCTTGTATATACTAAGCAAAAATTAAATGGTAAACTTGCTTTTCTATTCTATCCTATCCTATCCTACCCTACCCTATCCTGTTCTATCCTGTTCTACCTTGGATTGTCCCAGAGGAGGGAGTGAGAGTCATGCAAGCAGCATTAGGGATGATGATAATACTAATAATAATAGTAGTAGTCATAGTAATAGTAGTAGGCTAATGTTGTTAACTTTGACCAGGAATCAAACTAGATGAAATATGTCAACAAAGCTATTGAGAGGCTGCCATTATTATCCTAATTTTATATAAGGAAATTCAAGCTTGGAGAAGTTAAATAATTTGCCTAGTGTTACAAATCATGTATGAGCCAGAACAAGGAATTGAACTCAAGGACATGTGACTTCAGAGTTTGTGCTGTTTTTTTTTAATTAATTTTTATTGGAGTATAGTTGATTTACAATGTTGTATTAGTTTCTGCTGTACAGGAAAGTGAATCAGTTATACATAATATATATATCGACTCTTTTTTAGATTCTTTTCCCATATAGGTCATTAAAGAGTATTGAGTAAGGTTCCCTGTCAAAGTCTGTACTCTTAACTATTAACTTATTTGCACCGGCATGTGCTCAGTGCTGTAACTGGCGGAAAGTCGGGGTCACGCAATGAACCCTGCAGTCACCGGCCTGTTTGTGCACAGGTCCATCTGTATCTGGTCTGTTTTCCCCATTCGTCTCTAGATTTCCCATTGACCTGCATCATTCACCTGTGTTTGAGCTCAGTTTGATCTATCAAAGGTGCAGGGTACAGAGCGCGTTCTCGATCCTTGGCAGAAAGTGAACTGGAGCTAAGGCTACAGAATTAAATACAGGATGCATCATGAAATTTGAATTTCAGATAATCAGTGAGTAATTTTTTAAGTATAAGTATGTCCCAAACATTTCACAGGACATACTTTACTAAAAGAAATTCTGGGGCTCCCCTGGTGGCTCAGTGGTTGAGAGTCTGCCTGCCGATGCAGGGGACACGGGTTTGTGCCCCGGTCTGGGAAGATCCCACATGCCGTGGAGTGGCTGGGCCTGTGAGCCGTGGCCGCTGAGCCTGCGCATCTGGAGCCTGTGCTCCGCAATGGGAGAGGCCACAACAGTGAGAGGCCCGCGTACCACACACACATACACACAAAAAAAGAAATTTTGTTGGTTAGCTGAAATTTAAATTTAACTGGGCATCCTGTAGTTTTGTTTGCTGAATCTGGCAACCCTTCCTGGAGAGGCCCTCATCAGTGTTTTCTTACTTTGAACCTCAGATCAGAGAATTAAGGACGGGACTGAGGGGGGGGAAATCAAAGAACTGATTAAAAGGTAGTATGTGAGAAGTTAAAATAATATATGGAAAGTGGAAGTTACTGAAAAGTCCCAGTTCCTCTTTAATATCACATCTGGGGCATATTTCACACCTGTATTCCTCATAAGAAAATCATTAGCCCCTCTCTTGTCCTTGGTTCACTGTACCTAAAGTTTCAGACCAGCCCTGGAAGGGATGCACGTGGCTGCAGGAAGAGCTCCCATTCCCATGGTATCCATATGCTTTGTCACCCTAATCACCTTTCTACACATACGTTATAACTTATTCAATCGTCATGCCACCCATCAATTCATTAACTTCTTATTCAGTGGACACATCTTGAGCTTTCATCGTTTGCCAGGTGCTCTGCTAGGCAACAGGGACAAAAAAAAAATGCAAAACACCAGTCCCTGACCTCGCCTTTGTTGAGGAGGTGAACGAGTAACCAAACAACTGCAATATAAATACGAGAAACACTGATGGAGGTATGAACTGATTCCTATGGAAGACTATCAGGGAGTGGGAACATTGCGTGGGGAGGAAATCATGCGGGTATCATTTGTTTGGAGCCTGGAAAAGTGGGTTTGTAGGTGTTCACTATGCAAGCAAGGTATGGAGAAGACTCCTTGGTGGGAGGAATGGCATCTGCAAAGGCACAGAGGCATGGAAGAGTGAGCATATTTCTAAGAATGACCCCTCAAATTCCTGAGTTTTGATATTAGAAGTGAAAATTAAAGTGAGCTAACTGAATCTTGAAATTCGTTTTAATTAATGAACATGCTAGGAAGAGATAATAGAGAGAGAGAAAGGGAGAAGAGGAAACAGAGAACACTGGGGGGAGTAAGAAATCACAAACCACTAAGTATTAGAGCTCAGAGTCAGCTTTTCCCCTGCTCTTGTTTCCCTGTTGCAATCTTAGATAAGCATATTGCCATCCATCCAATTACCTGAAGTACAAATTTTCTTTAACTCTCTTTTCACCACAGAACCTATTTGCTCACAAAGTCCTATCAATTCTCCACTCAAATAGCCTTCAGCTTTATCAAATTCTCTTCATTTCCACATAGTGTCATAATTTGGGCCATTGTCTTGACTATTGCAATAGTAGTCTAGTCTTCCTAATGTATGTCTCCCCCATCTCCTAAACATTGCTGTCATTTAATCTTTCTCAAACATGATTATGTTTACATCTTCTGTCAGTTCCCATCTCTAATAATTTCCATGTCTCCCTACTGTGTATACCTAAAGCCCTTCATGTTTTACTCTCAATCAATAGTTCCAGTTTTATCTTAGTTGTAGTATAGAATAAGTCTTAGAGCACAGGGTCTACAGTTTGATGGCCTGGATTCCATTTCTGATTTCATCAGGGTTAGTATTTGCCTGGCATGTATGGAATGCTCACACTGTTTGTTTATATCCAGTCCACTATGAAGGGTCAGTATTTGTATTCTCGTTGTTATATAGTACAATATCCTACCAGTCCTTTACAGTGTGATTTGGCAAGTTGGAGATACTCTTCTAACTTCAATTCTCCTTCTTCATTATGAAAATAACAAGAGTGGCAGCCTCATAAAATTTTTATAGCATAAATGAGATCATGCTACAAAAACTCAGCACAGTGCGGGTCTAATACATGTTACTATTTGCATTATAACTTCCCACCACTCTCTGAGCACATGACTTCCCCTCCTACTTTACTAGGCATACCTCCAGACTGATTCTTATTCTATCACCCTGTTCGTTTTGCATGGATTATCCAACCCACACCAACTCAACTTCAAATATTACATCCTTCAGAAAAACATCATGGTCACATCCCTGACCTAATCCATGGCAGAATTCACCACTTCTGCTGTGGGCCCACACTGCACACACCTCTATTGTAGTATGTATTGCATTGAATCATAAGTTATTGTTTTATTTCTGACACCTTCATTAAGCTACAAGTTCCTCAAGTGTGGGCCATGCCTTATTTGTCCTCAAATACCATTCGCCCACAACCATGACTCCCAAGTACACAGTGTGATGAATAAATGCAGTGAGTGTTCAATCGATGCTCATTAAATGTGTAAATGGATGTTTGGAGTCAGTGGCAGAGGTGATTTATGAGCTCCACTGGAATGAGAGCCAAAACTCAGACTAACAGACTAGGTCTAAACAAGGAAGGTTAGTTAAGAGTCTAGTGGCTTTTGTTTTTCTAGCAGCTAGAGCTACAGGCGAGGGTGGAGGCAACATTCCAGAAGAGGTACTTGGTCATGCCTTTGGCACACGGGATGGAATGATGGGGAGTTAACAAAAAATTAAGCATAAATTAATCACATGGAAATAGTGACTTTCCCCCAAATTATGAAGACCTTAGCACTAAATTCACAGTGTAAAAATTTCTATGCCAGTCATATATAATTTATCTTTGCCAGATCAGGGTATAATAATACTTAAATCACAAGGTTTTTCTGTATCAAATGAGGTAGTAGATACAGAATTGATTTGAAAACTATAAATTGTCAAACTATAAATTGAGAACTATAAATAGAAGAAAAACTGTGATTAATTAAAGGAGGCATGTCTACTGAGTCGATAATGAAGATAGGGACTTCCCTGGTGGTCCAGTGAGTAAGACTCCACGTTCCCAATGCAGGGGGCCCAGGTTCGATCCCTGGTCAGGGAACTGAGATCCCACATGCTGCGGGGCAACTAAGCCTGTGTACCACAACTAGTGAGCCCACGTGCCTCGACTAGAGAGCCCGTGTGCCACAAACTACAGAGCCCATGCGCTCTGGAACTTGTGTTCTACAACTATAGAGCCCACACACTCTGGAGCCCGCACACCACAACTAGAAAGAGAAAACCCTTACACCACAACTAGAGAGAAGCCCATGGGCTGCAATGAAGAGCCCACGTGCTGCAACAAAAGATCCCGCATGTCGCAACGAAGATCCCACATGCTGCAACGAAGACCCGATGACGTAGCCAAAATAATAATAATGATAATAATGAAGATAAAAATAGATCCATAAAAAATATTCATTTAATCTAAAAGTAGGCAAAAAGTAGGGGAAAAGAACGAATAGGTGGGATCAAAAGAAAACATCTCACAACATTGTAGATTTTAACACAGCCATGTTAATAATTATATTAAATGTAAACAGTATAAACCCATAAAAATAAGACAGAGATTGTCAGACTACACTGTATACAGAAACTCACTATAATATAAAGACGTAATGAGAATAAGTGAATGTAAAAACATATATCATCAAACGCTAATCAAAAGAAACCTGGAGTGGTTATATTAATATCAGAAAATGTAGTATTCAGATCAAGGAATATTACCAGAGACAGAGTCATTACATAATCATAAAGGAATCAATTCCTTAAGAATATAAATAATCTTGTATGTGTATGCAGCTAACAATTGAGCCTCAAAATCTATATAGCAAAAACTGACAGACAAGAAAGTATAAATAAACAAGTCCACAATTACAGATAAAGGCTTCAAAACTAGTCTCTCAGTGGTCGATAGAACAAGATAGAAAATCAGGAAAGATGCAAAAACCTGAATACCACTATTAACCAAATTGACCTAAATTACATTATAAAATATGCTACCTCATACAGTGGAATACACATTTTTTTGTTTGCAAAGGAAACACTGTTCAAGATAGACTTTATTGGATCATTAAATAAGCCTCACACATTTAACAGAATTGAAATAATACAAAGTATATTTTTTACTATAATGGAATCAAACTAGAAATCAAAAAATCAGGTATGTCAAAAGTTCTTAAATATTTGCAAATTAAATTTTAAAAGTCTTAAATAATCCATGGATCAAAGAGGATGCCCCAAGGGATACTGAAACATATTTTGAATTGGATTAAAAAACTATTTACAATAGCCAGGACATGGAAGCAAGCTAAATGTCCATCAACGGAGGAATGGATAAAGAACATGTGGTACATATATACAATGGAATATTACTCAGCCATAAAAAGAACAAAATAATGCCATTTGCAGCAACATGGATGGACTTAGAGATTGTCATACTGAGTGAAGTAAGTCAGACAGAGAAAGACAAATATCATATGATATTGCTTATATGTGGAATCTTAAAAAAAAAAAGGGTACAAATGAACTTATTTATAGAACAGGAGTCACGGATGTAGAAAACAAACATATAGTTACCAGGGGATAAAGGGGGAGGGATAAATTGGGAGATTGAGACTGACATATATACACTACTATATATAAAATAGTTAACTGATAAGAACCTGCTGTATAGCAAAGGAATCTCTACTCAATACTCTGTAATGGCCTATATGGGAAAAGAATCTAAAAAAAAAAAAAGAGTGGATATATGTATATGTATAACTGATTCACTTTGCTGTACACCTGAAACTAAACATTGTAAATCAACTATATTCCAACAAAAATAAAAAAATATATATATGAAAATTTATGAGAGCAGCTAATGCAGAGCTTAGCAGTGAATTTATAGCGTTAAAGACCTATATTAAAAGAGAATAAAATCAATGACTTCACCTTCTACCTTAAGAAACTAGAAAAAGATCAAGATAAACTCAAATGGAAGAAATAACTATAATGATAAGAACATGAATCAATTAAATTGAGAAAGAGAAAAATCAGTAAAACCAGAATCTGGCCCTTTGAAAAATACAATAAAATTGATAAATATCTGGGCACACTTGCCAATCAGAGAGACAGAGAGAGAAATTAAAGACACAATTACCAATATCAGGATTGGAGAGGGGATATCATTATAGACTGTACAGTTATAAAAATAATAAGAAATAATATGAACTACTCTAGGCCCATAGATATAACTTAGATGAAATGGATACATTCCTTGACACAAACAGAAGAAGGTCATTCACGAATAAATTGCTAATTTGAAGAGTTTCGTATCTATTAAAGAATGAAATTCATAATTTAAAACTTTCCAATAGAAGAAACTCCAGGATAAGATAATTTCACTAGTAAATTCTATCAGGGAACAAATAATAATGGATCTACAGAACACTCATTCAGCATGTAGAAGAGGAGGGAACTGTTCCCCACTAATTGTTTTAAGAGATTTATTGAGATATATTTCACATACCATACAAATCAACCATTTAAAGTGCACAGTTCAGTCTTTTTTAGTGTATTAATGGAGTTGTCATACCAATTTTATCATTGTTTCATTGCTCACCCAAAGAAACCTATACCTGTTAGTAGCCACTCCTCATCTCTCCCTAATCCTTCCCCCTCCAGCCCTAGGCAGTCATTAATCTGCTTTTGGTCTCTATAGATTTGCCTGTAATGGAGATTTCATATAAATGTAACCATACAACGTGTGGCCTTTTGTACCAAGCTTCTTTCATTAGCATAATGTTTTCAAGGTTCAGTTACGTTGTAGCCTGTATCACACTTCATTTTTATTACCAAATAATATTCAAAGTATGGATATACTGAATTTTATTTATCCATTCATCAGTTGATAGAAATATGGATTGTTTCCACTATTTGGCTATTATGGATAATGCTGCTATGAATAATCTTGTACAAGTGCTTAAATGGACGTATGTTTTTGTTTCTCATAAGTATATACATAGGTAGGAGTGGAACTGCTGGGTCATATGCTAACTGTGTGTTTAAGCTTTTGAGGAATTGCCATACTCTTCCAAAACAGCTACACTATTTTACATTCTCACTAGCAGTGTATGAGTTTTTCCATTTCATAGCCAACCCTTGTTATTGTCTTTTTGATTCTAGCCATCCTAGTAGGTGCAAAGTAGTATATAATTTTGATTTTGATATGCATTTCCTGAATAGCTTAATACTAAGCATCTTTCATTGTGCTTATTGGCCCTCTCATTTTATGAGACCAATATTGCCCTGCTACCAAAATCAGAAAGTGAAACTATAAGACAAGAAAATTACAGATCAATATCCCTCAGAAACATAAACATAAAAACCCCAAAGAAAGTACTAGCATATCAAGTAAGTTAGGCTTATAACTGGAATGCAATTTGAAAATCAATAAATGCAATTTATCATGTGGCTAGATTAAAGGAGAAAAGCCATGTAATCATCTCAATAGATATAAAAATCATTTAACAAAATTCCATACTCATTATATGCATATACCTCTCAACAAACCAAGAATAAAAGGGAAATTCCTCAACTTGATAAAGAGTATCTATAAAATATCCACAGCTAACTTCATGTTTAATATTGAAAGATGGATGATTTCCCCCTTAGATCAGGAACAAAAGACAGATAAACTCTGTCATTACTTCTTTTTGATATTGCACTGGAAGTCCTTACCAGTGTAGTACAGCAAGAAAAAGAGTTAAAAGGCATACTGATTGGAAAGGAAGAAATAAAATTGTTTCTATTTGAAGACATGACTGTCTATGTAGAGAATCCTAAATAAACTACAAAAATGCTATTAGAACTGTTAAGTGAATTTAATAAGATTGCAGGGCACAAGACTAAGGTACAAAAGTCAATTGGATGTTTTCTGTGCTTGCGAAGAACAAATAGAAGTCGAAATTAAAATATATAATTTCTAATAGCACTATAAATGGGCATGAGGGAATTTTCAGGGTGATGGACATTTTATACCATGAGGAAGGTTTTAGTTATAATTTTTTTTGTTTGGTACAACTCACAGAACTTCATGGTAAAAAGGGTAAATTTAAACCGTGTGTAAATTATAGCTTAATATTTTACCTTAAGTAAATTATATCCAAATCAAGAAAAAGAAACAAATATTATAATAGCCTTGTGGATGGTGGAGGTAGTCAGAGAGGCTGGGATGTATAGTGGGGTGGTGGCTTACATTTGTACTCCAGCTATGCAGCTAACTTGTTTTTGCCCATTTGGGGCCCAAGTTTCTCCATTTTTCCAATGAAAATGTTGAATGGGATAATGACTAGAATAAAATGCCTTCTAGTCTTGGCATTCTATGATGACTGAAGAGGTGATTTCTCTAGTTGCTTTGTATTCCCTCAGTCTTTGAGACCAGGCACTTTGGTTGAGGTTTGGGCTGGGCTCACGTTCTGAGCCATTACCATACATTACAGGTAGGTGAGTGCTGGGCATGTCTAGGGCTGGAGTTAATCTGGCCACCGCTGTGTATCCTTCATAGCCTTCCTTTACCAAGCTGTTAATGGCTGAGCTGTGAGCAGGTACCATCAATATTTCCCCAGAGCCTTGGGATAAACAAAACAAAGCCAAACATCTGTTTTGTACACTGCTAGGCATCCTGCTGTCTTTCTTGATAGAAGAGTTCAATACAGTTTAGTAAGATTAATTCCTATTCCTAAGGCCCTCTCCCATGTGAGAACTCATGCATTGCTCACAATTACCCTACCTGCAATGTAGGTCAGAGTCGGTATAATTATCCTCATTTTGTAAATTATTAAAAAGAAAAAAATTAACAGCGACAATGACAAAGTAAAACAAACTAAGGTGTAGGTCTTTCAATTCACTAATCCAGTGTCATGCTACTAGCAAGGGAGAGCTTAAACTTGAACAAAACCAGTGATAAGAATATATTTTACTTGTTTCTAGTCTGAAATGTGGGAACCTGGTTACTTCTCATAAACTTATTTATTAATTCCTGCATTTACTCATTTATCAACAAATATTTTCTGACCTGTACTCAGAAGAGAGGACTTCACATAAGATAGAGTCATCACTGAAAAATAAAGCCATGGGAATAGATGAGACTATTCAAGGATAGTGGTTAGAATTAGACGAGCACTTACACAGGAACTTAAGAAATATCGTCACGTAAGGACCCCACAAAGCAAGAAGGCCCTGTAGGAGAAATTTAGAAAAAACTGTCAGAAATAAAGAAGGAAAAAAGAGGATATTTAGATACTACAGAAGCTAAGGGAAGAGAGGCTTAACGGAAGGGGATACCGTTCTGCTGTGTTGGATGTGGCTCAGAGATCAAGGAAGACAAGGATTGTGATATTTTATAAATATAGCAGCGAGGTCTTTGGTCACTTGTAGGAGTGCCAGTGGAGTGGTGGTGATAAGCCTCATTACACGCTGTGAGAGAATCAAGGAAGTAGGTTCCATGGGAACAAGCATGTCTCAGAGCTGGTTTCCTTATCTGTGAAACACAGGTGTTGACAGCCCCACTCCACTTCAGAAGTACGTGAAATATAAAGAACCTTAATATAAAGCAGAATATGATGAAGTCATAATCTCGGCATAGAGAGGAGACAGAGAGAAATCATATTCTGCTCTTGCTAGTTCTGCCGCTTGCATCTTAAATGTCCCGTCGAATTTACCAGATTATAGAACTATTTAAAATTTAAAGGTTCATGTGATTGGGAAGGCTAAAGTCGGGGTTGGAATTATTCTCAAAGGTTGCATTCAGCTCCTCAGCTGCTTAGAGCCTCATTCTATTGTTCCCCCAAGTGTGCATCCAGACTGCTTTTACGCTTCTAGAGACGGGCATTCACTACCTCTTCAGACAGCATAGTGGTGGCTCCATGGCATTGGCTTGTTACTGAACTCGGGTCCGGCTGCTAGAAGCTCGAAAGTCATTACCCGAGAGGCAAGTATTAGTAGAAATGGAAAACATTGCTTTTAATCAGAAAGCCAGAAATCTGGGGAGAGGGCAGACTCAGTGTTCCCAAACACCAACTCCCAAGCTTCTGTCCAGCCGTGAAAGTTTTTAAAGGGAAAGAGGGAAGTAATCTCAGTTAATCATTGAGATAGGGCGTCAGAGTTGTCACCATCCCTCACTGTACAGGCTCGTCAACTTCTTGTGATCTTTATTTAGATGCTATCTCATTCACACAGTTTGGTCACACAGTTTGTTCTTGAGATTACTGAACGGGAAGCTAGGGAAGAGATCTGGTCATCTGTTAATTACTTTTTCTTTATTTCTACTTCTTTGAGCTGTAGAAAGAATGGGTTAGGCAAGATATTGTGTGATCAAAAGATTTAAAAGGTGTGCTTGGGCCAGAGAAGAGTAGAGCATGGGGGTGCCTGGTTTGTTTAGTTACAATATAGCTTTGCTAAAGTGACAAGAGAAAAGGAGCCTCCTGCAGAGAGTTCTTTCCTGCCAGAAGCTGCTTACAAATCCCCACTTCTCAGAACATCATTCCATTTCTATGGAATTAGGAACAAAGGTCCGCCTTCTGTACTTCATGCTGACATAGGGTGCTGTATTCTTAGTGTGGAAGATGTGGACATGGGTCTGTCACATCTCTTTGCTGACAGTTTGAGTTGCCCATTTACATATATGGGCAGAACAAGCTACAATTATTTTGATGCCCACAAAAATATGGATTATTCTGAGCAATAGTGTTAATCCCATTCTATTTTTTTTTTTTTTTTTTTTGGTGGTACGCGGGCCTCTCACTGCTGTGGCCTCTCCTGTTGCGGAGCACAGGCTCCGGATGCGCAGGCTCAGCAGCCATGGCTCACGGGCCTAGCCGCTCCGCGGCATGTGGGATCTTCCCGGACCGGGGCACGAACCCGCGTCCCCTGCATCGGCAGGCGGACTCTCAACCACTGCGCCACCAGGGAAGCCCAATCCCATTCTCTTAAGGCTAGTTCTTGGAATTGTGCTAGCCATAGATTCAGTACTGCACAAGATGGGGCAGCTTATGTCACAGCTGCAGTCTGGTCATCGTGCAGTTAACTTTTTCCCTCTGGTGGCAGCTATAGTATCTGTCAAGTGACTCAGGAATGTGGATCAGATATTGAATCTGTGACTCTGTTGTCCTAATCATTAACTGCTTGAGCCTGCTCTTTTGTGACTCAGGGAGGCCTGGGAGAGTTCAGCTTTTCTACAAACAAGAGGCAGGGGACATGGAGGAACCTTGGAACTTGGGGGATGGGGGATGTGCTGCAGGCTTCTGTTCTGTTCCAGGCTCTGAAGTCAGACAGAACTAGGTTTGGTTGCTGCTCTACCAATTGATATCTTGGGCAAGCTACTTAAGCTCTCTAAACCTCAGTTTTCCTGTCTGTAAAGTGGAGATTATAATACTTAGCTCTCAGACTTGTTAAGAAACTTAAGTGTGATCAAACAGCACAGCCTCCAGCACAGAGAATATATTAAAAAATGATAGATATTTTTTATTTTCTTTTTCACAACTTTGACTCATGGAATATTTCCTAATTGTTTTGGCCTAAAATATTTCCTTCTAATTCCCAAACATTGGCCCTAGTTTTTGTTCTTGGGTCTGGGCAGCAACAGCAGCAGTGAGTTTAATCTACTTTCCCACAACAACCCCTCATCATTAAATATTCTCTCCTCTGTGGTAAATATCCCAGTTTCTTCAAACTGTCCTCAAAAGCCATGTTTTTAAAGCCCCTCTCCATCTTTGTTGCTATTTTTTCAATTCACTCCAAGGTGTTCCTAATCCTTCAGAGTGGAGATAGTGGCATTTGGTCTGATAGTTGAGAGATGATTAACAGTAAAAGGCATAATTTAGATGTGGGATTGGGAGTGGGGCGGAGCAAGCAGGTGAAGAGTGTTGCTGGCTGAGGAACCAGCAAGCAAAGTACCAGGTGGAACCTTATGGGGTACGTTCAGAGATGGTAAAGGGTTAAGTTGCGGTGAGGCTGTGGGATGGGAAGTATTTGAAATTAAGCTTGAGAATGTAAGTTAAGGGATCAGATCACGAGAGGCTTAAATGCCTTTCTGAGGAATTAATTCTATTCAGTTGACAGCAGAGATCCCTCAATGTTTCTGGAGTGAGTGTGAGCCATGGTCAGTCATTTTGGCCCATTATTCTGGAAGTTGTGTGAGATGCAGCATAAGCAGTACTGAGTTTATAGTGATAAGACATCTACATTAAAAAAAGAGAAAGATCTGAAATAAACAACCTAACTTTAACCTCAAGGAACCAGAAAAAATGAAGAACAAACTGAGACCAAAATTTAGCAAAAGGAAAACATCTAGCAGTAATAAATTATATATAGAATAAAAAATAGAAAAAAAATCAGCAAACTAAGAGTTTCTTTTTTTAAAGAAACAAAATGGACAAATCCTTAGCTAGACTAAGAAAAGTAAAAAGAGAGAGAAGACTCAAATAAAATCAAGGATGAAAGAAGAGACGTTACAATGGATGCCTCAGTAAAAATAAAAAGGATCTTAAGAGACTATTATGAACAAATATAAGCCAACAAACTGGATAATCTAGAAGAAATGGATAAATTCCTAGAAACATACAATGTATCAAAACTCAACCAAGAAGAAATGGAAAGCCTGAACAGACCAATAACAAATACGGTGATTTTATCAGTAATCTAAAACCTTCCAACACCAAGAAACCCAGGATCAAATGGCTTCATGGGTAAATTCTACCAAACATTCAAAGAGAATTAATACCAATCCTTCTTAAATTCTTCCAAGAAATTGAAGAAGAGGGAATACTTCCAAACTAATTTTATGAGACTATCATCACCCTTATACCAAAACCAGACAAAAACACTAAAAGGAAACAAAACTACAGGCTAATATCCTTAATGAACATAGCAGAGAATAAAATGGTGGTTGCCAGGGGTTGTTGGTAAGGAGAAACGGTCAGACATTGGTCAAGGTGTACAAAGTTTCAGCTGTGCAAGATGAGTAAGTTCTGGAGATCTAATGTACAACACTGTGCCTGTGGTTAACAATACTGTATTGTACACTTGACATTTGCTGAGAGGGTAGGTCTTAAGTGTTCTCACCAAACACGAAAACAATGACAATTATGTGACGTGATGGGTATGTTATTTAGCTTGATTGTGGTGATTATTTCACAATGTGTCTGTATATCAAGTCATTAAGTTGTATACCTTACATATACATGAGCTTGAATTGTCAATTATACCCAATAAAGCTTAAAAGAACATGGTTGCACAAAGAGTAATAATTTCAAAGTTTTAAGAAGAGATTCATGAGGAATTTAACTCTATATATGTGTGTGTATATACATCTATCTATCTATCTATCTGTGTGTGTATATAATATGCGTATATATATGTGTGTGTGTGTGTATATATATATATGTGACTGTGTACTGTCATATGAGTGTTAAAATCTATGCACTATGTGGCTGAATAGAACCTTTGTTTCTTTGCTTCTACTCTCCAAACTTACTCATGTAACAAAACAGTTAAACACAAACAAATTTTTATAAAATTAAAAACTCTTACAAAAAAAGCAAACAAAAACCTAAGAGCTTTCAATCTAGAGATCTCTGGGTCAGTTTTGAAAATAATCAACATTCCATTCAAAAGGAAAATCTGTTGCCTTTTCATAGTATAGCAACTTCTGTTATTTTAAAAATAAGTTTAAAACATTATGAAAAAAATGTACCATGTTAAACCTGTGTAAAATAAGTCATGTTTTAATTGATGGCTAATAATAACCAACAAGAAAAAGATAATGAGAAAAATTAAGACAATATATTTCTAGGGAATTTGACAATGAGATCAATGAAAATTTTTCTCTACTTATAAGGACAGATTAATAAAGCTTATTTTAAAATTTAAAATTTTTTTTTATTTTTAAAATTTTTATTGGAGTAGAGTTGTTTTAAAATGTTGTGTTAGTTTCTGCTGTACAGCAAAGTGGATCTGTTATACATATACATATATCCACTCTTTTTTAGATTCTTTTCCCATATAGACCATTACAAGAGTATTGAGTAGAGTTCCCTGTGCTATACTGTAGGTCCTTATTAGCTATCTATTTTACAATATATACAGTAGTGTATATATGTCAAACCCAATCTTCCAATTTATCCCTACCCCCCTCCTTACCCCCTTGTAACCATAATTTTATTTTCTACATCTGTAACTCTTTCTGTTCTGTAGATAAGTTCATTTGTACCCTTTTTTAAGATTCCACATATAAGCAATATCATATGATATTTGTCTTTCTCTGTCTGACTTACTTCACTCAGTATGACAATCTCTAGGTCCATCCATGTTGCTGCAAATGGCATTATTTCATTCTTTTTTTTACAGCTGAGTAATATTCCACTGTATATATGTCCCACATCTTCTTGATCCATTCCTCTGTTGATGGACATTTAGGTTGTTTCCATGTCCTGGCTATTGTAAATAGTGCTGCCATGAACATTGGGGTGCATGTGTCTTTTCAAATTATGGTTTTCTCCAGATATATGACCAGGAGTGGGATTACTGGATTACATGCTAGCTCTATTTTTAGTTTTTTAAGGAGCCTTCATACTGTTCTCCATAATGGCTGAAGCAATTTACATTCCCACCAACACTATAGGAGGGTTGCCTTCTCTCAAGGCCCTCTCCAGATTTTTTGATGATGGCCATTCTGACTGGTGTGAGGTGATACCTCATTGTAGTTTTGATTTGCATCTCTCTAATTAGTGATGTGAGCACCTTTTCATGTGTTTGTTGTGCATCCATATATCTTTGGAGAAATGTCTGCTTAGGTCTTCCACCTATTTTTTGATTGGGTTGTTTCTTTTTTTGATATTGAGCTGCATGAGCTGTTAGTATATTTTGGGAAATTAATCCTTTGTCAGTCGCTTCATTTGCAAATATTTTCTCCCATTCTGAGGATTGTCTTTTCGTTTTGTTTATGGCTTCCTTTGATCTGCAAAAGGTTTTAAGTTTCATTAGGTCCCATTTGTTTATTTTTGTTTCTATTTTCATTACTCTAGGAGGTGGGTCAAAAAAGAGATTGCTGCAATTTATGTCAGAGAGTGTTCTGCCTATGTTTTCCTCTAAGAGTTTTATAGTGTCTAGCCTTGCATTCTAGGTCTTTAATCCATTTTGAGTTTATTTTTGTGTATGGTGTTAGGGAATGTTCTAATTTCATTATTTTACCTGTAGGTCTCCAGTTTCCCCAGCACCACTTATTGAAGAGGCTGTCTTTTCTCCATTGTATATTCTTGCCTCCTTTGTCATAGATTAGGTGACCGTAGGTGTGTGGGTTTATCCCTGGACTTTCTGTCCTATTCCGCTGATCTATATTTCTGTTTTTGTGCCAGTACCATACTGTTTTGATTACTGTAGATAAAGCTTATTTTGAATGAAGACAATGTGAAAATAGTAGAATACATTCTTCCTGTGAAATGTAACATGTTACTTACTTTCTATAGAAATAACTAATGATCATTTTATTGCATTAAGGGATGTGGTTTTAAAATGATGTAGCTGTCTTTTTCTCTTTTTCATCCTTCAAATTTTTTTTCTCTTTCCCTTGAAGACCTTCTTCTTTGTCTTCTCCTCTCTCCCTGTCAACATAGTCATCATAATATGCATTCTGAAATTCTTCTTTCTTTGAGTATGAGAGATCTATTTCGTCTGCATCCTTTCCCAGTTCTGAGTTTGCTTCATCTTGCCATCATTCTCCTTATTCTCTTCCTTTTATTCTTTGGGTGGACCAGCTCCATCCTCCACATTATCTTCATTATCTTTGTTTTCATCCTCATCCTCTTCCTCTTCAGAGCTGATGTTCATTGTGTTTCCTACCAACTCCCCCTAAGAATGTTTTGCTGCAGCAGTTAAAAAGTACTTTTTCAACGTTTAGGACTGTGATCTCATAGTTAAACAAATCATGATTTTTCTTTCTTCTAATATTTCATGGATCGTCATGCCTCCTTCTTTTAAATGCACACTGCAAGGCATTAAGCCATTTCAGCTTTCTGAACATTGCAAATGGGATCTTAAGAATACTGGACTACATTAGTATATCCTGAAGTATGCTTCATAGAACATCAAACATGTGTGCTTCTCAATGGAGAAAATAAAAAGGATATGTGTTACAAATTAAGTTGGCGAACTTATTCCTCTATCAGGAGATCATGGTACACTCTTACCATATTAAAGGCTTCAAGAAGTTCTAAGTAAAACACCTCTTTAACTTGGAATAATCCAGCATTTCTGGCACTTGCTGACAAAGATTTCTTTCCTCCCTTTCTCCTTCCTTTCTTTTTTCCTTCTTTCCTTTCTTTCCCTTTCTTCTTCCCTCCCTCCATCCCTCATTTTCTCTCTTTCTTTCTTTCCTTCTCTCTCTCTCTTTCTTTCTCTCTTTCTGTCACAATAATTTGGAGAAGATGTTAGACTGGCTCTTTAAGTCCATTTGTGAGTATTAAAGTTTGTGGATCTGTCTTAGAAAAGTCAGGAAGGAAGGAGGATTTTGCCAACAGGAGTTGCTGGTCAGGATAACTCCCAGTGGATATTGGGTTTCCCAAGAGGAGGCATCAAGTTTTCATAAAAGGGTGGGGATTGGGAGCACAGTTTATAGGAGTCGTCTGTCACTGAGTAAGTCTCTGGCCCTTAGTTTCTGCCTCTGTCAGAGGGCGTGGGATCAGCCTGGTGACTCTGTCATGGTCTAGAATGCTAGGGTTATGTCTGAGCTGAGTAGGAAATTCCTACTTGCCTGTGGGCGAGGAGAGCACCGTGGGTTGGTGCCCATGAAGTTCAGAGGTGAATTCTGGTGATCTTCTTATTTGACATGGAGATGGTGTTTTCCCCAGTGAAAGCTTGGCTTCCTCTCCCAGTGTAAGGATTTGGAGAGTCCTACATTTGGCTTGAAGGGGGCCTTCTGCCATAGATTAAGTGCCCAAACCTGTCCCACTTGCTTAGGCTGTGGGTTTCAAAAATATAGCCACAATCCAGAATGAAGCCAAAAGCTTGTCTGAACAGGTATTTTGACGTTGTCTACTCTCCCACATAAAGTTCCCAAGCCTTTAATGGGAAGAAGAGAAGGATTTCTTATCAAGTTCCTAAAGTTTACCTTCCTGTATACTGATAAATAGAAATTGTATAAGCTAGTAGATCCTGGTTTAGTGCAGTGGAAAGGAAGGTAGATGGTAATACACCAGCAATTCTGGACAGGGGATTCAACCAACAAGAGGAAGTAGGCATGGAGAAAAGGGTACTGAGGTCATGGAGCAGAGGCTTCTAGTCACACTTAAAGAAGTTCTTCTGCACATCTAGAGTCAAAACAGAGGCTCAGGTATAAGAACCACACAAAAGTCCCACTTATCTGGGCATTGCAATGTAGTTTTTAAGAACATAGATTCAGAGGAAGGCAAACCCAGATCCAAACCTGGGGAGGAGGTTATTGAGAGGACATGACTGCTGGTTAACCAAAGAGT
This sequence comes from Pseudorca crassidens, assembly GCF_039906515.1. Lineage (NCBI taxonomy): Eukaryota > Metazoa > Chordata > Mammalia > Artiodactyla > Delphinidae > Pseudorca > Pseudorca crassidens. The sequence goes on from NC_090298.1 coordinate 124,262,754, forward strand.
CAAACCCAGGCAGATGGAGGCTCCTCACCCTCTCCCCTGCCCTTGGAATGTCTGTTCCACCCACCAGTCCCATAGCTGGAGCCGCTTTCAAGCCACAGCCTTGAAAGTGTAATGTGTTGTTGAGACCATCTGGACTAGATACATGACTGAACCCTCTTCAAGGCTTCCATATAAACTTTTAAGATTCTGGCAGGCAGATGCAGAGATCTACTCATCTTGTGGCATCCAAGACAAACCTCAAATGTATGTTCCCTTACTTAATAAGCCTGCCATCTACCAATTTAGAGTGGTCTGCCTCTTTCATAATCATTCACATGTTCTGATAATTCAACAAGAGATTTTGAAGCTATATCGTACTGGGAAAAATAATCTGTCAGACTGTGTTTAGATCCTGATTTTGCTACTTACCAGTTAGGGAAAGTTATTTTAACCTCTCTGAAACCTTGCAAGGTTATGAAGATTAAACGGATGATGAATCCATATACCTGTCATTAGGGTCTGTCTGCTATAACTTTCAGTAATAATAGCTATGTTCATCACGAATGTAGAACATTGAAGTTCTAAAATACAAATGGATGAAGAAGTTGATAAACGTAGGTCCAGAGCAGAAAAATGACTTATCCAAACTTATAGAATGTAGGGACTGGAACCAATATCTTCAAACTCTAAGCCAAGTGTTTTTGCCTCTACATACACAGCGGTCTCCATTACATAGTATTTGAAGCACATTTGAACAGTGGAGAAGTATGCTGACAAGTCCCATGGAACCCAGTAGACTTGTAGTCAGAAATCGAAGTTAAAATCCAGTTCTGCCACATACAGACTGTGTGACCTTGTGAAAGCCATGCAACTTCTATGACCCTCCTTTCCCTCATCTTGCAAAATAGTAGTAATGACCCTTGCTTGCTTTCAGGAATGTTGTGAAGTTCAAATGAGATGAAAAAGGAAACTGTAAAGACCAGCATGTGTGTAAGGGATTTGTGTTTACATTATATACTTTAAAATGGCCAGGGAGCATCATTTGCTTCATATTGGTTTATCAGTATTTTGAAAATGATTTATATGACCAGTTCTGCCTTGGGGCAGGGAATGGCAAATGGGATAAGACTTGTGCATTCCATCTTGTTTATGGTTTTCTTTGCTGTGCAAAAGCTTTTAAGTTTAATTAGGTCCCATTTGTTTATTTTTGTTTTTATTTTCATTACTCTAGGAAGTGGGTCAAAAAAGATCTTGCTGCGATTTATATCAAAGAGTGTTCTGCCTATGTTTTCGTCTAAGAGTTTTACAGTGTCTGGCCTTACATTTAGGTCTTTAACCTATTTTGAGTTTATTTTTGTGTATGGTGTTAGGGAGTGTTCTAATTTCATTCTTTTACATGTAGCTGTCCAGTTTTCCCAGCACCACTTATTGAAGAGACTGTCTTTTCTCCATTGTATATTCTTACCTCCTTTGTCATAGATTAGGTGACCATAGGTGCATGGGTTTATCTTTGGGCTTTCTGTCCTGTTACATTGATCTCCGAATGGGAGAAAATATTTACAAATGACAAGGGATTAATCTCCAAAATATACAAACAGCTTGTGCAGCTCAATATCAAAAAAAACAAACAACCCAATCAAAAAATGGGTGGAACACCTAAATAGACTTTCTCCAAAGAAGACATACAGATGGCCAAGATGCACATGAAAAGATGCTCAGCATCACTAATTATTAGAGAAATGCAAATCAAAACTACAATGAGGTACCACCTCACACTGGTCAGAATGGCTGTCATCAAAAAATCTACAAACAATAAATGCTGGAGAGGGTGTGGAGAAAAGGGAACCCTCTTACACTGTTGGTGGGGATGTAAATTGATACAGCCACTCTGGAGAACAGTATGGAGGTTCCTTAAAAAACTAAAAATAGAGCTACCATATGACCCAACAATCCCACTTGGGGGCATATACCTGGAGAAAAACATAATTTGAAAAGCTACATGCACCCTCATGTTCACTGCAGCACTATTTACAATAGCCAGGACATGGAAGCAACCTAAATGTCCATCAGCAGAGGAATGGATAAAGAAGAGGTGGTACATGTATACAATGGAATATTACTCAGCCATAAAGAGGAACAAAATTGTGCCATTTACAGAGATGTGGATGGGCCTAGAGACTGTCATACAGAGTGAAGTAAGTCAGAAAGAGAAAAACGAATATTATATATTAGCACATATATGTGGAATTTAGAAAAATCGTACAGATGAACCTATCTGCAAAGCAGAAATATAGACACAGATGTAGAGAACAAATGTATGGACACCAAGGCAGGGCAGTGTGATGGGTTGGGAGATTGGGATCGACTACTATGTACACTACTATGTATGAAGTAGATGGCTGGTGAGGGCCTACTGTATAGCACAGAGGGAAACAAAAAAGAAGGTACAATCTCTTTGCAGGACATATAAAGTTATATATAAATATAGAGTTAACTTTATATAAATATAAAGTTAACTTTAAAAATGCATTCCAATATACATGAGGTGCAGATAAATACTGTTTGATTCCACTTATACGAGGTATCTAGAATAGTCAAATTTATAGAGTCAGAAAGTACATTGGCAGATGCTAGGGGCCGGGGGTGGGGGTGTTGGGGAGGGGAAGGGGGAGTTAGTGTTTAACGCGGACGCAGTTTCAGTTTAGGAAGGTGAAAAATTCAGGAGTTGGTTGATGGTGAGAGTTGCATAACAATGTGATTGTACTTAGTGCCACTGAACTGTACAGTTAAATATGGTTAAAATAGTATGTTTCATATTATATGACTTTTACCACAATTAAAAAAGAAAAAGAATTGTGCATTCCAGCAAGGTGGGTGCATGTGTGGATATCTCTGACAAGTGTTGTTCTAGCCAGAATAAACCTGAGGATTCCAGCTGGCTGAAGTTCTCCGTGCATTCATCTTCCACGGAATAAAGTTCAATATCCAAAAGTAATTAAAGTTACTCAATCTTTTTTTTTAAGATTTTTATTTATTTATTTATTTATTTATTTATTTATTTATTTAGGCTGCACCGGTCTTAGTTGCAGCATGCAGGTTCTTTTAGTTGCGGCACATGGGATCTTTTAGCTGCAGTATGCGAACTCTTAGTTGTGGCATGTGGGATCTAGTTCCCTGACCAGGGATTGACCCTGGCCCCCTGCATTGGGAGTGTGGAATCTTGACCACTGGACCCCCAGGGAAGTCCTGAAAGTGATTCGATCTTTACTTGAATCTCTTGGCAAACATCAACAGGAATGTAATTCATACTTAGTCCATCTACAGGCCTGCTCTGTCCCTGTTCCTCCCAGTCTTCACAACTCTCAAACTCTGCAGGTACCTCAATCCTCCACGAAACTCGTCTTGATAAAAATATAAAACAAAACAAAACTAAGCCTTAGTAACTCTTTGTTTTTCTTCTCTTATCCTTTAGCCTCTATATTTTATGCTCTTGAGTTAAGTATTTGCCTTTTTCTCACTTCACTTCTCCATTTTTCTCTCTTCTCATTTGCCAATTCTATGTCAAAAACAGGCTAGAAGCAGAACTGGAGCATGCTGAATCTGCCTTTTGAAGTTGAGGAGGGATTGAGGTGTAGTGAAAAACCCAGAATAAGGCAGAATTTTCTTTAATACAGTGGGAAAGGATGAAAGATAATGAACACATGAATTAATACATACATAGTTTAAATTTATTATAGTTTGTTTTCATCTCTCCAAGGGAATGACTGAATTCATAGAGCAGATAAGGGGATGTGAAATTTGTCGTATGAGACCCAGACGTAGGGTAGGTAGTTGCAGAAAGTTGCTTATTTTTTGGTTAACATTCATAAAAGTTTTTCCTTCATATTTTCTTTAAGCATTTAATTGCCTCTCTTGTGCCTGAATTTGTGCTCCTGACCAAACCACCTATCTAATCTTCTTCTTTTTTTTTTTTTGTGGTACACGGGCCTCTCCCATTGTGGAACACAGGCTCCGGACGCGCAGGCTCAGCAGCCATGGCTCACAGGCCCAGCCGCTCCGCGGCATGTGGGATCTTCCCGGACCGGGGCACGAACCCTTGTCCTCTGCATCGGCAGGCGGACTCTCACCCACTGCGCCACAAGGGAAGCCCTAATCTTCTTATTTTTTATTTTACTTTTACTCTCTTAGTAACTTTCAAATATGCAATGCAATATTATTATTTATAGTCACCTTGTAAATTACATCCCCATGACTTATTTACTCTCCTTAAAAACTAACTTAAAGTCTTGCCCTTGGAGGAAAAATGCCTTTGTTGAAAATACTGACTCACCACCAGGGGCCTCCTTTTGAGTTGCTTGTACTTTTCATGAGAGGGCTTAGCCGAACAAGCCATAATGTATTGCTGAACATCACCTTGTGGATAAATAATGAGCTATGCTGGTGTAGCTGGCATGTTACAACAGTGTTTGGGCCATAATTCTTGGATTCAAATTCTTACTCTGCCATGAATTAGCTGGGTGACGTGGGCAAGCTACTTAACCTTTGTCTCAGTTTCCTCTGTAAAAGGGGATATTCTACCAGTCCTATGGTACCTGGTATTATAGTAATCACAGAGAGCTCAAAAAGGATGTCTTTGTATATCACAGTTTGAAGACATTATCAAATAAAACTAGATTGCTAGATAAGAGCAATCATAATAGCAAGTATTAATAATATTATTAATAAGATAATAATAGCTAGCATTTACTGAATGCCTGCTTGTGGCAGACGCTGAATTATTTTATTTACTCTTCACAACAGTCCTTTGTATAGAATACTCTTAGTATGCTCAATTCACAGATGAGGGAACTGAGACTGAGTAACTGATCTGTCCAGAGTTACACATCTAAGGAAAGGCAGAGTTGAAATCAAATCCAAGTCTGATGTTACAACATGTCATCTTAGCCATTCTAAGATATTGTGACAGGGGTAGGAAAGGAAATAATATTTATAGGGAGAAGTCTGTGTGTGTATGCGTGTTACACACAAAGGAAGAAAGAGGAAGGGGTATGGTGGAGGTATGGCTCTGTCTTTAAATTGCTAAATAGTTGTCATAGGGGAAGGAATTCCATGTTTTTTTTCCAAATGACTCCAAATGTTATAATATTTTAGATGAACAAATTTCCGCCCATTTATACAGAATAATTGTCTAATAGCCAGAGTTGCCCAAATATGGAATCATCCGCCCTTGGAAATAATGTCTTCATTAGTTGGCTTTCTTAAGCAGAGTCTGCTGATAACTGCAAGAGGTAGTGTAGGGATTGTGTCTCACTAAGAAGAGCCATTAAGGTATTTTCAAATCTTAAGAGTCAACATTTCTATAGTACATTTCAAAATGCAATAATTTCTCTGGACCACAGTAGGCTTCATGGCAGAAGTAATCCTTCAGCTGGATTTGTGCAATAGATAGGACACTTTTGATTACAGGTACTAGAATAATAACTCTGAAGAAAAAAAAAGTGAATTATAAGAATCAGGAGGTGTCTCAAGAAGTCCATAGGCAGAAGAAAGAATTGAAACTAGAGTCTGGAATGTCATCTGTCTTCTCTCTCCATCCAGAATTTATGCTCCTGCCTGTAGATTATATTTCTTTCTTCTTTACTTTTCTCTAGAACAGCTTTCTCTCAGTTCCTCTGTCCACTTGGCAGGTGGTAGATAACCATTTGATTGTTTCTGAACCGACATGTCAACAGATGCTGCAATCTTGAAAAAAAGATAAAGCTTTCTTTTGGTTTCAATTTCAACTTTTTTGGTTATACACTTTTTTTTATTGAGGTAAAGTTCATGTAATATAAAGTTAACCATTTTAAACTGTATAATTCAATGGCACTTAGTACTTACAGAGTAAAACCATCACCTCTATTTAGCTCCAAAATATTTTCATCACCCCCAAAGAAACTTTTTACCCATTAAGTAGTCACTCCTCTTCTCACTGACTCCAGGCCCTGGCAGTCACTAATCTGCTGTCTGTTTCTATGGATGTACCCATTCTATTTCATATAAATGGAATCATGCAGTATGTGAACTTCTGTACCTAGCTTCTTTCACTTAGCAAAGGTTTTCAAGGTTCATCCATGTTGTAGCGTGTATTCCTTTTATGGCTGAATAATTTCCATTGTATAGATACACTATTACTTTTTATGGCTGAATAATTTCCTTTGTATAGATATATCACTTTGGTTTTTCTACTCATCTGTTGATGGCATTGGTCTTGTTTCCACACTTTGGCTATTGTGAATAGTGCTGCAGTTTTTGTTTGAATACCTATTTTTAATTCTTTTGAGTATATCCTAGGAGTAGAATTGCTGGGCCATGTGGTAATTTTATGTTTACCTTTTTGAGGAACTGACAAAGTGTTTTCCACAACGGCTGCACCATTTTACACTCCTATCCGCAATGTGTGAGGGTTCTGATTTTCTACATCCTTGCCAAAACTTATTTTCTTTCTTCTTTAAAAAATATAGTCATCCTAGTTGGTGTAAAAAGGTATCTCCTTGAAGTTTTGATTCTTATTTCCCTATAATTAATGATATGGATCTCCTTTTTAATGTTCTTTTTGGCCATTTGTGTATCTTCTTTGGAGAAATATCTTTCTAAGTCCATTGCCCATTTTAAAAAAATTGTGTGTTTATCTTTTTCTTGTTGAGTTATAACAGTTCTTTATATATTCTGATAATAGTCCCTTATAGTTGAATCCCAACTCTGGCATTTGCCTCAGGCAAGTCACTAAACTTTTGTGAACTTTGTTTTCTCTTTTTAAAAATATAGAGAAAGGATACACATACATTATACATGTGTGTGTATATATACATGTATATGGAGAGAGAGAGAGCGATAGAAGGGATCTCTTCTCTCTGTATATATCTCTTCTCCATATATACCATTCATGTATATATATCTTACTCTCTATCTTGAGCTCTATCTGTTTATCTATCTATCTATGTATGTATGTATCTATCTATCTATCTATACCTAGGAGCAGTGTTTCAGTTTTTGCTAATTCATTGTTTGCAAGAATAGACTGCATGATTTACAAATATTTTCTTCCATTTGTTATGTTGTCTTTTCACTTTCTTAATAGTATCATTTGTTGACCTAAAATAAATAGACTGTCAGATATTTCTTCAGCAAAAATGGGTTTATTTGGGATCAGAAAGAATTGCAATTTGGGGTCTGCAACCACAGAGCCACTGCAAGTCCCTACAGAGCAAGGGAAAAAGCATTCTTTTAAGGAAAGAAGTTGGGAGGGCTATAGTAAACAAAAAGTTCATAGCTTTTCATTGGCTGAGTCCTTGCCAGGAAAAAAGTCCTTCTAGCTGGGCTCTTGTTGCAGGGCATGAGAGCTCCCCCTTCTGGTCTCCTGACTATTTAATTGATTTTTTTGTTTATTAATTTCTTTTTACATTTCCCGTTTTGATCAAGGTCTTTCTCTGAAGCATCACTGATCAAGAGACAGGTTTTACATTTTTAGTCGCTTTTTCTCTCTCATGCCAAGAAGGACCTTTCTTAGGCATAGTGTCTCATGTTGGTGCACAGATTGGAAACCTATTGAGGTCACATATGAGTAACTAGGAAGGGTAGGAGGGAGAACTCTCAGTAAAAACTCTCTACTTTTTATCTAAAGTCCATATGTTATCAAGATCATAGATATTGGAGATCATCTAAAGCACTAGGTCATCATCAAAGGTTTGATGACAAATTTCCAACAGGCCTGGTCTAGATATCTTGGGAAAGTGGTCTCATCCAATGTTGTCTGCTTCAATTCAAGGAAATCTTTACTTTCAGGTTGCCGGATGACATACAAGTCTAGTCAGGCTTCAGTGCTTTCTTAAAGTGTGAATCCAAGAGTCTATTCCCTGGAATTTGGAGGCGTGAGGGTTGTTAGCAGGACCTGATAAGGGCCTTTCCAGTGAGGTTGAAGAGTCTTTCTGGAGATGTTTTTTCCAATAGATGAAATCTCCAGGTTGCAAGGTGTGATACTTAAGGTCTTTATCTCCTGAGAGTGCACTCTGAAAAGACTGCTCTACTAGAACATGATTTTTTTTTTTTTTTTTGCGGTGCATGGGCCTCTCACTGTCGTGGCCTCTCCCATTGCGGAGCACAGGCTCCGGACGCGCAGGCTCAGCGGCCATGGCTCACGGGCCCAGCCGCTCTGCGGCATGTGGGATCTTCCTGGACCGGGGCATGAACCCGTGTACCCTGTATCGGCAGGCGGACTCTCAACCACTGCACCACCAGGGAAGCCCGAACATGATTATTTTTAATAGAAGCAATTAGACGTTTGCAATAGTGGAGTATCTCTCTTTTTATCAGTTGTAGGTCATAAGAGGCAGGGACCAAGTGCATTGGATGTCCTATGACTATCTCAAAGGGCGAGAGCTTATGAGTTCCAAAAGAGGTGGATCTAAGATTTAGAAGGACCAATGGCAATGCTTTTGGTCAAGGTATTTGGAGGGCCTTTACAAATTTTGCCCGCTGAGTCTTAAAAATGACATTATTGTGTTCAGCGAAACCAGAGGATTGAGGGCACAGTGGAAGTGTAAAACCGGTCAAATAATGTTGACTTGTTGAATACATGACCAGTAAAATAGGTTCCTTGAACACTATAGAGTTTAAGAGGAGTTCTTCAGGTAAGGATAATCTTTTCCAAAAGGACTTTAACCCCAGAAGAGGCAGTAGTCTATTTGCAAGGGAAGGCTTCAGTCCAGTGTGAAAGCATACAGACCATGACTAACACATATTTATATCTGTGAGATGGAGGAAATTGTATGAAATCCATTTGCCAGACCATGAATGGTCCATTAGGCAGTGTAGCATGTCAGGAAGCAGTACCAACATGCTTCCCTGGGTTGTACTTTGGACAAGTGGGACAAGTAAGGAAGGCAGTTTTTGCGGCTTTGTTCATGTTTCCCTACCAATATTGATTCATGAATGCTATTATTTTGTCAGTAGACCAATGGTTTAATGCATGTAGAGTGGTTAGAAGTGGTAATTTTAGAGTCTCCAGCAGGACTGAATTGTTATCTGGCCCAAACCAGAGCTTTTTCTTTGTATCAAACCAAAAGTCGTTGAATTTCCAATCTTGTTTTTTTCTTTTCTGAGGCCAATTGTTGGGTTTCTCTAGTCAATTTTTCTAAGTTATCATTTGGGGAAATATCCCTCTGGAACATTGCAGAGTTTTGGCTGCTGTTGGTCCCTTTAAGGTCAGCATTCTTTGCAGAAACATCAGCTAGGTGATTTCCTTTAGCTTCCAGAGATCCAAATTTAGAATGCCTTGGAATCTTCATAATAGCGAAAGTGGCAGGTAAAAGTATTGTATCTAAAAATTCTTGAACATAGGGGCCATTTAAAATTTTATTTCTGTTGGAAGTAAGGAAGCCATATTGTTCTCACAACATTCCAAAACCATGCGCTGCTCCAAAAGCATATCTACTGTAAGTAAAATATTGGCAGTTTTGCCCTTAACTAAAGTGAAAGGCCATGTAAAAGCATATAATTCAACCTGTTGGGCTGAAGTAGCCATAGGTAAAGATGCTGTCTCAAGAATATCAAAAGGAGTGGCAATACCATATTAATTATCATTGTCATATTTTTAAATAACAACCGTCAGTAAATCATGAGAAGTCAGTGTTACCAAAAGGTATTTCCTGCAGGTCATCATTAGGAGTAAGGAAGTGATCCATCAGCATTAAGCAGTTGTGAGGGACATTATTGGTGACAAAGGGGAGAAGAGTAGCAGGGTCAATGTTATTACAATGTTATTATTAAAAGAGTTATGTGAGCATCAGTTTGAAAAAAGGACTTCATAGGAGGTGAGGTGACTGGTTATGAAATATTGAGTGTAATGGGACTTTAGGAGCCTTCTACTGCATGAGGTACAAAAATGGTTAAAGGAGATCACACAAAGATTTTCTCAGTGGTCTTAAGCAAAAGGGCAGTGGCAGTGATGGCTCTAGGGCAAGGGGGTTATCCCCATTTCACAGGGTCCAGTTGTTTGTCATGGGTCGATAGTGGTCCCCGTGTTGTTGTTTTTTTTTTTACATCTTTATTGGAGTATAATTGCTTTACAGTTGTATGTTAGTTTCTGCTTTATAACAAGTGAATCAGTTATACATATACATATGTTCCCATATCTCTTCCCTCTTGCTTCTCCCTCCCTCCCTATCCCACCCCTCTAGGTGGTCACAAAGCACTGAGCTGATCTCCCTGTGCTATGCGGCTACTTCCCACTAGCTATCTATTTTACGTTTGATAGTGTATATATGTCCATGCCTCTCTCTTGCTTTGTCACAGCTTACCCTTCCCCCTCCCCATATCCTCCATTCTCTAGTAGATCTGTGACTTTATTCCTGTCTTACCCCCTAGGTTCTTCATGACATTTTTTTTCTTAAATTCCATACATATGTGTTAGCATACGGTATTTGTCTTTCTCTTTCTGACTTACTTCACTCTGTATGACAGACTCTGGGTCTATCCACCTCATTACAAATAGCTCAATTTCGGTTCTTTTTATGGCTGAGTAATATTCCATTGTATATATGTGCCACATCTTCTTTATCCATTCATCCGATGGTGGACACTTAGGTTGTTTCCATCGCCGGGCTATTGTAAATAGAGCTGCAATGAATATTTTGGTACATGACTCTTTGTGAATTATGGTTTTCTCAGGGTATATGCCCAGTAGTGGGATTGCTGGGTCATATGGTAGCTCTATTTGTAGTTTTTTAAGGAACCTCCATACTGTTCTCCATAGTGGCTGAACCAATTCACATTCCCACCAGCAGTGCAAGAGTGTTCCTTTTCTCCACACCCTCTCCAGCATTTATTGTTTCTAGATTTTTTGATGATGGCCATTCTGACTGGTGTGAGATGATATCTCATTGTAGTTTTGATTTGCATTTCTCTAATGATTAATGATGTTGAGCATTCTTTCATGTGTTTGTTGGCAGTCTGTATATCTTCTTTGGAGAAATGTCTATTTAGGTCATCCTCCCATTTTTGGATTGGGTTGTTTGTTTTTTTGTTATTGAGCTGCATGAACTGCTTATAAATTTTGGAGATTTATCCTTTGTCAGTTGCTTCATTTGCAAATATTTTCTCCCATTCTGAGGGTTGTCTTTTGGTCTTGTTTATGGTTTCCTTTGCTGTGCAAAAGCTTTGACGTTTCATTAGGTCCCATTTGTTTATTTTTGTTATTATTTCCATTTCTCTAGGAGGTGGGTCAAAAAGGATCTTGCTGTGATTTATGTCACAGAGTGTTCTGCCTATGTTTTCCTCTAAGAGTTTGATAGTTTCTGCCCTTACATTTAGGTCTTTAATCCATTTTGAGCTTATTTTTGTGTATGGTTTTAGGGAGTAATCTAATCTCATACTTTAACGTGTACCTGTCCAGTTTTCCCAGCACCACTTATTGAAGAGGCTGTCCTTTTTCCACTGTATGTTCCTGCCTCCTTTATCAAAGATAAGGTGACCATATGTGCGTGGGTTTATCTCTGGGCTTTCTATCCTGTTCCATTGGTCTATATTTCTGTTTTTGTGCCAGTACCAAACTATCTTGATTACTGTAGCTTTGTAGTATAGTCTGAATTCAGGGAGCCTGATTCCTCCAGCTCCGTTTTTCGTTCTCAAGATTGCTTTGGCTATTCTGGGTCTTTTGTGTTTCCATACAAATTGTGAAATTTTTTGTTCTAGTTCTGTGAAAAATGCCAGTGGTATCTTGATAGGGATTGCATTAAATCTGTAGATTGCTTTGGGTAGTGTAGTCATTTTCACAATGTTGATTCTTCCAATCCAAGAACATGGTATATCTCTCCATCTATTTGTATCATCTTTAATTTCTTTCATCAGTGTCTTATAATTTTCTGCATACAGGTCTTTTGTCTTCTTAGGTAGATTTATTCCTAGATATTTTATTCTTTGTGTTGCAATGGTAAATGGGAGTGTTTTCTTGATTTCACTTGCAGATTTTTCATCATTAGTGTATAGGAATGCCAGAGATTTCTATGCATTAATTTTGTATCCTCCTACTTTACCAAATTCATTGATTAGCTCTAGTAGTTTTCTGGTAGCATCTTTTGGATTCTCTCTATATAGTATCATGTCATCTGAAAACAGTGACAGCTTTACTTCTTCTTTTCCGATTTGGATTCCTTTTATTTCCCTTTCTTCTCTGATTGCTGTGGCTAAAACTTCCAAAACTATGTTGAATAAGAGTGGTGAGAGTGGGCAACCTTGTCTTGTTCCTGATCTTAATGGAAATGTTTTCAGTTTTTCACCATTGAGGACGATGTTCGTTGTGGGTTTGTCATATATGGCCTTTATTATGTTGAGGAAAGTTCCCTCTATGCCTAATTTCTGCAGGGTTTTTTTATCATAAATGGGTGTTGAATTTTGTCAAAAGCTTTCTCTACCTCTATTGAGATGATCATATGGTTTGTCTCCTTCAATTTGTTAATATGGTGTATCACGTTGATTGATTTGCGTATATTGAAGAATCCTTGCATTCCTGGAATAAACCCCACTTGATCATGGTGTATGAACCTTTTAATGTGCTGTTGGATTCTGTTTGCTTGTATTTTGTTGAGGATTTTTGCATCTATGTTCATCAGTGATATTGGCCTGTAGTTTTCTTTCTTTGTGACATCCTTGTCTGGTTTCGGTATCAAGGTGATGGTGGCCTCGCAGAATGAGTTTTGGAGTGTTCCTCCCTCTGCTATATTTTGGAAGAGTTTGAGAAGGATAGGTGTTAGCTCTTCTCTAAATGTTTGGTAGAATTTGCCTGTGAAGACATCTGGTCCTGGGCTTTTGTTTGTTGGAAGATTTTTAATCACAGTTTCAATTTCAGTGCTTGTGATTGGTCTGTTCATATTTTCTATTTCTTCCTGATTCAGGCTTGGCAAGTTGTGCATTTCTAAGAATTTGTCCATTTCTTCCAGGTTGTCCATTTTATTGGCATAGAGTTGCTTGTAGTAATCTCTCATGATTTTTTGTATTTCTGCAGTGTCAGTTGTTACTTCTCCTTTTTTATTTCTAATTCTATTGATTTGAGCCTTCTCCCTTTTTTTCTTTATGAGTCTGGCTAATGGTTTATCAGTTTTGTTTATCTTCTCAAACAACCAGCTTTTAGTTTTATTGATCTTTGCTATCATTTTCTTCATTTCTTTTTCATTTATTGCTGATCGGATTTTTATGATTTCTTTTCTTCTGCTAAATTTGGGGTTTTTTGTTCTTCTTCCTCTAATTGCTTTAGGTGCAAGGTTAGGTTGTTTATATGAGATGTTGCCTGTTTCTTAAGGTAGGATTGTATTGCTATAAACGTCCCTCTTAAAACTGCTTTTGCTGCATCCCATAGGTTTTGGGTCGTTGTGTCTCCATTGTCATTTGTTGCTAGGTATTTTTTAATTTCCTCTTTGATTTCTTCAGTGATCACTTTGTTATTAAGAAGTGTATTGTTTAGCTTCCGTGTGTTTGTATTTTGTACAGATCTTTTCCTGTAATTGATATCTAGTCTCATGGCGTTGTGGTCAGAAAAGATACTTGATACAATTTCAATTTTCTTAAATTTACCAAGGCTTGATTTGTGACCCAAGATATGATCTATCCTGGAGGATGTTCCATGAGCACTTGAGAAAAATGTGTATTCTGTTGTTTTGGGATGGAATGTCCTATAAATATCAATTAAGTCCATCTTGTTTAATGTATCATTTAAAGCTTGTGTTTCCTTATTTATTTACATTTTGGATGATCTGTCCATTGGTGAAAGTGGGGTGTTAAAGTCCCTTACTATGAATGTGTTACTGTCAATTTCCCCTTTTATGGCTGTTAGTATTTGCCTTATGTATTGAGGTGCTCCTATGTTGGGTGCATAAATATTTACAATTGGTATATCTTCTTCTTGGATCGATCCCTTGATCATTATGTAGTGTCCTTCTTTGTCTCTTGTAATAGTCTTTATTTTAAAGTCTATTTTGTCTGATATGAGAATTGCTACTCCAGCTTTCTTTTGGTTTCCATTTGCATGGAATATCTTTTTCTATCCCCTCACTTTCAGTCTGTATGTGTCCATAGGTCTGAAGAGGGTCTCTTGTAGACAGCATATATATGGGTTTTGTTTGTGTATCCATTCAGCCAGTCTGTGTCTTTTGGTGGGAGCATTTAATCCATTTACATTTAAGGTAATTATCAGTATGTATGTTCCTATTCCCATTTTCTTAATTGTTTTGGGTTTGTTATTGTAGGTCTTTTCCTTCTCTTGTGTTTCTTGCCTAGAGAAGTTCCTTTAGTATTTGTTGTAAAGCTGGTTTGGTGGTGCTGAACTCTCTCAGCTTCTGCTTGTCTGTAAAGGTTTTAATTTCTCCATCAAACCTGAATGAGATCCTTGCTGGGTAGAGTAATCTTGGTTGTAGGTTTTTCTCCTTCATCACTTTAAATATGTCCTGCCAGTCCCTTCTGGCTTGCAGAGTTTCTGCTGAAAGATCAGCTGTTAACCTTATGGGGATTCCCTTGTGTGTTATTTTTCTCTTGCTGCTTTTAATATGTTTTCTTTGTATTTAATTTTTGACAGTTTGATTAATATGTGTCTTGGCGTATTTCTCCTTGGATTTATCTTGTATGGGACTCTCTGTGCTTCCTGGACTTAATTGACTATTTCCTTTCCCATATTAGGGAAATTTTCAACTATAATCTCTTCAAATATTTTCTCAGTCCCTTTCTTTTTCTCTTCTTCTTCTGGAACCCCTGTAATTCGACTGTTGGTGCATTTAATGTTGTCCCAGAGGTCTCTGAGACTGTCCTCAGTACTTTTCATTCTTTTTTCTTTATTCTGCTCTGCAGTAGTTATTTCCACTATTTTATCTTCCAGGTCACTTATCCATTCTTCTGCCTCAGTTATTCTGCTATTGATCCCATCTAGAGTATTTTTAATTTAATTTATTGTGTTCTTCATCGTTGCTTGTTTCATCTTTAGTTCTTCTAGGTCCTTGTTAAATGTTTCTTGCATTTTGTCTATTCTATTTCCAAGATTTTGGATCATCTTTACTATCATTATTCTGAATTCTTTTTCAGGTAGACTGCCTATTTCCTCTTCATTTGTTACGTCTGGTGGGTTTTTATCTTGCTCCTTCATCTGCTGTGTGTTTTTCTGTCTTCTTATTTTGTTTATCTTACTGTGTTTGGGGTCTCCTTTTTGCATGCTGCAGGTTCGTATTTCCCGTTGTTTTTGGTGTGTGTTCCCAGTGGCTAAGGTTGGTTCAGTGGGTTGTGTAGGTTTCCTGGTGGAGGGGACTAGTGCCCGTGTTCTGGTGGATGAGGCTGGATCTTGTCTTTCTGGTGGGCAGGTCCACATCTGATGGTGTGTTTTTGGGTGTCTGTGGACTTATTATTATTTTAGGCAGCCTCTCTTCTAATGGGTGGGGTTGTGTTCCTGTCTTGCTAGTTGTTTGGCATAGGGTGTCCAGCACTGTAGCTTGCTGGTCGTTGAGTGAAGCTGGGTGCTGGTGTTGAGATGGAGATGTGTGAGAGATTTTCGCCATTTGATAGTACGGGGAGCTGGGAGGTCTCTTATGGACCAGTGTCCTGAAGTTGGCTCTCCCACCTCAGAGGCACAGCACTGAGTCCTGGCTGCAGCACCAAGAGCCTTTCATCTACATGGCTCAGAATAAAAGGGAGAAAAAGAAGAAAGAAAGAAGGAAAGAAAGAAGGAAAGAAAGAAAGAAAGAAAGAAAGAAAGAAAGAAAGGAGGAAAGGAGGGAGGGAGGGAGGGAGGAGGGAAGGAGGAAAGAAAGAAAGAAAGAAGATAAAGTAAAATAAAATAAAGTAAGGTAAAATAAAATAAAGTTGTTAAAATAAAAAATAATTATTACAGGAAAAAAAAATTTTTTTAAGAAAAAAAAAAAGAAGTACGGATTGGACCCTAGGACAAATGGTGGAAGCAAAGCTATACAGACAAAATCTCACACAGAAGCATTCACATACAACTCACAAAAAGAGGAAAAGGGGAAAAAATCATAAATCTTGCTCTCAAAGTCCACCTCCTCAGTTTGGAATGATTGGTTGTCTATTCATGTATTCCACAGATGCAGGGTACATCAAGTTGACTGTGGAGATTTAATCCGCTGCTTCTGAGGCTGCTGGGAGAGATTTCCCTTTCTCTTCTTTGTTCTCACAGCTCCCGGGGCTCAGCTTTGGATTTGGCCCCGCCTCTGCGTGTAGGGCACCAGAGGGCGTCTGTTCTTTGCTCAGACAGGATGGGGTTAAAGGAGCCGCTGCTTCGGGGGCTCTGGCTCACTCAGGCCGGGGGGAGGGAGGGATGCGGATGCAGGGCGACCCTGCGGCGGCAGAGGCCGGCGTGACGTTGTACCAGCCTGAGGCGTGCCGTGCGTTCTCCCGGGTAAGTTGTCCCTGGATCCCGGGACCCTGGCAGTGACGGGCTGCACAGGCTCCCTGGTAGGGGGGTGTGGATAGTGACCTGTGCTCGCACAGAGGCTTCTTGGTGGCGGCAGCAGCAGCCTTAGTGTCTCATGCCCGTCTCTGGGGTCCGCGCTTTTACCCGCGGCTCGCGCCCGTCTCTGGAGCTCCTTTAAGCAGCACTCTTAATCCCCTCTCCTTGCGCACCAGGAAACAAAGCTGCCAACCCCAGTCCTCTCCCTGCGCTCCTACCGACACGCCCGGGCCTCAGCTCCCAGCCCGCCCGCCCCGGCGTGTGAGCAGACAAGCCTCTCGGGCTGGTGAGTGCCGGTCGGCACCGATCCTCTGTGCGGGAATCTCCCCGCTTTGCCCTCCGCACCCCTGTTGCTGTGCTATCCTCCGCGGCCCCGAAGCTTTCCCCGTCCGCCACCCGCAGTCTCCGCCCGCGAAGGGGCTTCCTAGTGTGTGGAAACCTTTCCTCCTTCACAGCTCCCTCCCACTGGTGCAGGTTCAGTCCCTATCCTTCTATCTCTGTTTATTCTTTTTTCTTTTGCCCTTCCCAGGTATGTGGGGGAGCTTCTTGCCTTTTGGGAGGTCTGAGATCTTCTGCCAGCATTCAGTAGGTGTTCTGTAGGAGTTGTTCCACGTGTAGATGTATTTCTGGTGTATCTGGCACAAGGTGGCCCTCCATGGTTTCACATCAACATGATCTCAGGCACAAACCTCCTTGATATTTCATTTTGTCTTTGGTCCCCGTGTTTTTGATGAGTATCCCAAGGGCATTCCAATTCTTTTTATTTATATACAAAAAGGAAAAAGGTAATCTGATAATTGGCATGCTCAAGGGCAGGTGGATTCACCAAACTCTTCTTTAAAGCCTTAAAGGTGATGTCACTGATTCTTATCATAAAATTGTGTTGGCATTCTTATTCTTCAGTAAAACACACAGAGGTTTAGCCATAAGAGAGAAATTTGGAATCCAGTTCCAGCAATAACCAACGAGCCTGAGAAAACTTCACAGTTGGTGCTTAGTTTGGGGGTTTGGGAGACTTAGAACACCATGCTATCTGGATCTAGGTGAAGTCCTTGTTCTGATAGCAGATGCCATAAATATAAAACCTAGGTTTGGGCAAACTGCAACTATTCCTTGGTGATCTTATGTCCTTTTAAGGCTAAAAGCTTTACAAAGTGGATACTGTCTCTGTGAGAAGGCTTGAGAATGAGAGTGAAGAAGTAAATCATCCACATATTACAAAAAGTAGAACCTCTAGGGAACTTTATTTCATCCAGATCAGCCTTCAGGATTGGTGAGAAATAAGGACTCTCAGTAAAACCCTGAGGTGTTACTGTCCAGGTGAATTGTTTTTCTTCCCAAGTGAAGGCAAAAAGGTATTGACTACCTTCATCAACTGGAATACTAAAGAATGCACTGCATACATCAATTATAGTAAGGAATTTTCTTCCAGTGGGAATGGATGTTAATAACATATGAAGGTTAGGAACAACAGGGTATCAAGGGATAACAATGTTTATAGCTCAGAGGTCCTGAACAAACCTGCACTCCTGGCCCTTAGGTTTTCTCACTGTTGTGGGAGTATTACAGGGACTAGTACCAAGGATAATGAGGTCTTGAGCCTTATAATCTTCTACTATGGGCTTTATGCTTTGAAGGGCTTCTCAACTCATAGGGCATTGATTCATTCTGGGGAGAGCTTTTGAGGGATCTATCTGAATCTTGATGGGAGATGTGCTGTGAATTTTGCCAATATCAGTTGGAGATTTTGCCCATAAGAAAGGTAGTTGTTGATTCAATAGAGACACGTGGTCAGTGTTTCCAGAATGAGCTCTAGTATAGTCAGAAATGGAGAAAATAAAGACGTAAAAGCATCATTTAATTCATCTGGTTGGCTGCTTTGATTTTTTACTGTCAAATTCTAGACTTATTTTCCCTGTTTGGGAGAAAGAAATTCCAGCATGATATTTCTCTAAGAAGTCTTTGCCTATAAATGGATAAGGGCAGCAGGACTAAAGAGAGAAGGGTATGTATCTCTCAAGGGACCTAAACAACAGACAACAGGTTCATGGACAGGAACCTCTTAAGGTTCATTAGAGATCCTCTGTATTTGAGTTATTTTAGTACTCCAAGGCAGGGGCTGCTTTATTATAGTGGGGTTGAGCACCAAGAGTGTGGCTTTGGTGTCAGTTAGAACTGGAAGAGATTCATCCCTAATCTGGAAAAATGTTTCTCCAAGCTGATGAATAGAAGGGAATGGGGAAAGCCCTGTCATTTAAAACTGGGAGGATGTTAGAAAGGCTGAAGGCACCTGAAGTGCTTAAACTTGTAACAATCTTTTTTTCCATTGTTCTGGCTCTTTGCAATAATAGCAGAAACCAAGAGGGTTTTGATATTTTTTAGGGACCTTCATTTGCTGAAGTTGAAGGTTAAGAATTTTATCTGTCCTGATGGATGCATAAAGAAGGTGTGGTATATATATATACACACACGCATATATAATATATATACATATACAATATGTATATATAATTTATAATATATGTAATAATACATATAATATGTATACTATATATAATGAAATACTACTCAGCCATAAAAAAGAATGAAATACTGTCATTTGCAGCAACATGGATGAACCTGGAGATTATCATACTAAGTGAAGTAAGTCAGACAAAGAAAGACAAATACCGTATGATATCACTTATATGTGGAATCCAAAATATGATACAAACAACTTATTTACAAAACGGAAACAGACTCACAGACATAGAGAACAAACTTATGGTTACCAAAGGGGAAAAGGGGGGATAAATTAGGAGTTTGGGATTAGTAGATATAAACTACTCTATATAAAATAGGTAAACAACAAGGTCCTACCGTATAGCACAGGGAACTATGTTTGATAACTTGTAATAACCTATAATGAAAAAGAATATATATATACACATATATGTATAACTTAATCACTTTGCTCTATGCTAGAAACTGACACAACATTGTAAATCAGCTATACTTCAATTTAAAAAAATCCTAAAAAGAAAATAGAGAATTTTAGCTGTCTTCCTTTGAGGTGATTCATCCACAGTGAGAGAGACCTGGTCTGTCAGATTAACTAAATCTGGAGTGGACATAGTTTCCCATTCCATCCTGGTTCTTTTTACTAGAAGTGCAAGGTCCTGGTTCAGCCCATGAATAACCCATTTTGACGTAAAGTTTAAAGCTACCTGGGTGCATGACTCTTTTTGAATTATGTTTTTCTCAGGGTATATGCCCAGTAGTGGGTTTGCTGGGTCATATGGTAGTTCTATTTGTAGTTTTCTAAGGAACCTCCATACTGTTCTCCACAGTGGCTGTATCAATTTACATTCCCACCAACAGTGCAAGAGGGTTCCCTTTTCTCCACACCCTCTCCAGCATTTATTGTTTCTAGATTTTTTGATGATGGCCATTCTGACTGGTGTGAGATGATATCTCATTGTACTTTTGATTTGCATTTCTCTAATGATTAATGAAGTTGAGCATTCTTTCATGTGTTTGTTGGCAGTCTGTATATCTTCTTTGGAGAAATGTCTGTTTAGGTCTTCTGCCCATTTTTGGATTGGGTTGTTTGTTTTTTTGTTATTGAGCTGTATGAGCTGCTCATTGCAGCTCTATTTACAATAGCCCGGAGATGGAAACAACCTAAGTGTCCATCATTGGATGAATGGATAAAGAAGATGTGGCACATATATACAATGGAATATTACTCAGCCATCAAAAGAAACGAAATTGAGCTATTTGTAATGAGGTAGATAGACCTAGAGTCTGTCATACAGAGTGAAGTAAGTCAGAAAGAGAAAGACAAATACTGTATGCTAACACATATATATGGAATTTAAGGGAAAAAAAATGTCATGAAGAACCTAGGGGTAAGACAGGAATAAAGACACAGATCTCCTAGAGAATGGACTTGAGGATATGGGGAGGGGGAAGGGTAAGCTGTGACAAAGCGAGAGAGAGGCATGGACATATATACACTACCAAACGTAAAACAGATAGCTAGTGGGAAGCAGCCGCGTAGCACAGGGAGATCAGCTCGGTGCTTTGTGACCGCCTGGAGGGGTGGGATAGGGAGGGTGGGAGGGAGGGAGACACAAGAGGGAAGAGATATGGGAACATATGTATATGTATAACTGATTCACTTTGTTATAAAGCAGAAACTAACACACCATTGTAAAGCAATTATACTCTAATAAAGGTGTAAAAAAAATAAAATAAAAGTCATCACCAAACTCAAAAAAAATAAAAATAAAAAAAGTAAAAGCTACCTGGGTGGAATCAACATCTGAAGGAAGACCAGAATTTTCTTTAAAAATAATCTGAAGTTCATTGTAATAGTCACGACAAGATTCATCAGAATTTATGTGCAATCCTGAATTTTGTACCAGTCAGTAGGCTTTGGAAACACCCTAAAAATTACTGGATGAAGTCTCCCACCCATTGCCTTAGCCTAATCGTATGATAAGTTAGCAGGCTGGTCTCCCAGTTGTAATTTTAGAGACTTTTCAGAATGTTCCCAGTTAGTGATTTTCATCCAATGCTGTCTGGCCTTCATTGACAAGCATATGAACTAGCTGACATAAGTCAGAAACTAGGTTGATAGGTCTGAATGACTGCATTAAATTCCTCAGCAAATCGGCGAGGATCTTCAGTTGCTTTGGGAAGATCTTTGTGGCTTACAGTTTAGCTTTAGTCCAGGAAATATAAGAAATTAAGGGTTAGTCTCTGGATCCTCAGAAAGCTTAATTTTTAAAGGGACACATTCTGGTAAGTTCAGAGGCAAAGGAAGTGAGGTCAGTTTCTGAGAAAAAAGGAAGTTCAGTGAGAGAATTCGTTGGGGGAACTGAGGGTATAGGGCTGTAGGTGGCCTAGAAAGAAAGGAGGAGGATGGCGCCAGAGGCAGGGCTTGGGCACAAGGAATGGAGGGAGAGACACGACGGCCCTGGAGAAAGAACCAGGGGCGAAGGAGCCAAGGAGGAAGGCCCTGTGGCTTTTGGGGCCATTTTCACTTTCTTTAATCCTTTCTTTGCATCAGTTAATCTTAAAATCTTATTTTGCAGAAAGGCAATTTTAGCCTTCTGATAAAGTTTGGAATCCTCAAAATACAAATCGAAATAGATATTCTATTTAGTTTGAGACATTTTAGAACTATGGTAGTCCAGTTTATTTTTAAGAAGAGTAAGTTTGGGGATTTCAAAATTCCTCTTAATGGCCACTGATATTCTAAATTGCCTTTGGTTATGTTGGCTTCTTTAGTTAGAAACGCACTTGAGGAAAGACCGTGGTTTTTAAACATAAAATCAGCTCAAATCCCTGTAGGGGAGTGCCCTCAAAATACTTAGATAACTGCAGTCCCATTCTCATAATTTTTCCTCCAGAAAAAGAATAATTTTCTTTTTATTAATTTCTTTTATGATTTATTATTATTTTATTTATTATTATTCTGAAAATTATTTCAGAATAATTTTCAAACCACCTAAACAGTTTTCAGCTCAAACAGCTTATAGCTCAAACAGTTCAGATATCTCTACCAACCTGTAGGCCTAATACCAGCCATTTCTAAGAGAACAGTCTGGTCCTAGAGGAACCTAGCTGAAGCCTTCTCAGCTCAGTTCCCATAGAACAGCCCTCATTCCAAATATATATATATATATATATTCCAAATATATATGGCCAAAGGCTGAACCAGTCCCAACTGGAACAATCTGATTTCAAATCAGATCGAAGTGCTAAATGAGCACTCGCAGATAGAACAAGGCCTTAACTAGAAAAGTTGAAACCTTCAAACAGATCTCAAACAAACCCTAGAGAACTTCAAGATCCAAAGAGCGGGGAAGCTTGGATCCAGGAGAAAGACATACGTTTGAACTCCGCGGTCAGGGAGAAAATCAATGAGCAACAATGGGCTCAGTGTGGGTACTGCACCTGTTTCTCACCAGCTCTGGAGTCATTGGGGGGTCTCCTCTAAATTCCTGTATGTGCCACCAAAATGTTGACCTAAAATAAACAGACGGCCAGCTATTTCTCCAGTAAAAATGGACTTACTTGGGATTAGAATTGCAATTTGGGGCCTGCAACCATGGCTAGCTAGCCACATGCAAGTCCCTACATAGCAAGGAGAGAAGAACTCTTTTATAGAGGGGAAAAGGAAGTTGGGAGGGCCGTAGTAAACAAAGAGTCCATGGATTTTCATTGACTGAGTTGTTGCCAGGAAAGAAGAGTCTTTCTACTTTGTGTTGGTCTCTGCTATTGTTGCAGGGCACGAGAGCTCCCCCTTCTGGTCTCCCAACTCCATTCAATTGAGGTTTTAGTTTATTAATTTTTTACACCTTTGACACATAAAAGTTTTTCATTTTGACGAAGACTAATTTAATGTTTGTTTTGTGGCTTATGCCTCCAATTCTAACTTTTGAGGGGAGGTGACTTTGCTTAGTTCAATCATAGGGGAAGCTATGATGCTTAGGTGTGTGGGATTCCATTCATTGATAAGTGGTGGCAGAAGCACTTAGGAGAGAAGGTTAACTGATGTACCCAGTGTTACACAGCTAGTAAAGAGCAGAGTTGAGACTTATACCTGATGTTAAAACCAGTAATCTTACCTTAAAAATCTCTCCAAATGGGCTTCTCTGGTGGCGCAGTGGTTGAGAGTCCACCTGCCCATTCAGGGAATACGGGTTCATGCCCCGGTCCGGGAAGATCCCACATGCCGCGGAGTGGCTAGGCCCCTGAGCCATGGCTGCTGAGCCTGCGCGTCCGGAGCCTGTGCTCCGCAATGGGAGAGGCCACAACAAAATGAGAGGCCTGCATACCGCAAAAAGAAAAAAAAAAAAAATCTCTCCAAATAACCTTTGGCTATCTAAGCTAATAAAGGAACTGAATGTGAGAAAATAAATAAAACCAGTAATCTTCACTTCTCTAATTATGCAGAGAAGAAATTATTATGGTGAACTCAAGATGATCAACTTTTTCTCAAAGAGTGGGTAGCATTTTGATAAAGAGGAGGAAGGAAGAACTTTTCTTTGTAAGGGATTCTTGTTTGTAGAAGACTTATTTGAATAGAGCAGATCAGTATGAAAAAGGAATGACAAACCCTGTCACTACCTCAAGTTCTTTGTTCCATGCATTTCACCCTGATGCCTTAGGCCTTATTAGATGTCCCCAATACTTAGCAGGGTTGCTGTTATCACTAATTATGGACACAAGACAGTGCTAAAAGATCTCTCTTCTGGTTCTTTAGGCCCAGGTGTAGAACGTTCTCTTTCCTTTAATGCTCATTCCATTTTCAGAAAAGAACTTTGATTACAAAACTCAGGAAAAACTTAATAGAAATAATGAAAGTACAGCATAATATCAAATGTTTAGATTTCAAGGTTAACTGAAGTATAGTTCCAGTGTCGCTGATGATTTTGTACAATTTTAGATGAATGTAATAGAATTTCAAAGCTAGAAAGAACATTTGAGATTATCTTTCCTTTTTTCTATCCTGCTCCCCTGCTCCCCCCCTTCCTTCCTTCCTTCTTCCTTCCAGGGACACTTTGTTAAACAGAATCTTTTCAGTTTGGAAAAAATAAGCAAAATATAAGCAGAACTGTTCTTCTTGAAATGGAGGTAGGATGCTGAAGCCCAGTCTCTGATCTTACCTTTGCCACCATGGCAGGCCCGGAGGCATGTCTGTTAACCCCAAGGTGCCACATAAAAGGGTTTGGAAAATCATTGCTGAAAGTCAGGTGGTTGGCAAACTGCATTCTTGAATCAAAGCCTGCCCCCTACCTGTTTTTGCACAGCCTGTGAGTTAGTTTTTACATTTTTTAATAACAGGGAAAAAGTCAAAAGAAGAATATTTTATAATGCATGAAAATTATATGAAATTCAGTTTCAGTGTCCATAAATAAAGTTTTATTGGAACACAGTGATGTTCATTCATATATATATTGCCGAAGGCTGTTTTTAATGCAATAATTTCAGAGTTGAGTAGTTGCAATGGACACTGTATCTCAGTTTCTTTAATAGATGTAAAATAATATAAGGTAATAATTATAATAAAGTATTATTAGATTTGTAACAGATATGATATAATATGTATAACATAATAGCACAAAAAGGGGAAAGAGGGAATAGAGCTATATAGGAGTAACATTTCTATCTCACTTTGATTACATTAGTATAAATCTGAAGTAAGTTGTGATAAATTAAAATGTATATAGTAAGCCCTAGAGCAACCACTAAACAAACAACAAAAGAAACCCTAAAAGTGGTAAAAAAAAAAAAAAAAACATAAAGGAACTAAAATGTTACACTACCAAACATTTACTTAATGCAAAAGAAAGCAGTAAAGTAAGAATATAGGAACAAAAGGATATAAACAAATAGAAAAAAAAAAACTCATATAAATTCAACTATATCAATAATAACATTAAATGTGAATGGATTAAACAATCCAGTCAAAAGGCAGAGATGTCAGACTGGATTAGAAAACAAGATCTAACTACATTCTGTCTACAGGAGACACCTTTAGATTCAAAGATATGAATAGGTTAAAAGTAAAAGGATGGAAAAAGATGTAATATGCAAACAGCAACCATAAAAGCTGGAGTGGCTATACTAATATCAGACAAAATAGTCTTTAGGACAGCGTATATATGGATTGCAAAGCCTGAAGTGTTTACTATCTGGTCCTTTACAGAAAAAATTTGCTAACTCCTGTTCTAGATGCTTATGATGACCCACTGGGATACAGGAAAATATATTAAGGTTTTGACTACATTTTAGAAGTCTAATTATTTAGAAATATTTTGTATTATGTTTTATACTATATATTATATATTGGGGTTGAATGTATATTCTTTATAAATAAATAAAATAGACATAATTTCATGTGCATGTGCAGAAATGTTTTTCTGATCAAAGTGTGTAATCAAGTACTTTTGGAAACCACTCTAGTCTAACTGTATTGTTTTACTTGTGGGAAAAATAAAATCCAGAGTGATGAAACGATTGTTCAAAATCCCAGAGCAAGTTATTGGCAGATAAGCTACAGGCTCCTTGCCCCTTTCACTGCCCACCCCATCTTTTGCTGTCCTCCAGCTTGGGGTTTCTGAAGTAAGGCTCACCTGTGGTGACTTCAGATTCTCTCTAGCACTAGACCTACTACTATGTAATACATTCACAAGCCTTTTTCCTAGTCTTTTTATGAACCTTGGTATGTGCTGGCCATGTGAGTGCTCTTTGGGCTGAAGCAAGAGATTGAGGCATACCCTAAATTCATCCCAAATGTCTTCCCTGAGCTTGTACGTATCTTGTAGACAGATGAAGTAGAAATCTGCACACATGCTGCATCGTACAAATATCCTTTGCTTTAGGAATGTGGTGTCAGGAACAAGATCAGAAAAGTTTCTGTAGTTGACTTTGGACTTCACTAATTGGGATGATGCAGCTTATTTAGGAAAGTCACAAGTCAAGAGGGACACACACACACACAAAATTGTGCACATTCAAAACGAGGTCCAGGATAATGAAAAATAAGAAACACCGTGTCTGTGAAGAAGAGTAGAATAAACTGGGTGGTAACTTAGCTCAGAAATGACTCAGGTGCCCAAATAATTATCTTCAAGTATATTAATGACTGTCCTGGAAAAGGAGGAACTTAGCTGTTTCATAAGCCCAGATCTAGGACCTATGGTAGAATTTGCTGGGATTTAGGCTTGGGTTCACTAGCTAGAGATGTCCAATGATGAACTGGGTGTCGTATAGACTTTGACATCAGAGAGAAGTGAGAATAATTCCTGGCTTCATCTCTTATTGCCTGTTTGACCCTGGGGATTATGGTTATGGAGAAGAATAATATATTGCAATATTGTATGTATAGACCTCTTTTTTCCCTCTCCTACATGTCCTTGAACCTCATGCAGCCAACTGCCAGTTTATACTGTCAGGATTTTGAAATTCAAGGCTGAGAGAATAGTTTGAGAAAAGGAATTTTGAGTCTGGCTTTTAGAATCTAAGGCCAGAATGTCTGGAAGGAAGTAGAACACAAAGTATATGCTGAAATAGTAGGTTTGGAAATATAAAGTAGGAGTCACACAGCACTGCCCACTAAGACCAAATAAAAATTCCATGGGCTGGAAGTTAATGTGTGGAGGAAAGACAATGTTGAGGGAGGAGATTGGTGGAGCCTAGCCTGCCTGGGACTCAACACGCCTAAGGGAACCGGGGGGAGAGCTGTGGAACTGGCACTAAGACTCATCAACTACCAATAGAGAGACACCATCTATCACAAGGTGGGAGTCAGCTCATTAATGGATATCATGGGATCACATTAGGCATTTGGACCAGTGTCGTAAATCATCAGTGCCATACAGCTGTCCTCATTACATCTTGAAAAGACCTCCTAATGAAACACTAGCAGAGTGCTGGTCTTTGTCCTATGAGAGTTGTAGCTCTTTGGGACCAAAACTTTGCTCAGCTCTATTTTACCTTCCCTGTGTGGAAACAACTCTTATTCACTAGGTATATTCTAAGGTGTTGCTTTGATGACAGGATGTCTCCTGAACACCTGTAGGAGGAGAGATCATGTGGAAGGGAATCCTCACATCGGTACCTTGGTAGGAATGAATAGAACTGGTTTGAGATCCTGTCTGCTCCAACCCAGTTGCATTAAAAACAGCAATTCCAGTTACATGTTAACGATACTTTTGACTTTCCATGTGGTTACAATTAACTTTCCTAGACCTTTTTTGCTGTTGTTGTAAATTATAACATTAATAATTATTTTATAAGGTTGCTCTGAAGTTAAATGAGATAATGCATAAGAATATTAGCACACTGATTGTCTTAGGATATGTTCAATAAATGGAAGTTGTTAGTAATATTCAAGAGGTGATGAGATCATAATCCCTTTAAGTGTTCTTATGAAACTGAGTGACCACTTGGTGTTCATGTGGTAAGGACATTAACATTTCTGAATGTGATAGTGGTCTCAGAGACCCATTTGTCAGTTCAGATCCAGTGTTTCTCTACCTGCTGTGCATGGGCTAGTACAGACTGGCTGTATAGCATAGCCTCGGATAGTGTTAAAATATACATAAGTCTGGGCCCAAATGCAGATAATCTGAGTTAGTAGATTTAGAGAAAGGCTCAAGATTCTGTGTTATTGACAAGCTGTTTCCCTCTGGAGGCTCTAGGAGAGAATCCATTTCCTTGCCTTCTTCAGGTTTTAGAGGCTGCCCACATTCTTTGGTTCACTGCCCTACATCACTCCAACTTTTCCATGCATTGACAAAGCTCCCTTTCTGACTCTGACCCTCCTACCTCCTTGTTATAAGCACCCTTATAATTACATTGGATCCTCCAGGATATTGCAGGGTTATCTTTTCATCTCAAGATTCTAAACTTAATCACATCTGCAAAGTCTCTTTTGCCGTGTAAAGCAACATATTCACAGATTCTAGGGATTAGGATGTAGGTACGTTTGGGGGGTCATTATCCTGAAAATCATAGAGGATAACGTTTTTTTGGACTGTCAGCTACACGAGAAATCCCTAGATGACTTCATTCATTCCCACCTAGTAAGTCCATGTGTTGGGGGATTTTTCTTCTACACTACCACCCCTCTAAGTGTCTATTTCTTTGGTATACAAGTGTCCCAGCAGGCTGATTTAGACTTGACAATTCTATATTTAGATACACCCTAAAGGTATGCAAAATTCCAATATAAATGTGGAAACTACTCTGGAGCAGCAGAATATCTTTACTTCTTTAGAGTGTTGGTTCCCACAATGGACAGAAATGCTTTGAGTTCACTCTGGGGAAAACTGGTCTCTGAAATCTTAATGCAGAATTGGAATGCAGCCATGGAAGACCTTATGTAGCTAAAAGAGACCATAGATAATAATTCTGTGAGTTTGCCACTCTAGTCTCTTCAGCAGCAAACATGCTCATTCATTAGTCTCTATGTTTTCTTCAATCACCCCAAAGGACGTGATAACATTATTGATCTCTTCCTCTACCAGCCACAGTACCTTAATGTAATTCAGATGATGTGTCCACATATTCTCGGCTATTTGACCACAGCAGTCATAACAAACAAAGATGTTTGAAAACACCGGCACGTGCTAAATGATCTGGTCAAAGTTATTCAATAGGAGTCTTACACATATAAAAAACCCATTACAGAGTTCGTTGAGTGCTTATATGTTAATTTTGACTTTTATGGGGCTCAGAAAAAGCTGAAGGACTATGAATCAGTGCTAGTGAATGATTTCTTCTCGGTGGCTTGTCCGGAGGAGTCCATTGAAAATACCCGTCTCTTTGTATTTGAGACTTTTTGTTGCATTCATCAGTGTATCAGCATTAACATGTTGGCAGATAAACTGATCGTGACTCCAGAAGAAGCTGAAAGGTGGATTGTAAATTTGATTAGAAATGCAAGACTGGATGCCAAGATTGATTCTAAATTAGGTCATGTGGTTATGGGTGACAGTGTAGTCTCATCCTATCAGCAAGTGATTGAAAAGGCCAAAAGCCTTTCATTTAGAAGCCAGATATTGGTCATGAATATTGAGAAGAAACATAATCAGAATGGTAGGTCAGAGGCTCTTAACTGGGCAACTCAGGACTTTGGCTTCTACTGAAGAACTGTACAGAAAAAATATAAAAACTATAAAAGAAAGGTGAAATAATAAAACCATTATATAAATGTGAAGCATTTTGGAAACAACATAATGAGTATAAATTTTGGAGAATTTGAACAAAATTGGCTGTTTTTCATTAAAACAAAATACTTGACAGTTCTAGGTAGGGTATGCTGGATGGGAACAGAACAATCTTAAGGGTCAAGGTATAAATGGCTATCACTCCTGCTTGATGAACAGTGTGCCAGATGCTAACTTCTGTCAAAGGAAGGAACTCATCATAGCTCCTCAGTCCAGGCAGCATATAAGACTTCATATTTGAAGGCAGTAGCTTCTGTCCCTGGGCCCTAGCTACATATGATCATGCTCTGATGGAGACTGGCCTTTCCCTGGATATTGACTCAATACTGTTCTTATGGTCCCTCTGGCGACGTCTCCTCATTCTTTGTCCAACTGTCTTCTAAGTCTCTCTTATCTTTTTCTTCTCAGCCTTGGGAACCCATCCTTTGCCTTAAGGTAATTTTTCTCTTATCATTTATATCATCATCATATCATATATTCTCTCAAAATCTCATGTGTCTATAGCTGAGTCATAATATGTAGGTTGCTAAACTCAAAACCAGCAACCAACTCTCTTTGCTTTCTTCTGTCAGTTCACCTCCAAGGCAATTATGGAGAATGCTTAGCTGATTGAATGTGGGAAGGAACAAGGAATGAAGCAAATTCTGGAAACAAACAATATTTCAAAATATTATCCATCTTCATAATTTTTAATATTTGTTCCAACATTGAAATTCAAAGGTACGATTCCTAAGTCCAAGGCTAGTGCTCATTTCTACTAAACCACACCCCGTTGTGTTGCCTTTACCTCATTCATTTCAATAACTTTTTCAACAACTCCAAGACCTTGGATTTCCAAATTGGCATATTTCCCCTTCACCAGGATACCTCCCACTCTTTCTAAATCCCCATTCTCACTGTGGTGAGAGCATCCTGCTTTCTAGCTCCTGGGAAAGGCTGAATAACAAGAGATCTGCACCACCCTCTCTTAAGCTGCTGGTCTGCCTTTTCACAATTTCAGCCAACTGTCTCTGACTCAGCTCTCTGCCAAGCAAAGGACTTGTAGAAAACATCTCCTACTCCTTCTCTTCTTCCAAGGAGTACAGGATTAGCAGATTAGCATGTAGTACACCTCAGCACAGGGCAGCTCCTTTTCAGTTTGTTTGTCTGGTATTAAAAGGGCATGACAACTAGCTTAAGGTCTGAATGAGTTCTTTCGCACAGATACCTGCCCACCCTCTAATACCCAGGTACACAGCAAGAATGTGGACTCTGCTGGCCGTTCGACTGGTCCAGCTTCCTTAATGCAAGTGGCTGCTTGTCTAACTCTGTCTCACCATTCCAGCTCTTTTCTTTCAATATTATAATGAAATAATCTGTACAGAGAGGCAGCCAAGATTAGTGTGTAAGTTACTCTGTGTTTGCATCAGAAAAAATGTGGATGGAGTCCCAGTTCTGCTACTTACTAATTATGTGACCTTGGGCAAGTTATTTAACTTCCTCAATCTTCTGTCTGCTCCTCTGTAAAATGAGACTGAAGACACCCACATCACTGGATTGCTAAAAGGATTAAATAAAATAAAACTAGGTAAAACACTTAATGTCATACCTGGTACATGTTGTTCCATAAATGGCAGTCATAGTTATATTTTATTTTATTTAATAAAGATGTGCTGAAAAATACCACGCTTGGTACTATGTAAGTAGGAAAAGGAGACATGGTCCCTGTCCGCAAAGAACATTGCAGACTAATGGGAGAGAGAAAATACCAAAGTAAGCAAAGTGAATGGGTGAAGGAGTGGTAAAGTTATGGGGAAAGAACTGAATGAAGATGAAGTTAGACCTACGCAGCATGGAGGAGGGTCCAGAGGGAAACTCCATTGCAAAGGTGTGGGAAAGGCCGCCTTGACATACAGTTCCATCCTGCGGGCAACAGCCTTTCCCCATGTTTCTGAGATTCTCTTATTCAGTAGTGCCATATCATGACCATGAACATGTATGCCTCTCTTATGCTGTACTTTTTGGATACCCATGGGTGAGTTAGGGGTCTCTAGGAAAATGAACAAAGAAGCGTTTCTTTCTTCCTCATCCACCTGTCTTTCCCTTACACCACTGTGATTGTCTGGGTCATCTTTAGAAAGCTTAGTTTTTGTTTTTTTTTGACTGGATGGCAGTTCAATCACAGGTAATTTCCTGGGCAGATTTTAGCCATCTCTAACATTTAAAATGAAAATGAACTGCAGTGTATGTATGCCAAACTGAATGCATGTATGCCTTCTCTACACTAGATAAAGCATGCAGCTTGTCTGAATGCCTGACCAGATTGTCATCACATGTGTGGGCTGAATAGTACCTTGGGAATTGGCTGGGTCATTCTTCAACTGACTAGCCCAAAAGTTACAAAATTCTCCTGCTCCCCAAATGTCATAAGGAGGTAGTAGAGTACTATAAAGAGGCTCAGAGCACCTGTATTCTAGTGTTAACCCAACGGTGATAATTGTATGTAACATCAGGCAAATATTCTTGATTTCTTTCTCAATAAGCAAAGTAGGTGAAATAACTCCTGCTGATGGCTCTGTAGAGCACGAATGTAATTTTCTTTTCAGAATCGGATACTTCTTATAAAATGGTAAGAAATGATAACTTCTGCTTGAATCACTTTACCCTGTTGTTGTGGAAATCAGACTATAGAAAGGAAAACATTGTATATATGTACATCTTCTTTATCCGGTCCTCTGTCAATGGGCATTTAGGTTGTTTCCATGTCTTGGCTATTGTGAATTGTGCTGCTATGAGCATAGGGGTGCATGTATCTTTTTTAATTATAGTTTTGTCCGGATATATGCCCAGGAGTAGGATTGCTGGATCATATGGTAGTTCTATTTTTAGTTTTCTGAGGAACCTCCATACTGTTCTCCATAGTGGCTGCACCAATTTACATTCCCACCAGGCTTATAGGACCGTTCGCTTTCCTCCACACCCTCTCCAGCATTTGTTAGTTGTAGACTTTTTAATGATGGTCATCATTTGCTGTACAGCAGTAATTAACACAACATTGTAAATCAACTATACTTCAAGAAAAAAAAGAAAGGAAAACATTTTGGCAACTTTGTTTCTAAGGCTGGCTTTTAAGTGTCTGAAAAGATTAACTATGTTCCCATTAAGATTTCTATAGGTTGGTCATTTCCTGTTCTTCCCGCCTTGCATGACAAGAATTCTAGGTGTCTGATTTCCCTCCTAAGTTGGTCCCTCTAGGCTGGTGAATTGGTTGTTATCATCCACCACATATACATGTATCAGATCATTCATCAGCCTCAGGTTTGCAATTGTAGTTGAGAGAAAATAGGAAATGAACTCTCTTCCGAGATTTGAATTTCTCAGAACAAGGCATTTTGTAAATATGATAACCACATTTCACTGTTCTTAAGTCATTCTAATGACTTCTCCTCGCACTTGGAATAAAACCCAGACTTGTTACTGGAGACTGCCAGCACTCGCATGCTTTTCCGTTGGCCTACTTTGGGCAACACACATAGGCCTTCTTTCTCTTCTCCATACATGCCAAACCCACTCCTGCCCCGGGGCTTTTGCTCCTACTCTTTCCTCTGCCTGCAATGCTTTCCCCCTAGATATTTGCATGGCTGGCTCTCATTCCTTCTTCCTTCTTCCTGTCTCAACACACATCTCACTTCCTCAAGGAAGCCTTTTCTGATCATGCAATCTGAGGTCCACCCCCCGCTCCACCCACATCACCATCTCATTCCTTTATAGTTCTTATCACAATCTGCAACTGAATTATACATTGTTTCATTCACTTGTTTACTCTGTATCTTCTCCGTAGAATGGAACCCATTTTCCCAGGGTGATATTCCAAATATTTAGCAACCAGTATCACATGGCACTAATCAATCAGAATTGACCATGGCCAAAGTCCTGGGACAGGGTCCAGGAGGCCCCCTAACCTGCCCTCCGACCTTTAAATTGTTGGTGTGTGGGGAGGCCCAGGAGTCCTGAGGGAGGGGTTGGAGTACATAAGCAATGCATGTTAATTAGCAATGCCTATTAACTAAGCAATGCATGTGAACTATGTGCCCATTATTGTGGAAATCTTAGCATACTGATCTTAGCAATCAGTATGACCATTAGTTTGTACTGTTTGAATATCAACCCTACTTGTCTCCTATATTCAACACTATATCCCAGGCCTGGAACAGTGACTAGCATATAGCAATCCCTCACATGGTGACTTACTTGACTATCAAGTGTTGTCCACATATGCTTTCTTGAACTCGATATTTTCTAAAAGATCTATAAGGCGGCCTGGGTTCACAGGTCACTCATAGGGTTAAGTAATGGTGTACTGAGGCCGTGTGGTCTACTTTAATGATAACTATTGTCTGTAACTCTTCATAGTTTACAAAAATCTACATGTCACTTGTCCATTTTATCTCCACAACCATGCTGGGAGGCTGGCAAGACAAGACATATTCATTTCTCCATTGAGTAAACTCAAACTCCTATAAATCAAGTGATTGCCAAATGGTAGGCAGAGCTGTGAAATAGTTCATGTCTTCTGGGCTGGGACCATGTTCTTTCCAGCTGGGTATGTATTCCGTCCCCAGCCCTGGGTAGATCTGAACCTGAGCACAGAAGCAGCTACTGGATATAGGTGTAAAGATTCTGGGCTCTACATCTAGGGTTGTATAGGCCCTTATATAATAACAACTGTGGCTGTTTTACAAAATAGGGTAGTTCAAGCAAGAGTGACCAGCCTAAGAGGGTCTAGAGGAAGCTAGAAACCCTGTCCAAGAGTTAGAGGAACAGGAAATGACCAACCTGGAGAAGACTTCAGGGAGATATAATCTTCTCAGATGCTTGAAAACCAGTCTTAAAGACAAAATTGCCAAGACTTTTTCTCTGCAAGCTTACAGGGCAGAGTTAATACCAACAGTGAAAAATAATTGCAAAAATCAAGTTTTTGATTCAAAAATACATATTTACAAAAAGAGAAGTAATATAGCCTAGAACAGTGTTTACCAAAATACAGTGTATTTTCTTAGCACAAAATGGTGCTAAGAAAGATGTTTTTATTTAGGACATGATTGAACATTTTGAAATTTTTCATTAGTTCTGAGTTTATTTTAATATAGGGAAATATATAGGGAAAATATACATACTAGGGAATATATAGGGAATATATAGGGAAATATATAGGGAAAATATACATACTAGGGAAAATATATAACTAGTAGACAAATTTTGTGATTTCAGATATATAAGAAGTGGTTAAAGTAGATATTTTACTTTTTAAAAAAATGAAACAAAATCATTTAAAGAGAAATTTTTGGTGCATAACAGCAAGGGTGAATTTTCAGGCATGTACAAATGAAATGATAGATGAGTGATTGAAGTTTGTGAAAATCATATTCTTTGAAACTAGCTCTATCACTTTTCATGGACTTGGAAATATTCTTAACATTCTGATTCTTACCATTGTAATTTCCTCATCTGTTTAATAAGTTTGTGGCAAGGATTAATAGTTCAATGCATGGAAAGTATTCGGCGTAGTTTGGCACATAGTGAGAACTGCATAAATGTTAGCTATTGTTTTTATCTTTATCAACAAAAATGAGAACTGCTGAACTATGGGCAGGTACCTTGTGAAGCAGAAAGCTCCTCATCATGGAAGGTATGTAAACAGGACTAGGCAGGCATTTGTCAGGGATGCTGCAAGAGAGATTCCTATGTGGGTGGGAGGTCAGCTAGAACTTTGAGGTCATTCCAGCTGGGAGATTTCTGTGAGTCTGCCTTTTAGTGAATTCCAGGATGCAAGAGAGACTTGCAACTAGAGTTTTCCTACTACATGTTGGGAGGTCACTTAAGGTACTGCTCAACAGGACTCAAAGAGCCATTGCTCGGTGAGCACTATTGTTGACCTTTTCACAACCCACGTCACTGTCAAGGAGAGCTGTCAGAGAACCACACAGCTATTGTCCCATAGTTCTTGCCCAACCAGGAAAAATACCCATTCTGTCCTCACAACCGTGGGAAAGGCTGTGAGCATTTCTCATGGGTACAGAGAGGACCCATCCTGTCTAACCCTCAACTGGAACCTGGCCTTTACCCAATAGTGACTGCTGACAGGCAATCAGGTCCACCTTGAGAGCTCGAGCTATGGGAAACACTTCTTTAAACAAGCTGAAACATGTTTCTCTGTAGCTTTCACCCACTTGTCCTAGTTTCATCTCCTTCAACCACAAAGAACAAGTCTCCCCATTGCCTCCAATGGGAATCCTTCAGAAGGCTGCAGGCTGATGGAGTGTTTGCCCTGTTGTTATTGATTTCCATACCATTCTTCATTGTTCCCACAGATACACTGTTTCTGTCAAGCATAGTCATTGACATCATGTTCTAATATAATTTGTCTCTGTCCTTTTTTGAAGGCAAAAGGTTGTGGAAACTAGGCCCCTTTTTCTTTATAAAGGGAGATGCTCTCAGTAGCAGTTCAGTTACACAGGATCTAGTAACTGTCCTTATGTGATGCTGTTAATGACAGATCATGGTGTATCTGGTGCTCTTTAGAGGTCTGGCCCCCTTTTGAACTCTGCAAATGATCCTAAGAGATCTCCTCCAGGTCTGCTGCCCTAATTTGCATATGCAAATGACTGAGGATTCTAATGTCTAATTCAAATGGCATTGCTCTCCTGAGTTCCAGGATCACGTACAGCAGCCTGCTGGATATCTATGCATGAGTATCTTACAGGTGTTTTAATCTCACCAAGTTCAAAATTGAACCCATCCATTTTCTCTCTATGCCCCATATCTGCAATAAGGATAGTAATAGTGTTTACTTCACAGTTCTAAGGATTAAATGAATGAATGTGCATAAAGCACTTAGGATAGTAACTGATGAATTTACTTATGTATATTGCTCTTATTGGAGGATATAAGAAAACAAATAAAATATAATATGTTGAAGACTGAATGGTTATGTGGAAAAAAATGAAACAAGACAGATTGAGAAGTGTTGGTAGGAACAGGAAAATGCCACAGGGCAGTTTTGGAAAAACGATATGTTCCTCAGTGATCTTCTTTGGGAAATAAATGTCTGAAGAAATTCTTGGTATGTCCTTTAACATCGGTCATTCTGAGTCTTTTTAAAGATGACCAAAATGCTCAGCGTGAGGGGCCTTCTCTCCTCTACCTGAAGTCACTTCTAGGTTCAGGATTTCTCCTCAGAGGAAGTGAGTTCACGATGAGATTAATTTCTAAGGAACAAAGATTGCATGTGGAGATGGCAACAGCCTGGTTTGTAATGGTTTATGCAAGCTGAGTGCCAACTTGCTACTGAGAGGGATCTTGTGAACCTGGAAGGGTGATGGCTTAGGCACGACACGTAGAACATCGCTACTCAAAGTGCAGTCTGCCGCTGGTCCTCAAACTGTTACTGATCTGCATGTGATGATTGTAGGATTGGGAATAAGCATTTAAACAGCTGTTTATCAGTCTTACAGAGTGGCTTTATGTCTGTTAAATCTACCAGTAGAGAAATGTAGACTCACATTTGGCATATGCATGGTAAGGGACTTGAGTTATCTGTGGATTTTCGTATTCATGAGGAGTCCTGGAACCAATCCCCCACAGAAATGGAGGGTTGGCTGTGTATGTTTCATTTAATTTAAAGCTTTGTGAAGCATAGAAAACAAACAAGAAGAAAGAAAAGAAAGAAGATAAAAAGAAGTTGGTTCTCTGTAACTAATTGTTTGAAAGTGCTGAGGCAGTGTGGAGTCATCGGTTCTAGCCCTGCCCTGACACCAACTCATATGAGACCCTCGGCAGCTCATTCTCCTTTGGGAATTACTTTCCTCATCCATGAATTAGAGGTCTTTGCATAGCTGGTTTTTAGTTTCCATTTTAGCTTCACAGGTGCCATAATCCCAAGAATCTTTAAAACATTTTTTTAAATAAAAAATGACTGAGTAAAGATCCATTGCTTGATTTCCAGCCAAATAATCCTTTTTGGTAAAAACCTAACTACAGCATAGATTCTTTTTTTTTTTTTTTAACGTCTTTATTGGAGTATAATTGCTTTACAATGGTGTGTTAGTTTCTGCTTTATAACAAAGTGAGTGAGCTATACATATACACATATCCCCATATCTCCTCCCCCTTGCATCTCCCTCCTTCCCACCCTCTCTATCCCACCCCTCTAGGTGGTCACAAAGCACCGAGCTGATCTCCCTGTGCTATGCGGTTGCTTCCCACTAGCTATCAGTTTTACATTTGGTAGTGTATATATGTCCATGCCACTCTCTCACTTCGTCCCAGCTTACCCTTCCCCCTCCCCATGTCCTCAAGTCCATTCTCTACGTCTGCATCTTGATTCCTGTCCTGTCCCTAGGTTCTTCAAAATCTTTTTTTCTTTTTTTAGATTCCATATATATGTGTTAGCATATGGTATTTGTTTGTCTCTTTCTGACTTACTTCACTCTGTATGACAGACTCTGGGTCCATCCACTTCAAAACAAATAACTCAATTTCATTTCTTTTTATGGCTGAGTAATATTCCATTGTATATATGTGCCACAACTTCTTTATCCATTCATCTGTCGATGGACAGTTAGGTTGCTTCCATGTCCTGGCTATTGTAAATAGTGCTGCAGTGAACATTGTGGTACATGACTCTTTTTGAATTACGGTTTTCTTGGGGTATATGCCCAGTAGTGGGATTGTACAGCATAG
This sequence comes from Pseudorca crassidens, assembly GCF_039906515.1. Classification (NCBI taxonomy): domain Eukaryota; kingdom Metazoa; phylum Chordata; class Mammalia; order Artiodactyla; family Delphinidae; genus Pseudorca; species Pseudorca crassidens. Next base: position 124,300,662 of record NC_090298.1, read on the forward strand.
ATTCTTAATGCTTTTCTTCAGATCTCCATTAGAAACATATTTTTTTCTTTGGGTGGTTATCTCTCAATCTGTCACTTTTCATTGTAAAGATCTCTTTGTCTTGCAGCACTCAGGTTTTCCCCATGAATTCAAATATTTTATAGGAAATATTTTCTCTGCTGAGTGTTCATAGACTGATGATCTTCTTGAATTTACCAAGAGTCCCTCTGAGGATGTTCTCTGAATAAAATCTAACCAGCATTGTAAGGAGTTTGGATTTTATTCTAAGACTGAGGAGAAACCATAAGATGGTGGCAAGAAGGGGAGTGACATAATATAATTTATGTTTTCAAATATCACATTGGCTGATCTTTGGTGATTAGACTGTAAGGGTACGAGAATATATACGAGAATAGTTTGGTGGCTATTGCAGTAGTGTAGGCAGGCCATATGGTGGTTTGGCCTATGGGACATAAAGAATAGGTCATGCTATCTAGCTTGTTTACCAGCCTTGGCAGCGCCGTGTTGTGGAATTGCTTATAAATCCTATAAGTGGCTTTTCTTAGCTAGATTGGGACCGTAGGTTTTTTTATGGGGTTACAGGTAGTGGTTTGTAGGAGTTAACATTAATTCACAAGAAGTCCTATCTTGGAATTATTGCTGAATGTCCTATTCATATGAGTGTATGGAATCAGAACATGTGCAGGCATTGAATAACTATAGATGCAGGGTTTCAGACGGGAGAGGGCTTTTATCTTTCCTACTCATCCACTTAGAAAACAGAGGTCACAAACAAAAGTGCTGCAGTGTAGAAGCCAGAAACCATCCCAGACAAAGTGCTGGCTTGTTGGGTTCTTAGCCCTGGGACTACCCAGAAGATAAAGAGGTCTGCCTTTGGAGATAGACTGTCTTCAGTCACGTAGACCCCACTTCAGCTGACTCAGCATTAGAGGACATGGGGCCATTTAACTCATTTTACTTTGGACTGTATGCGGGCATTTCACTGGGAAGTAAAATACTTAGAGGAAGAAATAAGCACTCCATCCAGGTAAAAGCATTCTGGTGTAACACAATTGATTGGAGATTTCCATCTGGGAAATATTTGACTCCACAAGATGACCAGTATCAGCAACTACAGAGTGAAGAGAATAGCTTAGGATGAAATAATCCATGAAACACAGGAAGAAAGGCAGTGGGAAGTGATACGAAAGTTTGAGCTGAGATTAAATTCCCCACTCTTTCCTCTGCTAGCCTCTAATTTCAGGTTGTTGTCTAATTATCAGAAGCTGTACCCCCTTCTGCAAAATGAGATAATTGCACATTTTATGACTGATATGAACATCAAGTAAGAACTAGATAAAATGTTTGTAAACTGTAAAAAGCCACAGACAGTTTTATTATAATAGTAGGGCTTCCACTGAATTGCATCAGACTAGCAATACTATTTGTGGATTCATATGGCTTGCTTGGTCACAGCGCTGCTAAGTGAAACTTGAAAGACACTGTGAGAAAATACCTGTAGGTGTGGAATTGCATAATGTGTAAATATGGTGATTTAATGTGTATGCATGCGTGCATTTGTTTGTACTAATACATCAGTGTTATATTTATGCTCAAACATTACTATATTTTGATGGGATGGGATCAGATGTGGTATGGAACAAGGGTTCAGAGCAAGGGCTTGGGAATCAGAAAGCCCAGTGTTCATACGCCAGCTTACAGGCTTTGTGACAAAATTACTTAATTTGCATGAACTTTAGTTTCATCAATCGCAAAGTGGTTATAGTAATACCTACTTTAGGGTGTGGAAATGAGAATGAAATAGGGTAAAGTATAAGAAACATTTAGCAAGTACTGAGAAAAATAGAAGACTCTAATAAATGCTAATTGTTGTCATTGTTCTTGTTATTAATAATAAAACTCACTCTGTGCATATGTGTGGATGGTTGGAGACTCTTGCCTGAGTGACAGTCCCTATTATGGGACAGTTGAGCAGAGATGATCACTTGTGTGAGGAAGGAACATCATTTCTGGGGTTTGCACCTCCCTGGTCTGTGGAGGAAGTTTCCAGAATTAGAGTCAGGATTTGATTCTCTATTCCTTTTCACTGAAGCTTCTAGAAATGGAAGAAGCTTGTGGGTTCTGGGAATTATGAATGAGAAAAACAAAAGAATAAAATTTTGTCTATAGCCTCTTCCAAAATCATTCAGTGAATTAAGCTAGATGAATAGGGAGAAAAACAAGGAAGGTGATGATACTCATCCAGTAAAGAGGCTAGAGAAGAAATGACACATGGGCATAGTTGGGACAGCTGGTGGAACCATCTATAAGATTGAGTGGAGAGAGTCAGCAAAACATAGTGGTTACAAGAGGTGACTTTAAGATCAGGCAAAGCTGGGTTCAAATTCCAGTTCTATCACTAACTGTGTGTAGTTGGGCAAATTGCTTAAATTCTCTGTAAAGTACAAACTGGAAATAAAAAAACAGTACACTTCTCACTGAGTTGAGGTAATACAGGTTAAGTGTTTAGCAAACTGGTAATTTTGGGGCTACTTTTAATAGCTAAGAACCTGAAGTTTCTCCTTTGGAAACTTGTTATTCCCTAAAATGATTGCCTTATTTTTCTCTTTGGCATAGACTGGTAAAGATGTTCATTTCAAAAAATGAACATCTAGCTTATGACCTTTGGCAAGCAACATACTGTTTTCATGCCTCAGTTTCTGCATTTGTAAAATGAAATTATAATAATATTAATAACTGTTAGAGTGGTTGGAAGGATTAGATTAGGTCATCAATATGACATTATTAGCACAGAGCCTGGAACATTGTAAGCCCTCACTAAGTATAAGTATTGTTAGTTATTATTAGTAGATCATTCTGTATTATTCTTAAGGAAACAAAAGAGATTTTAAGTTCGTATTAAGATTTGTTTTAAGATACACACTAGTTTCCTGAAACTTGGACTAAAAACTTTGCTCAGAAAATACAATGGATCCTTATAAGATATGACTTGAATCTCAGTTTTTCTTTGCATAAAGCACATGTGATATTGCTGCTTCTATAGCTGTTGTATTCTGAACCCGCAAAACATAATTATACCTCATTACATGATGTTAATGAGAAAGGGAATGGTACCATCATGCTAATTTAAACTCAGCCAGTGGTCTACTCTCTTCTACCCTATTTGGGTCAACCTGTGCTTCTTCCAAGCCCATATCAGATGCTCTTTCTCTTGAATTCATTTCTGGTAAATTTTGTAACCATTTTTCTCTTTTAAATACATTTAATTAGCGTACTTTGAAAGTCTAAACAAGACATTCAAAATAAAATTATTTTAATATTTATAATCATTTATGGGGATACTAGCTAATATTGTTGCATTAGTGCTGTACTTTATAGTTAACCAAGTGGTAGAGTGTTATGTTTAAGAGCTTTTTTATTTATTGAAGTATAGTTGACATACAACATTATGTCAGTTTCAGGTGTACAACATAGTGATTTGACATTTAGATACATTACAAAATGCTCACCACAGTAAGTCTAGTAACCATCTGTCCCCATACTTAATCCTGGCTCTGGCACTCAGAGTAGGTGATTCCAGGGATTGCCATACATATAGACTACAACATCAACGGTGCCACCTAGAGTTTTACACTATGACAGTTCTCACTGACATGTTATTTAATCTCTTGTGTCTTGGTTCCTTATTTATTCATTTGAAATCTATCAATAAAATAGGGTTTTTGTACAGTTTATTTAGGTTATCTAGATAAGATATTTAACACAATACTTGGCACATGGTAAACCATAAATGGGAGCTATAATTATTGTTTTCATGATTACTGACTCTCTTAAACCATAATTGGGAGCTATAATTAATGTTTTCATGATTACTAACTCCCTTAAACCATAAGGCAATTCTCTGAACTCTATGGCCATTATTATATCCATTTTACAAATGAGGAAACTGCGGCACTGTAAAAAATACATATTTTTTTCCAAAGCAGAAAAAAAGTGTGCTTCTAGGCTGAGAGATTTTGCCATAAAATTAAATAGTATAATGTTGTTTTTATATACTTGTATATTTAATTTTTATTTAAATTGTGATTTTTTTTCTTTAATTAAATGGTGTTTTTTGCTGTTGTGTGAACATATATGAAAAGTAGTGTTTAAAGCCTAAGCATGAAAAACAAAAAACAATACAAAAAAAGGCCTAAGCAGGACTTCCCTGGTGGAGCAGTGGTTAAGAATCCGCCTGCCAATGCAGAGGACACGGATTTGAGCCCTGGTCAGGGACGATCCCACGTGCCATGGAGCAACTAAGCCCGTGCGCCACAACTACTGAGCCCGCATGCCACAGCTACTGAAGCCTGAGCGCCTAGAGCCTGTGCTCTGCAACAAGAGGAGCCACTGCAATGAGAAGCCCGCGCACCACAACCAAGAGTGGCCCCCGCTCACCGCAACTAGAGAAAGCCGGCGCACAGCGACAAAGACCCAACGCAGACAAAAAAAAAAAAAAAGAAAAAGCCTAAGCATGAAAATAGCCGAGTGACTGTTTAAAATAGCCGAGTGACTGTTTTACTGCTTTGGCCATGGAAATTTGGGTAGGAATATGCTACCATCTTCACATTCCTGAGGACTGAGAATCCTTAAGCAGGTTGACTCCCAGACACGTCACTTTGAATGTGGCTCTCTTCTGATGACACCAAATGTAAGAAATATGAACACTGACCATTACAATTTTTCCCCCTTACAGAATAATGTGAAAGTATACATTGGGAAACTATTTCCTTAGTCATTAGATTTGTTAGTGGCAGGTATTAGTACTTTATTGGTTAAATGATGCATTTATTGTTGAGTGGTATTCTGAAAAGTTCTTTATAATGACAGTGAAAGAATTTGTAATATTTATATGTGGTGGGAACAGAATGACTCATGAGTGAGAGATGTTAAGAGTCAAGAAAGAAAAGAGCAATTTGTAAAAACTTGGGCAGGTCACCTTTATATTAGAATGATTTCTTCACATAGTTTCAATTTTGTGTTTTCCATTTAATAAGAAGGCTACTTCTTAATTGTATGTTATTTCATCAAGTTGAATAATCTTTTAATAGTTTTTTTTTGGAAAAGTTTCGTTAAACACCAACTGTATGGGATGCACTTGTCTAGGAATTGGGGACCCATTATGAGATGAAACAGACATAATTCTTGACCTGACAATCAAGCAGGGAAGACAGATAATGAAATGAATGATTTTAGATAAATAAAGGGTACAGAAGGATCATGTAGCAGGGAGTGTTCATCCTGTGTAGTGGGTCATGGAGGACCTTGCCTGAGGAAGTCATGTGCAAGTTGATATGTAAAAAATGAACAAAAATTAGCTACACCCTAAGGAAGGTCTGGTTCTGTGCATTCATTTATTTATTCATTCACTCATCATTTTTTATGACAAACGTGTGTTGTTTTCCTACAGTGAGACATGCCATGTTCTAGGTTCCAAGAACTCAGGAATGAACAAGCACTTCTTTTCTAAAACAAGGGAATAAATAAACAAGTAAACAAATATATAAGATAATTTCAGGTTCTGGTAAAGAATAAAAAGGAGGAGGAGGGAGGAGGAGAAGATAATTGCATAGGAAAATGTGTTAGGGGAAAATAATCTGGGAAGGTCGCTCTGGGGAAATGACCCTTAAATTAAGAGGAACCAGCCATGCAAAAAGCCTTTTAAAGTTATTCTCAGTATTTTACCTTCCTTTCATTATTCACAAAGCTTCAGTAAATTCCAGTCAAAAAGTAGAGCCTTTGTTCAGGGATGTTTTGAATAGCAAAGGCACAACAGTTTGGGGAAACCACCTTCTCCAGCTGATAGCAAAGAGAGTAGCAATGCTGACCTCCTCCGGACAACAATGTAACCAACAAAATATTAAGTTCCAAGGGTCACCAGCAACAGAGACTTTAGAATGGCAGCTTGATAAAGAGCTGAGGGCAGGTGAACTATAAGTTCTATTTCCTAACTACATAAATAGCAGGAATGGGGAAAATCTGGGAAATACTTGAGGGACCTGTAAGGATGGATGATTTTTGACCAGAGGATCATTAATCCCATCACAATTTGGTTATGAAAAGGAAGTATACCCTCACTTTATTGTCACATCCTGGTGAAGCCTAGAGTATGTAGATTATACTTAGCTATGGACATTTTATTCAACATACATTCAGATACTACTTATGCTATAATATCAGTAATTGCTAACACTCTGAACATTATTAGCTGTGTCACCCTCCCTTCTACATGCTTACATATGTTAGCTCATGTGATATAACATTTCTATGAGGGAGCTACTATTATTTTCTTCTCCTTCTTGTTCTTCTTTTTTTTTTTTATATTTTATATTTGAGGCAGAGAGGACTTACACAATTTGCCCAAGTTCACAGTAGATGTTCAGGAGTTGAGTGCAGGCAGTCCAGATCCAGAGCTCTTAATCATTTTGCAAGCCTGTTCCTTATATGCCAGGTCTGTATTTCTTCCCCTCATCAGCTGCTAGGTAAGCATCAGTGTGGTATTCTTCACATGATGAGGAGCAAATTGTAGGAGAGAGAGAGACAGACAGAGAGAGAGAGTGAGAAAGGAGGAGATGTACACATCTTCCATATCCATCCGTTGATGGATGCTTAGGTTGTTTGAAGGAAGCTTTTTTTAATGACTGCCTAACATATATCTGACCTTATAAAAATCTACCCTCTACCAAAATACACTTCATAGAAGAAGTGAGGACACTTCAGTGTTCTCAGTGCGATTCTGAGAGCTTTACTAGTATCACACTGAGGATGTTGGAGTATCCTTATTTGGTGCTAAGTCTAAACACACACACAGGAGGGAATAATGAAAATTCTTTTGTCCAAAAAAGTGTATGTATAAGTAAGAGTTTTAAGAGAAGTATAAACCATGTAAGAGGCTTAACACAAAATGGCCCTTGTATTAATTTAGGAAGGTCTTTAAATATGACTACTGCCTCTATCATAAAACATAAAGAAGAAAAGAAAATCATCTTGATAAAGTTACATTTCCTTTATTATTATTATTATTTTCAGCCTTGTTCAGTTTTCTTCTAGCATTGTATTTTTGATATTTTGAAAGTTTTGATATAACGTCATTCATGTTGATGGCACTATTTAAAAAACTCATACTCCTTTAAATGACCATTTTACTAACGTATTCTCCCATATTACAAAGTTTATGCTACTGCTTTTTTCTTGATTAGATTCCATGATTTTTTTTGGTCTATATTGCTAGTAATATTTAAGGAGCTGGGCTTGATTAATTTAAATGTGCTTCTAATTTCTTATTACATAACAACTTTTCTTATTACATAACAATTACATAACTTTTATGTAATTGATTTTCTTTTTTTAATTTTCTTGTAGTGCAGTTTTATTTTATTTTTTGCTCTAAGTAATTCTTTGACCAAATTCTATAAATACTAGTATGTAGGATTTAAATTTTTATTATTTTAAATATTTTTCAGTGGTCTGCTTTTGTCACAAATTTCTGTTTCATCTGCTATAGATTCATTTCTTGCATTAACATAAAACATTATATTTGTTTTTAATCACTTAAAAATATGTATAACATATTACACTTTATAATTCCTTTCATTCATAATGTTTTTGTATATTTTTAAATTATTATAACTTTAATTATTATAAAATAAGCCTCTGAAACTTGCTTACTATGTTTTAATTTTCTCATATATTTTTTTCTGAGATTGATATTGGCAACCTTGTTCTTCTTTTGTTTAAACATTATTTTAAAACATTTTCCCCACCCCACCCCCACCCCCGGCCTTTTAAATTAATTAAATAGTAGTTAATTAATTTGTAATTTTGTTTTAGAAATGTCTCTTAAAAGCAGTGTTACTAAATTTCTTTTCAGGTGCAGTTGGAAACTGCTTGCCTTTGATCAGGAATATTTACCCTTTATATTCACTGAATAATTTTTCATAATTTGATATTTGTTATCTTTTTGCTTACTTCCTTAGATTTATTTATATTGATTGACTATTAGTGCACAGATGATCTCCTTTTTTGATTTTATATTTAAAATTTTGTGTGAGGAGAAAGGTTTTTTTTATGCCATTAGTTATTTCCTAATATAATTTCAAACATTATTAACCATAAAATTATCTATTTATGCTCATATAAAATAAATTTTAAACTTAATTTTATAGGAAAAAGAGACCATTCTTTTCTTTTTTCTTTTTTTTTTTTTTTTTATTTGCGGTACGCGGGCCTCTCACTGTTGTGGCCTCTCCCGTTGCGGAGCACAGGCTCCGGACACGCAGACTCAGCAGCCATGGCTCACGGGCCCAGCCGCTCCGTGGCATGTGGGATCCTCCCGGACCGGGGCACGAACCCGTGTCCCCTGCATCGGCAGGCGGACTCTCAACCACTGCACCACCAGGGAAGCCCAAAGAGACCATTCTTATTGGCATTTTTTTGTTTTGTTTAATCTGGAGAATGAAACCATCTATAACTACTTTTTTTTATTTTTTCATCATGACTTAGACTTCTTCAAAACATTACATTAATTTGGGATATTTATTAGCTCCAACTGTTCCCTTTGCAGTTAATGCTTTATTTTATTTTATTCTTTCTCTAATGTTGGTTGGCTTCTTTGATTATTGTAAGATTTTTTGTTTTGTTTTGTTTTGTTTTTTGCGGTACGCGGGCCTCTCACTGCTGCGGCCCCTCCCGTCGCGGAGCACAGGCTCCGGACCCGCAGGCTCAGCGGCCATGGCTCACAGGCTGAGCCGCTCCGCAGCGCGTGGGATCCTCCCGGACCAGGGCACGAACCCGTGCCCCCCTGCATCGGCAGGCGGACTCCCAACCACTGTGCCACCAGGGAAGCCCTGTAAGATTTTTTTACCTTTAGTATTTAATGTGTCAGTTTTCTTTCACTAACAAATTATCACCAACTTACTGCCTTAAAATGACATGAATTTATTATCTCACGGTCTCTGTGTGTTAGGAATCCAGACAAGGGTTAGATGGGTCCCATGTTCAGGGTCTCAACAGGATGAAATCAAGATGTCAGTTGATGTTGAAATCTCATCTGAGGCCCTGGGTTTATTCCCAAGTCACTGGTTGTTGACAGAATTTAGTTCCTCACAGCTGTTGAACTGAGGCCCTCAGCTCCTAGAGGTCACCTTTTATTACCTGAGACATGGTCCTTTTCAAAATATGGCAGTATTATTCTCCAAGATCTGCAGAAATGTGTATGTTACTGCTTTGAAACTTTCTGACTTTATGTCTCTGACCTCTTGCTAGACTACCTTTCAAGGGCTCACCTGATTAAGTCAGGCCTACCTAGTTATCTACCTTTTAATTAACTTAGAGTTAATAGATCAGGGAACTTAATTACACCTGCAAAATTCCTTTACTTTGTCATATAACATAGCGTAATCTTGGTGGTTGTTTGCTCTCCTATTTATAGGACCTGCCACACTCAAGGGCACTCACAAGGTATGTACAACAGAGGGCAGGAATCGTGGGGCCTTCTTAGAATTCTGCCACCACAACACCTAATTTAAATCATACAAATTTTGCATGGTTTTTGAGAAATATTTTTAAAGACTTACTTGAGAATTTCTTTCTGTATGAATATGTACTGTGATGTTTGAAAAGAAATTCTAGCGGTACATTACTTCTCTCTAAAAGTTTTGTAAAAGCTCTGTATATGTAGATGAATGTAGAAGAAAAATATATTGTACTGTAGTGGTAAATTTGTAATGAAATGTGTATTCTAAAACACTAATTCTAATACCTGTTGGCATCATTATAAATTAGTGTAACATTGTAAAAGATTAGTTTGCCTTAAATTGTTTATGCTTTTTGGGTCAATAATCCCACTCATAAAAATCCACACTTAGAAAAGGGTTAAAGACAAGGAAAAATTCTTATGTACAAAAATGTTTAAAACTCTATCATAGTGAATATTTGAAGTGAGTTCAAATCACAAAGTTGGGGAAATGTTAAGGAACTTAGTGTGAACTTCCTGAATATATATTGTATGATAAATAGGACTACCATAAAAATATGAAAGATGTGTACAATATATGTGAAATAAAGAGCACAAAATTATATGTGCACTGTGATTACAGCTATGTAAAATATGTATGTGGTTGCTGTAGGATTATAATAATGTGTGAGAAAACAGTAGCCGTTGATGAAACAGGTTATCATAACACGTGCACATTCTTAAACAATTTATTTAACACTACCAAAAGGTGTATACAAGGTATAAAACAAAACTAGGTCAGTTTCCCAAGTGTCTGGGAAAGAGTAGGTGTGGACCTCCTTGACTTCTGATCCTCTTTCATCTGAAATCTGCTGAGCCTTTACTAATTGAAGGGTGAATTCTTCTATTGCCATTGATGAGAACTAAGTGAATTATATTGGGAGTAGACAGACCCCGCCCATCCCTCAAGATCATGACTAATTGACAAACCCTCCTGATGGGGTGTGACCTAGGGCTGACTCTTGATGACTGGGGATGAATTACACACAGAATGCTCACTTTTCCCTGCTTTTCTATGAGGTTTCAAATGGGACTGGGGTATTGTGAGCAGGAAGGAATTACTCTATCCTCTTCATAAAGATATCAGTGATGAAGGGAGTAGAGATCATAGATTAAAGTTAGTCCTTTCATCCAGTGTGAAAATCCCCTCCAGTGCATGTGTGAGGGGATCACCATCTTTCTTCTGCTTGTATAGCATGTATTTGCTACCACTGAATGTAGCCTATGTGTTTGATAAGCAGCAAACTTCTTTGACAACAGACCACCTTTTTCATGGAACACATCCTAGCAGCACTGTTCTCAGGAACATAATTTGTGAAAGACTGAATTATGAATACTCCTTTAATTTTTGTACAAAGAGCCATGTCAAACAAAGAAACTTAGGATGTGAAAGAAGGATTGTACTTACTTTTCAAGGTCCCAAGAGGGATAAAACTAGACTGAAAGTGTGAAATTATGATGAGCTGGATAACTATGTAAAAAGATGGTTTAGTTCTAGAAGTCAAGCTTCCCATCACTAGTAGTTTTCAAACATGGATTTGATAATCATTGGATGTGACTATTTTGGAGAGGATTCAAGAGTTAAACCAGAAATTAGTAGATCTAGTAGATTAGTAGATTAGAAGATCTGTGACTTTCAGCCCTGACTGAACATCATCTTCTAACTTAGTTTTTTTTTTAAAAAAAAAAAGACAAAAAAGGAAGGGAGGAAGGAGGAAAGGAATGAAATACCTGGGGCCCATCTAAGCTCTACTGAATTGAAATATCTGGGTTTTGAGACAAGGAATTTGAATTTTTAATCAGCTGCCTAGGTTATTCCTGTATATACAGTTCAAGGGACTAAACATTGAAAACCAATGGGCCAAATTGCTTTTGAAGAATACCCATTAAAATCTGTGTCCATAATACAAACAGTATGGCATATTAGGTAATTAGGAATGCTAAAGTGGTAGCATTGCTTGTCTTCTGGGAATCAAAAAATAGAAACCCAGTTTCTGAAATTTCCTGTCCAGGCACACAGGGACCTGTCTGTGCTACTGAATTTCTTATTCTAAGGGATAGAAGGGCAGATGAGAATTAGGCAAGGAGGAGGTGGGTAGGGAAGGTACTTTTAGAAGCAGCTTTCTCCACCCATGTACAGTCCCTCCCTTGCACTCTGCTGTGTAAACCTAAGATTTTGATTGCTTGAATCTGTGGCTGTTGCCTCATGGAGTTTAATGAGGTTCATCCCATACAGAGAAGCTGCAGGACTTCTCAGATGGTTGTTACAGGGAGTGGCTTCTTGAATCAGAACAATTCATATAATCTCTTCTCCACTGACAAGGGTCTGGCAGGATGTGTCTGCACGGCCAGACTTCCAATTCTAACAGTGCCAGCTTGTTTTGCCCAAACTGAGGGAGTGACCTCAGACAGTGTTTGCACAAATTTCAGTTTTAACTGGAACTTTTAGTTCTGCCTAGAGTTATATAGAGATCTAGGAAAAAAGGCAGCCACTTGAGGAAAAGTATACCTAGACACTGGTTCTGGAAGCAGCTAGGAAACCAAGATACCCCTCCCAGACATCCCATGGTCTTGATCCAGATATGTGAGAGCTCACTACTCCTCAGGGGTGCCTAAAATCTGGGCTACTGGAAGGGATTTGCCAAATCCATTTACTTATTCAATTATCTATATTTTTTCAAGGGTCAACTATGTGCCTTCACTATACTATACGTACTGAAGATAAAATAATGGGTTAAAACAGCCAAGAGTTTACAGTCTGGCTAAATTTCTGTACTTGCTCTGGCTGGGAATTGGCCAGCTCTTCTTGGTGATCATTACCTCCTCATTACCATAATAGTAGTTAGCATTTATGGACCTGGTGCCTATGTGCTAAAAACTTTTTAATGGCATATTTCTAACAAGATAAGTATTATTATTATAGCCATTTTCCAGCTGAGAAAGTGGAGATGTATAGACAAGGTAACTGGACCAAATTTATAGCCTGCATTCATTGTGAGGGTGGGCAGGAGAAAGTGGAGATGTAGGATTCCTTCACCATATCCTAGGAACTTGGGTCTTGCTGGACCTTGATCTCTGTAGTTAGGGTCTGAACTAGGCCAGGCTCTGTTAGTATTGCATTAGTACAGTGCAGTCTCCAAACCCAGTGAGGAGCATTCTGAGGCATGGGGATTATATTCAGGCCTTGAGTAAAAGAAGAGAGATAGGGTTGACAGTAGCTAGCTTTGGAATCTCAGGGGACCATACAGGCTCAGGAGAGGAAGGAAGATTCTTAGAGTTTGGAGATGGCTGCAGGTTTTCCTTTGGGTGGACCAGAGGGTGAGGCTCTTTCTACTGAACTCTTATACTTTAAGGAGTCAACAGGACACCTAAATCTCACTTCCTGGGTTCAGAGGGTCAGCTGGACCTAACCTCAGCTGGTCAAGGAGACTGGCCAAACCTGAAGAGCAGGGTTCTGGCCAAGTAGTTCAGATTTAGTTAAGTTTTGTTCGTGTAATACTGAAAAAGCTTCATGAATGTGATTCATTTTTGAAAGATTTAAGTGTAAAGTAAGTTTAGGTTTAGGTTCCTCCAATTTGTAAACCCTGAACAATTTTACGAAGATAATAATATAATATACATCACAATTCTCTTTTTAAAACAAGATTCTCCCTAGTGTTCTTAAATCAGTAAATTTTGTGTTGCTCCTTCAAAGGAGATGTACCATATTCTTATTTATACATTTATACATACGTTTTTCTTCTCCAAGCCAAGGATGATGTATCTGTCTTTGAAGCTGCATTCAAATATTTACTGCATTTCAAATATTTACTGACTACTTTTTCAAAACAAAGTTGGAGTCATTATACTGTATATGACTTTGTATTATTTTTCTCCCTTAACATTTTCAGTAATATTCCAAAACATTTTCTTATTGTCGATCAACAATTTATTACTCATATTATTTTGGAGGGGTGAATGATATTCTGCCGTTCAGATAGACTGTAATTATTTAACAGTTCCTCTCTTATTATTCCAAGTTTTCCCGCTTTCATTTTACTATTCACATTTATAACAGTGAGAAAAATCAGGAACAATCTGAATGCTAACACTGTCTTGAATACATTCGTCCATAAATCTTTTCAGTAAGTTATTATATCGATACTAGGTCAAATTTTGATACTTTACATTTTCTTGTAAAGAGTCTCAGTAATCGTCAGTATGGTTGTATTACTTTATTTGGGTCTAGGAAAGTTACTTAAACATTCTGTGCCTCAGCATCCTCATCTCTAATACAGGAATCACAATGTACCTACTTTATAGAGTTGAGGCGATGTATGGAAGGTACTGCACATTCCGTGTAACTGTTCGCTATTTTTATTGTGCTCCCACCAACAATGTACACTAATGCCATTTTTCTTTTTTTTTCTTTTTTTTTTTTTTTCCGTACGCGGGCCTGTCACTGTTGTGGCCTCTCCCGTTGCGGAGCACAGGCTCCGGACGCGCAGGCTCAGCGGCCATGGCTCACGGGCCCAGCCGCTCCGCGGCATGTGGGATCTTCCCGGACCGGGACACGAACCCGTGTTCCCTGCATCGGCAGGCGGACTCAACCACTGCGCCACCAGGGAAACCCATTAATGCCATTTTTGTGGCAAGTTTGACAGCTCTTCCTTTTGTTATATATTAAAGAATACTAGCTTAATGGGTAAAAGTTATCCCTTTTGTTTGCACTTTGATTACTAGCAAAGGTTGACATTTTATTTTGTATTTGTTTAGCCCCTTGTAGTTCTTTTTCAAGAATTTTATTTATTTGTTAACTGGATTCTCATTTTTTTTTTCCCATCAATTTTATGAGCTCTTTTTATGGTGACCCTTTCCTATCTGTCATCTATGTTACAGGTATTTTTCTGGTTTGTAAGATACCATTTTTTTCCTCTAGTTATATTTGATTGTGGGTCAAAAAGGACTGAGAAGCCCTCAGGAAAAAAGTCACACTTGGTCTGCCTGTTGAGCAGAGACAAATGGGTTTTGCAAACTGCAGGGGCAGTGACAGTAGTTGAGGAGAAAAAGTCCTGCACTAGGGATCAGAGACCATAGTTTTACTCCAGATTCTGTCCCTTGGACAAGCCAGTTAACAAGTCTGAACTCACGTACTGATCTATAAAATGGCTCTTATTAATGATTACAGAGTTCCCATCAAGATCAAATGAGTTAGCATATATTGTTTCTGCATAAATTAAAGGAACGCCAAGTAAGTGAGCTTAATGCCATTTAAAAAATTTTTGATATCTACATATATAAGAAGTCAACTTTGCATTTTAAACCTCCTCTGTTTTGTCACAATGGGCTTTCTAGCCCCCCTGGCCTGGTTAGCTTGTTATGCAGGTATCAGATCAATTGACCTTCTGCTGGAATCCGCCCCCCAACCCTCCTCAAATAGGTCAAATCTCACATTATTCTCTTATGGTGTTACCGGACTCTTTCCAGATTCTTGGACAGCAATACCATAGAAATGAATATTGCTTCCAAAATACACTTAAGCAAGCAACCTTTTTTTTTTTAAACATCTTTATTGGAGTATAATTGCTTTACAATGGTGTGTTCGTTTCTGCTTTATAACAAAGTGAATCAGTTAAACATATACATATGTTCCCATATCTCTTCCCTCTTGCGTCTCCCTCCCTCCCACCCTCCCTATCCCACCCCTCTAGGTGGTCACAGACCACCAAGCTGATCTCCCTGTGCTATGCGGTTGCTTCCCACTAGCTATCTATTTTACGTTTGGTGGAGTATATATGTCCATGCCACTCTCTCACTTTGTCACAGCTTACCCTTCCCCCTCTCCATAGCCTCAAGTCCATTCTCTAGTAGGTCTGTGTCTTGATTCCTGTCCTACCCCTAGGTTCTTCATGACATTTTTTTTCCCCCTAGATTCCATATATAGGTGTTACCATACAGTATTTGTTTTACTCTTTCTGACTTACTTCACTCTGTGTGACAGACTCTAGGTCGATCCACCTCACTAAAAATAGTTCAATTTCGTTTATTTTTATGGCTGAGTAATATTCCATTGTATATATGTGCTGCACCTTCTTTATCCATTTTTCTGTCAATGGACACTTAGGTTGCTTCAATGTCCAGGCTACTGTAAATAGAGCTGCAATGAACATTTTGGTACATGACTCTTTTTGAATTATGGTTTCCTCAGGGTATATGTCCAGTAGTGGGATTGCTGGGTTGTATGGTAGTTCTATTTTTAGTTTTTTAAGGAATCTCCGTACTGTTCTCCATAGTGGCTGTATCAATTTACATTCCCACCAACAGTGCAAGACGGTTCCCTTTTCTCCACGCCCTCTCCAGCATTTACTGTTTGCATATTTTCTGATGATGGCCATTCTGACCGGTGTGAGGTGATACCTCAATGTAGTTTTGATTTGCATTTCTCTAATGATTAGTGATGTTGAGTATTCTTTCATGTGTTTGTTGGCAATCTGTATATCTTCTTTGGAGAAATGTCTATTTAGGGCTTCTGCACATTTTTGGATTGGGTTGTTTGTTTTTTTGTTATTGAGTTGCATGAGCTGCTTGTAAATCTTGGAGATTAATCCTTTGTCAGTTGCTTCATTTGCAAATATTTTCTCCCATTCTGAGGGTTGTCTTTTGGTCTTGTTTATGGTTTCCTTTGCTGTGCAAAAGCTTTGAAGTTTCATTAGGTCCCATTTGTTTATTTTTGTTTTTATTTCCATTTCTCTAGGAGGTGGGTCAGAAAGGATCTTGCTGTGATTTATGTCATAGAGTGTTCTGCCTATGTTTTCCTCTAAGAGTTTGATAGTTTCTGCCCTTACATTTAGGTCTTTAATCCATTTTGAGCTTATTTTTGTGTATGGTGTTAGGGAGTGTTCTAATTTCATACTTTTACATGTAGCTGTCCAGTTTTCCCAGCACCACTTATTGAAGAGGCTGTCTTTCCTCCACTGTATATTTTTGCCTCCTTTATCAAAGATAAGGTGACCATATGTGTGTGGGTTTATCTCTGGGCTGTCTATCCTGTTCCATTGGTCTATATTTCTGTTTTTGTGCCAGTACCATACTGTCTTCATTACTGTAACTTTGTAGTATAGTCTGAAGTCAGGGAGCCTGATTCCTCCAGCTCCGTTTTTCGTTCTCAAGATTGCTTTGGCTATTCGGGGTCTTTTGTGTTTCCATACAAATTGCGAAATTTTTTGTTCTACTTCTGTGAAAAATGCCAGTGGTAGTTTGATAGGGATTGCATTGAATCTGTAGATTGCTTTGGGTAGTAGAGTCATTTTCACAATGTTGATTCTTCCAATCCAAGAACATGGTATATCTCTCCATCTATTTGTATCATCTTTAATTTCTTTCATCAGTGTCTTATAATTTTCTGCATACAGGTCTTTTGTCTCCTTAGGTAGGTATATTCCTAGATATTTTATTCTTTATGTTGCAGTGGTAAGTGGGAGTGTTTGCTTAATTTCACTTTCAGATTTTTCATCATTAGTGTATAGGAATGCCAGAGATTTCTGTGCATTAATTTTGTATCCTGCTACTTTACCAAATTCACTGATTATCTCTAGTAGTTTTCTGGTAGCATCTTTAGGATTCTCTATGTAGACTATCATGTCATCTGAAAACAGTGACAGCTTTACTTGTTCTTTTCCAATTTGGATTCCTTTTATTTCTTTTTCTTCTCTGATTACTGTGGCTAAAACTTCAAAAACTATGTTGAATAAGAGTGGTGAGAGTGGGCAACCTTTTCTTGTTCCTGATCTTAGTGGAAATGGTTTCAGTTTTTCACCATTGAGGATGATGTTGGCTGTGGGTTTGTCATATGTGGCCTTTATTATGTTGAGGAAAGTTCCCTCTATGCCTAATTTCTGCAGGGTTTTATCATAAATGGGTGTTGAATTTTGTCAAAAGCTTTCTCTGCATCTAATGAGATGATCATATGGCTTTTCTTGTTCAATTTGTGAATATGGTGTATCACGTTGATTGATCTGCATATATTGAGAATCCTTGCATTCCTGGAATAAACCCCACTTGATCATGATGTATGATCCTTTTCATGTGCTGTTGGATTCTGTTTGCTAGTATTTTGTTGAGGATTTTTGCATCTATGTTCATCAGTGATATTGGCCTGTAGTTTTCTTTCTTTGTGACATCTTGGTCTGGTTTTGGTATCAGTGTGATGGTGGCCTCGTAGAATGAATTTGGGAGTGTTCCTCCCTTTGCTATGTTTTGGAAGAGTTTGAGAAGGATAGGTGTTAGCTCTTCTCTAAATGTTTGATAGAATTTGCCTGTGAAGCCATCTGGTTTGGGCTTTTGTTTGTTGTAAGATTTTTAATCGCAGTTTCAATTTCAGTGCTGTGATTGGTCTGTTCATATTTTCTGTTTCTTCCTGGTTCAGTCTCGGCAGTTTGTGCGTTTCTAAGAATTTGTCCATTTCTTCCAGGTTGTCCATTTTATTGTCATAGAGTTGCTTGTAGTAATCCCTCCTGATCCTTTGTATTTCAGTAGTGTCAGTTGTTACTTCTCCTTTTTCATTTCTAATTCTATTGGAGACTTCTCCCTTGTTTTCTTGATAAGTCTGGCTAATGGTTTTTCAATTTTGTTTATCTTCTCAAAGAACAAGCTTTTAGTTTTATTGATCTTTGCTATCGTTTCCTTCATTTATTTCTGATCTGATCTTTATGATTTCTTTCCTTCTGCTAACTTCGGGATTTTTTGTTCTTCTTTCTCTAATTGCTTTAGGTGCAAGGTTAGGTTATTTATTTGAGTTATTTCCTGTTTCTTAAGGTGGGATTGTATTGCTATAAACTTCCCTTTTAGAACTGCTTTTGCTGCATCCCTTAGGTTTTGGGTTGTCGTGTCTCCATTGTCATTTGTTTCTAGGTATTTTTTAATTTCCTCTTTGATTTCTTCAGTGATCACTTCGTTATTAAGAAGTGTATTGTTTAGCCTCCATGTGTTTGTAATTTTTACAGATCTTTTCCTCTAATTGATATCTACTCTTACAGTGTTGTGGTCAGAAAAGATACTTGATACAATTTCAATTTTCTTAAATTTACCAAGGCTTGATTTGTGACCCAAGATATGATCTATCCTGGAGAATGTTCCATGAGCACCTGAGAAAAATGTGTATTCTGTTGTTTTTGGATGGAATGTCCTATAAATATCAATTAAGTCCAATTTTTTTAATGTATCAATTAAAGCTTGTGTTTCCGTATTTATTTTCATTTTGGATGATCTGTCCATTGGTGAAAGTGGCGTGTTAAAGTCCCCTACTATGATTGTGTTACTGTCAATTTCCCCTTTTATGACTGTTAGTATTTGCTTTATGTATTGAGGTGTTCCTATGTTGGGTGCATAAATATTTACTATGGTTATATCTTCTTCTTGGATCGATCCCTTGATCATTATGTAGTGTCCTTCTTTGTCTCTTGTAATAGTCTTTATTTTAAAGTCTATTTTGTCTGATATGAAAATTTCTACTCCAGCTTTATTTTGATTTCCATTTGCATGGAATATCTTTTTCCATCTCCTCACTTTCAGTCTGTATGTGTCCCTAGGTCTGAAGAGGGTCTCTTGTAGACAGCATATATATGGGTTTTGTTTGTGTATCCATTCAGCCAGTCTGTGTCTTTTGATGGGAGCATTTAATCCATTTACATTTGAGGTAATTATCAATATGTATGTTCCTATTCCCATTTTATTAATTGTTTTGGGTTTGTTATTGTAGGTCTTTTCCTTCTCTTGTGTTTCTTGCCTAGAAAAGTTCCTTTCGCATTTGTTGTAAAGCTAGTTTGGTGGTGCTGAACTCTCTCAGCTTTTGCTTGTCTGTGAAGGTTTTAATTTCTCCATCAAATCTGAATGAGATCCTTGCTGGGTAGAGTAATCTTGGTTGTAGGTTTTTCTCCTTCATCACTTTAAATATGTCCTGCCAGTCCCTTCTGGCTTGCAGAGTTTCTGCTGAATGATCAGCTTTTAACCTTATGGGGATTCCCTTGTGTGTTATTTGTTGTTTTTCCCTTGCTGCTTTTAATATGTGTTCTTTGTATTTAATTTTTAATTGTTTGATTAATATGTGTCTTGGTGTGTTTCTCCTTGTATTTATCCTCATGGAACTCTCTGTGCTTCCTGGACTTGATTAACTATTTCCTTTCCCAATTAGGGAAGTTTTCAACTATAATCTCTTCAAATATTTTCTCAGTCCCTTTCTTTTTCTCTTCTTCTTCTGGGACCCCTATAATTCGAATGTTGGTGCATTTAATATTGTCCCAGAGGTCTCTGAGACTGTCCTCAGTTCTTTTCATTCTTTTTTCTTTATTCTGCTCTGCAGTAGTTATTTCCACTATTTTATCTTCCAGGTCACTTATCTGTTCTTCTGCCTCAGTTATTCTGCTATTGATCCCATCTAGAGTATTTTTAATTTCATTTATTGTGTTGTTCATCATTGCTTGTTTCCTCTTTAGTTCTTCTAGGTCCTTGTTAAATGTTTCTTGCATTTTCTCTATTCTATTTCCAAGATTTTGGATCATCTTTACTATCATTATTCTGAATTCTTTTTCAGGTAGACTGCCTATTTCCTCTTCATTTGTTGGTCTGGTGGGTTTTTGCCTTGCTCCTTCATTTGCTGTGTGTTTTTCTGTCTTCTCATTTTGCATATCTTACTGTGGTTGAGGTCTCCTTTTCGCAGGCTGCAGGTTCGTAGTTCCCATTGTTTTTGGTGTCTGTCCCCAGTGGCTAAGGTTGGTTCAGTGGGTTGTGTAAGTTTCCTGGTGGAGGGGACTAGTGCTTGTGTTCTGGTGGATGAGGCTGGATCTTGTCTTTCTGGTGGGCAGGTCCACGTCTGGTGGTGTGTTTTGGGGTGTCTGTGGACTTATTATGACTTTTGGTAGCCTCTCTGCTAATGGGTGGGGTTGTGTTCCTGTCTTGCTAGTTGTTTGGCATAGGGTGTCCAGCACTGTAGCTTGCTGGTCATTGAGTGAAGCTGGGTCTTGGTGTTGAGATGGAGATCTCTGAGAGATTTTCCCCATTTGATATTACGTGGAGCTGGGAGGTCTCTTGTGGACCAGTGTCCTGAAGTTGGCTCTCCCACCTCAGAGGCACAGCACTGAGTCCTGGCTGCAGCACCAAGAGCCTTTCATCTACACATCTCAGAATAAAAGGGAGAAAAAATAGAAAGAAAGAAAGAGGATAAAATAAAATAAAGTAAGATAAAATAAAGTTATTAACATAAAAATAATTATTAAGAAAAAAATTTGTTTAAGTAAAAAAACAAACAAAAAAACCGGACGGACAGAACCCTAGGACAAATGGTAAAAGCAAAGCTATACAGACAAAATCTCACACAGAAGCATACACATACAGACTCACAAAAAGAGGAAAAGGGGAAAAAATAATATATCTTGCTCCCAAAGTCCACCTCAATTTGGGATGATTTGTTTTCTATTCAGGTATTCCACAGATGCAGGGTAGTCAAGTTGATTGTGGAGATTTAATCCGCTTCTCTTGAGGCTGCTGGCAGGGTTTCCCTTTCTCTTTGTTCTCACAGCTCCAGGGTTTCAGTTTTGGATTTGGCCCTGCCTCTGTGTGTAGGTCCCTGAGGGCGTCTGTTCTCCGCTCAGACAGGACGTGGTTAAAGGAGCCGCTGATTCGGGGGCTTTGGCTCACTCAGGCCCTGGGAGGGGAGGGGGGAGGGGCACGCAGTGCGGGGCGGGCCTGCGGCAGATGCCGGCGTGACGTTGCACCAGCCTGAGGCGCGCCGTGTGTTCTCCTGGGTAAGTTGTCCCTGGATCAGGGGACGCTGGCAGTGGTGGGCTGCACAGGCTCCCCGGAAGGGGGGTGTGGATAGTGACCTGTGCTCGCACACAGGCTTCTTGGTAGTGGCAGCACCAGCCTTAGCGTCTCATGCCCGTCTCTGGGGTCCGCGCTGTTAGCCGCGGCTCGCGCCCGTCTCTGGAGCTCCTTGAAGCAGTGCTCTTAATCCCCTCTCCTCGCGCACCAGGTAACAAAGACGGAAGAAAAAGTCTCTTGCCTCTTCGGCAGGTCCAGACTTTTCCCCGGACTCCCTCCTGGCTAGACGTGGTGCACTAACCCCCTGCATGCTGTGTACACGCCGCCAACCCCAGTCCTCTCCCTGCACTCCGACCGAAGCCCGAGCCTCAGCTCCCAGTCCCTGCCCGCCCGGGCTGGTGAGTACTGGTCGGCACCGATCCTCTGTGCAGGAATCTCTCCGCTTTGGTCTCCGCACTCGTGTTGCTGTGCTCTCCTCCGCGGCTCCGAAGCTTCCCCGCTCCGCCACCCGCAGTCTCTGCCCGCGAAGGGGCTCCTAGTGTGTGGAAATCGTTCCTCCTTCACAGCTCCCTCCCACTGGTGCAGGTACCGTCCCTATTCTTTTGTCTCTGTGTTTTTCTTTTGCCCTACCCAGGTACGTGCGGGAGTTTCTTGCCTTTTGGGAGGTCTTAGGTCTTCTGCAAGCGTTCAGTGGGTGTTCTATAGGAGCAGTTCAACGTGTAGATGTATTTCTAATGTATCTGTGGGGAGGAAGGTGATCTCCGCGTCTTACTCTTCCGCCATCTTTCTCTCTAGCCGCAAGCAAGCTTTTTATTAAAAGAGATCGCTTGTGCACAAGGGAGAAATGCCAGTTCCCTGAATAGGAGGGACGAGTTGCTTTAATAACAGTAGGGAGGGTTTCTCTCATTGATCACTGATAATTTTCAGAAATCATCAAACGTTTTTCATCAGCAGCCTGTGGCTCCATGGTAGCTATCAAGAATAGGGACTGATTTTCCTTGGGAAAAGAAATGCATGAGAATTTTCTTCTAGAGAGCATAGGAATGGATAAAGTTAAAATCTGTAGTCGAGCTTATTGTCTTGTGGCAATTAGGTATACTCCTTATCGCAACAGAGGTAAAGTTAATCTTTTACTCCTTCGAGCCCGTTTTTTTTTTTCCTCTGGGGCTCAGGCCCCGTGGGCCTTTGTTTTTTTAGCTTCCAGGGCCTATTTTGTCCAAGGCCATTCCCTGGTCCTTTTCTAAAATGGCTGCATTCTTGTCTGCCTGTCTCAATAGCACAATGTGCCTCTTAGTTAGAGTACTGGACAGAGCTACAATTTCACATTTACTTATGAGACTACTTGAGAAATGTCCATTTCTCCCTCTAGGCTGCCAGCTCTGTAAGGGCAGAAACCATGCTTTTTTTTTGCTCACTATAATGTTCTATGTGTTTGCTATGTCTGAGTGGGCCTTTGATTAATATTTCCAAATGATTTGTGGGATGGTTGGATATGCATAAAAGCATTTCAGAGGGCATAACAATGTAAGAAACATGTAAGGAATGAATATGTCATGCTAGAGTGTTGATGAGGAGAAAAGAATGTCTGGATCAGAGAGTAGTATATGGAGGAGAGCCATAGGAGATGAGACTGGAAAGGGGGACTGGGTTTGATCATGGAGCGCCTTGGGTACCAGGTGGAAGCGTTTTAGTGAATGACTCATGTGGTTGGGAGCCAGCAAAGCATTCTGAGCAGGTGTGGAGCATAAATGATTTGTGTAAAGAGGATGCATGTGGCATGTAGAGTGGATTGGAAAAGAAAGGCTGGAGGGGGGAAACCCAGTTAGGAATTTGTTGCAATATTACCTTTTAAAAACCATCAAGCACCTACTTCGGTCTGCTTCCATTGGGACAGGGGAAGAGTGGGCAGATGTGAGTGATATTTCCAGAAAAGAATTGACATTACTGTTGGCATTATCTGGCAGAGAGAGAGAGAGAGAAAGAAAGAAAGTAAGTCTCACTACAAGTGATAAAATATTAGTTCTGGAAGGAGCCTATAGGATCATCTCAGGTAACATTCTCAACTTTACAGTTGGGAAGTTGAGGCCAAGAAAAGAAACAGAACTGCTAATGCTGCACAGCATACACCATATTAGTAACAGACAGGAATCATGAAGACAGTTTTCCTGAATCACACTCATTGTCTTTCTTTTAACTCAGTAACTAAGGGAATGTGTCTTTGCTACAAACAATGAGGTGAGTTAGTAAGGGGATTATGAGTTATATTTTATATAGGTTTGGTTTGGAAAAATGGTGGGACAATCAAATGAAAATGGCAGGCATGTGGTGGGAAGGGAGTCTGGTAGGGAGGTCAGAACTGAGGTTACATATTTTAGACTTGGTAGCAGAGATGGTGACTTCAGATGAGCTGAAATTTTTCATTGTGGATTCATTTATTGTCCCTTCAGTTTCCCATTTTTGAAAAAAAAACTGATGATATTCAGTAGAGGTTTATTAAACACTTACCATATGATAAATAGTTAACCAGCATCTTTTTTTTTTGCGGTACGCGGGCCTGTCACTGTTGTGGCCTCTCCCATTGCGGAGCACAGGCTCTGGACGCGCAGGCTCAGCGGCCACGGCTCACGGGCCCAGCCGCTCCGTGGCATGTGGGATCTTCCCGGACCGGGACACGAACCTGTGTTCCCTGCATTGGCAGGCTGACTCTCAACCACTGCGCCACCAGGGAAGCCCCAGCATCTTTTTTAAAGTTGTCATGAACCCTATGAAGGAGATACTGTTGCTCTTATTGCTCCATTTTACAATGAGGAAGCAGGGTCAACTTTCCCAGTGTCTATCAAATTCCTGGCAATCATTTAAAGCAGGCTTTCTCAATCTCAGCACTATAGACATTTTTGGCTGGGTAATTGTTTTGTTGGGTAAGGGTTGAGGGAAGCTGTCCTGTGCTTTTTAAGATGTTTGGCAGCATCCCTGGCCTCTATGCATTAGGTGTCAGTAGGACTCCCCCTCTAGCTGTGACAATCAAATAGGTCTACAGACACTGTCAAAGTTTCCCTGGTTAAGTTCAATTTACCTCCTCTATTAAAAATGTTGCCCAGAAGTTTCAACCTTAGGTGATATATTCTTCCACTGTATTCTTGTGCCACTTACTGCCAAATTTTAAATAATTTGATTTTGTTTTTTATACACCTTTTCTTCCCAAGAAGCTTATGAAGTTTTTGAAGACAAAGTCTTTTATATTTAATACAATGTTGGAAGCAAGCATCTTTCATCTTTGTTCTCTCTTCTCCATTCCTAATGTCATCCACTCCCACCCCACTCCAGTTTAGACCCTCATAAGTCTTACCCAAACTGTTGAAATAACTTAGCTCATCTCCCAGCCTATATTCTCCCCTCTTCAAACTACATCATTCATTCCCTAGTTGAAGACTCTCCCTGAAACACAAATATGATAATATGATAATGCATTTCTTTCCTGCGTAAAACTTTACTCAGAAGCCGTCCTTAGCCTAATATTAAAGGTATCCCACATTCTGGTCCCAGTATTTCTTTCAAAAGTGTTTTTTCATCAATTATTTATGGGTTGGCTCCAGTCAAAAATAAAGATGTTCACTTTATATGTCCTATGGCTTCCTATCTCCATGATGTCCCTGCTCTTTTTTCTGTCCTAGTCCTTTGATTTCTCTCCATCCTTCAAAGCTAAGCTCAAATACCAAAGATGCACATTCCCACTTTCTCCCTTTAAGCGGGAAGGTGTTTCATTCTTCTTTAGACACCTACAAACTTCTACCAATACTACTCTTATGCCTCTTAGTAATACCTATCTGTGTCAGAATTAGGCATGTGCGTGTGTGTTTTTTCCTTTTTCTTTGTGGGTTTTAAAGTCAAACAGAACAGTGTTTGAATCCTAGTACTCACTAACTAGCCGTGTTACCTTGGGTGAATTAATTTCACTAATTTAACTCACTAGCCCTCTGTTTTATTTCTTCACTCTTATAATGGGGATAAAGTGGTAGCTACTGCCTAGTGTTACTTGAGAATTAAATGAAAATGAAGGAAAAGGGCTTGACATAGAGCTTGGCAGATTGGAAAATAGTGAGTGTTTATAAGTATTACCTACTAATTTTCAACATAACCGTTATCATTATTGTCAACTTTCTCTGAAATAGGCAGGCTAGATCAATTTGTTTTATACTTTGCTTGGTGATGATGAATAAGAGATTTACTCGTGAAGACTGACAAGGGAAGTGTCAGGAATTTAAAGTTACTGATTATAGAACTAATACAGAAATGATACATGCCAGTTCTAACCCCTCAGAGGGAAGTAGCTTCTGAAAGGATTTTTTGCAATAGAAATTAGGGGACTTAGTGTATAATGAGGCCAGCCCTACTGAGAGCACTCATAGGAGCTCATTGGAAGTTTCCCATGACACAGAGAGAATGCTGTGTGCTAAAGCAGACGGCACAACATCAGAGAGCAGTGGGTAGATGAAGAGCATGGAGCTGAAATGCAAAAGACTGAATGGGAATGCGCGGTTCAGGGAACGTGAACTAAAACCCTGCTCTTTCAGTCTGAAGTAAACAGTTCCACTTGGCTGCCAGAACCTGTTTCGGTACAAAGCCCAGTTTGTCAGATAGATGATGTCAATTTGTGGTCAAAGTCATTACCAGGAGCCCAGCTGATGGATTCATCACAGACTTATGTCAGAACCAAGGCTAATGCTCTCAGTGAAACAGGGTAGAGCAGGAAGAGGTGAGATTTTGAGACTTAATATACCTGTGATGAGTTGGGCACACAATCTAGGAGGGCCACAAAGGTAGTTTAAAAGAGGGCTCTGATATGTCTAGGTGCTCTGGCCACATACAGGGTGTAGAACTATACTGAGGTTTGTGGGTAGCTTCAGAAGACAGGGCTAACCAATATGAGTTGACATGTGGGGGAAAACCCTGGAGAACAGGTAATCATAATATTAATAATGGCCAACATTTATTGAGCAAATACTATACACCAGCCGCTGTGCTAAGAGCTGTGTATGCATTGTGTCTTTTAACCTATATAGTAACTATGAAACAGGTGCTATTGTTATCCTCATTTTAAAGATGTATGAAGCAAGGTGCAGATGTTAAATAATTTGCTCATCAACACATTTGAGTAAGTAGCAGAGGTGAGGTTTGAATCCAGGTTGTTTTTATTTTACTGTAGCACGTCTACTCTTAACTATTAGAAATGTTGCAGTTCAGAAGAGACTGAAAGACCATGTGGTACAATTTTCTGATTCTATAGAAAAGCTAACTAAAGTTCAAATGCAGGAGTTACTCATTAAGTTCCATGGGGAAGCAAGCAATGGCAGAACTGTAGTGGAAGGCTCAGACTTCCCTTATATTATGCTCTACTAGAAATGAGCCTAGGGTTGTAGGAGCAGGATGGCTCCCTTGGTCCCTTAGCCTTATACTTCTCTTGACTAGGACAATGACTGGCCCAGAACCTGGGCAGGATAAGCCTGAAGGAGCACCTGTGTGACCAGTACATACAGATTCAAGGGCTGCATGTGCAGAAAGCCAGATAGCTTGCCCCTCTGCGATGGCCAGCCCAACAGAAGTGAGACAGAGGGGCAGACATGCCACTTGCCCCTGTGATCCTTTCATTCTTTTTCCTTACTTGAGCAGATTGCCTCATGAATGATCAATCAGACCTTATTTTACAAGAAAATGGATGCATTGCAAACTTTAAATGTGCCATCATTTCCCAATTGGAGAGAAATTTGAGTGCCCTTTGCAGGTGGATCCCCGTCAGATATGGGAAAAACGTACTGATTTAAAATGCAAAATACACTTATATGAGAAATCATCCATCAGAAAGAAAGAAAGTAAAAGATTATCATAAGGCGTGATAAATGAGATTAAAACTTTTGTTTTTTCAACTTCATGTTCAAGAAATGCTCAACGAGCATCTTCCTGAGAATGTGATGCCTATTAAAATCATTTTCACGGAATAATTATTGCAATTACAGTGAAAGAATTGTATATCACGTGGTTAAAAGCAGGAACTCACCAGATGCCTGTGTTATTTTGGTGGGTTGGACAAGAAGTGAAGGAAGCTCAGCAAAAGTCTAACGATTAATTTCTGTTGCTAGCATTGTATGTTTCCCAGTGCACTGTATTCCCCAAATGTCTCCACAGATGGGATAACATTTCTTAATATTTAGTTTCAATGGTGGATACCAGATATAGGACTTGGATGTCTACTTTCTGAATGTCTATGTGAATGGTCATAGAGAAGTATGCCTTATAATATTTTTGTTCTTATTGACCTTTTTCTTTAAAATGTCTCCTGTCCCAACCAGCACTGATATTGTCATTATTACACTGCATTATAATTCCAATGACATTTCTGTTTAATTACCTATCTCCAACTCTGAGCAACTGCAAGCCCTGTGGGGACAGAACCAGGTCCCTTTTGTCTCCTACAAAAATGAATTTACTTTTCAAACTCCAGCTCTAACTTAACCTGCACTGTGAAGTTCTCATCAGATTTGATTTGATTTAATTGTTACCTCCCTTTGTTTCTATTGCACTCTAAGCTGTTAGAGTAATATTTATTACATGGTATTATAGGTAATTGGATGTGTCATGCTTTTTGCCATATGTTGAATTCATTTTTGAACAAAAACCTTCCTTATTCATATTCCTAGTATAGCACTTGTAATATTTTGGTGTTGTGACTTAGTAACTAGGCCTATCTCAGAAATCTCTCATTCAACCTTTCCAAAACTGATAATTTTACCCCTAAAATATGCCCTTCCTTGTATATCCCTGGTGTTGTTGTGGATCTTTATCTACTCATTCTAACTTGCCAGAACTCTGGAATTTAATCTTTTCTGCCTTTTCACTCCCCACTCTCTACATCCAATTAATCACTAAATTCTATTAAATTTACCTTCTGAATAACCATTGTCTCTATTCCTTCCATTTCCATGGTTACTTGACTTAATTGAAAGTGGTCTGATCTATTGCTTTTCGCCTGGGTCTCCAGCCTCACCCTTCCTCTTTAATCCATATTTGGCAAAGTTGTCAAAGTTAAATTCTAAAGAAAATAAATAAAATCAGGTATTTTTCTTGCTTAGATTTCTTAAATACTCCAAATCCCAACCCATTACCTATAGAATGCACCTAGGATTTCAAATAAAGATCTTTATGGTTCAGGTACTTCTTTGGATTAATGCCATGGACCCCATTTTTTCATTCCACAAACATTCACTGGATGTTTTGCTTGTATCCATTCATTACGAGCCACTGGGCAAGGCACTGTGTATAATATATAGGAAGCATATTATAACACATATACTGCATATCATATATATGGGTATCACATATATTGGGCAAGATGATGAAAAGGACATAGTGAAGACTTTGAGAAGCTAATACTAGTAAAGAAGACCTCTATATACACTCACACATGTGACTAGGTGTCATATCACTAATATCATGTTAGAGAAAACACACAATTTTATGGGCATGAGAAGAGAGATGTCTCTACTTCAGAAAGTCAAGAGGCATCAAAGAAGACATTTGAGTAGTTAAGCAGGAATTTGTCAAATGGACAGAGGGGAGGGAATCATTCCAAGCACAGGTGATAGCACAAACAAAGACAAGGAGACCTGTAAGAAATTACTGGATTTGGGGAAAGACTAGTGTGAGGGTGTAGCTTGTTGTTGTGAGGGACAGTTACTGGAGAGGAGACTGGCAGGGTCTCCTGGACTAGATTAAGAGGAACATTTATGCAATCATAATGATTGTGAACTTTCCCTTACTTCAAGACCTTTACAGTTCTTTATTACTCAGAAAATAGTGAAACAATAATATTTTCATGTCAAATAGATGACCCTGTGTGTGCTTCTGTGTGTGATGAGAAGGAGGAGAGAGACTGGAAGCACAGAAATCAGTATAGACACAATTGAAATGACCCGGGTTTGAGAAGAATGAGGATGTGAACTAACGTGGTGTTGATGGCAGTAAAGAGTAGGTGCTGGATTCCAAAGAGAATCTTAAGTTTGAGTTAACAGGACTTTGTTAAATTGAGGTGTGCTCAAAGTGAAAGAAAGGAAAGAATGTTATATGGTAGGTGAATGAAACTGGTGACCAACATGAAAGGGAGGCATGATTCTTCATCAGTATACACTAACCCTGAAGGTCCCTGACATTCAGTTCAATAAATGAGAATTTTAGTTTTTGAACAGTGAAGCAAAACATAATGAAAAACAAAACACAGCAAACAAACAAAAACAGAAGGCTATCTTCTCTTTGTAGTACTCCTTTATCATGACAGATAAATGAGGATTATTGTGAACTATTTCAAGAGCAGTCCAAAAATATTAAATGGAAAATTCCATAAATAAATCATAAGTTTAAAATTGCAGGCTCTTCTGAGTTGTGTGATGAAACCTCACAGTCCTGCTCTGTCACGCTCTGGGTGTGAATCAGCCCTTGAACTTGAGTGGGACCTTACGCCTTAGCTCCTCTGTCTAAAGAGTTTCGAGTGGAGATGAGCTTTGTCATTTCTGGGCTGAGCATTTCACTGTAAGTTCCCTCCAGAGCACCCTGCCTGGGCATTACCTGGCAGCATTCAGTATTGTGAGTCCTCTTCAGCCTGGGTCACTGAGTCATAAAATAAGTGGAGTCCCTGATCCACAATGGCCATGTGATGTTTTAAAAAATAACTTTTATAGTTCAAAGATACTGAGATTTTAGGATTGTTTGCAATGCAGCATCACCTGCCATATCCGCATTGATACATGTGGTTTCTATATAATCTAAAAAGTGAGAATGATAGTAACAGATATATGAAACAAGGTCTAATTTTGACATGAGTCATAAATTATTTTTAAAATTTTATCTGTTTTTATAGGTGTTCCTTGACAGCCCAAAAATGAGGATCTTCTTGATCCTCTGCAATAAAAATGAAAGGCTTTTTAACTGGCACTGGATCAATTGTTTTATTTTTTAAAAACTTGATTGAGGCATAATTGATAGACAATAAACTGCACATAGTTAAGAGTACATAACTTGGTAGATTTTGACACATGCATACACCCATCAAACTGTCACCTCAATCAAAACAATGAATATTTCCATAACTTTCAAACTTTTCTGTAAGGCCCTTGTAACTTATCTCTCCCACTCCTCCCTCCCTCCCCAGACTACTGATACATTCCGTCAAATGTTGTTGGACATTTGAGTAGATTCCAGTATTTGGCTATTACAATAAAACTGCTTTGAGCATTCCAGCACAAGTCTTTACATAAAAGTATGCTTTCATTTGTCTTGAGTACCTAGGAGGAGAATGGCTAGAAATAGTAGGTGTAAGCTTAACTATTTAAAGAAACTGCCAAATTATTATTATTATTATTATTTGCGGTACGCGGGCCTCTCACTGTTGTGGCCTCTCCCATTGCGGAGCACAGGCTCCGGACGTGCAGACTCAGCGGCCATGGCTCACGGGCCTAGCTGCTCCGAGGCATGTGGGATCTTCCCACACTGGGGCACGAACCTGTGTCCCCTGCATCGGCAGGCGGACTCTCAACCACTGCGCCACCAGGGAAGCCCCCAAATTATTTTTTTTAAGTGGTGTTCCACTCTGCAGTACCACTGTGCATCATGAAGCTGTATATGAGAGTTCCAATTCCTTCACATCTTCTCCAACACTTAGTATGGTCAATCTTTTTAATTACAGTAAGTCCTGTACATACGAATGAGTTCCGTTCGGAGAGTGCGTTTGTAAGTCCAATTTGTTGGTAAGTCCAACAAAGTTAGCCTAGATACACACCTAACACAATCAGCTATATAGCACTGTACTGTAATAGGTTTATAGTACTTTTCACACAAATAATACATAAAAAACAAACACAAACAGTAAAGAAAACATTTTTAATCTTATAGTACAGTACTTTGAAAAGTACAATACAGTACCAGCTACATCACTGCTGCTTTTACACTTGCTTCCAGACATCCTGGGCTTGAAATAAAGATACTATATTATTGTACTCTATACAGTATGTACAGTAAAGTACACAAAAGCACAACCATTTGTAGAGGATGCACACATGTGACAATGTACACCAGACACATGAACCAACTTATGTGATTGGACATGTGAACGCACGTTCGCATCTTTGAAAGTTCACAACTTGAAGGTTCGTGTGTAGGGGACTTACTGTATAGTCACTCGATTAGGTGTGTGAGAGTATCTAATTGTGGTTGTACTTTTCATTTCCCCAGTTACTAATGATGCCAAACATTTTTTCATGTGCTTATGTGCTAATTGTTTCTTTCTGGTCGAATATCTGTTCAAATCTTTTCCCCATTTTTCAATTTGGCTTGAAATCCTGTTTCTATTATTGAGTTTTGAGAATTCTTTACAAAGAGGCACGAGAAAATTTGGGGGGTGATGGACATGTTTATTTCATTGATTGTGGTAATGGTTTTACATATGTATACATATGTCCAAAATTATGAAATTGTACATTTAAAATATTTAGGGTATGCCAGTTACATCTCAAAAGAAAGAGTAGGGTGTGCATATTTGTAATTTCATATATTTATAATAAACAAGGAAGTTTAGTTAATTGAAATTATAACCTCATAAATAGATTTGAAATGGTTAATTGAATAATTGATTTACATTTATCCCTTCATGTTGATATTTTGCTATATTATTCTCAGAATTGCAATATCTAAGACAGATAAGTTTATCAATTTTGCTAAATTTATGAAAATTCATTAGTACTGAAAAATTATTTATTTGTTAAATCAAACAATTAAAATACTTGAAAGGGAAATTAAGTTTGTAAATGTAGTTTTAAAAATTTTAGGGTATTTAATTGACTACATTTTAAAAAGTTATCAATCAAATATTTTTCAGAGGCTGTTTTAAAGCTGTAAAATAAAGAATGTTGCCCACCATCCAGTTCTGCAAGGATTAAGTCATAAGCTCTTGCAGTCACTGACAGACAGTGCACCCTGAAAGGAATTCAAAATGAAAAGCAGAATGAGGCACTCCGTGCTTTGGAAGAGCAGGCCCCTTAGATAGTTAGATGTATATCTCAGGAAGAATTTTAATAAACCCAAATTCATTCATCTTCCCATACATAGAAAAGAACTGAAATCATTGACTGAGATATCTGTTCCTTGTGACTAGCAGTTTTCTTTTACCAAGATGTGTGCTTGACTGAGTGTATTCCCTAGCCAGAGATCATATATATACTGGCTTCTCCCCCTGCCTTTTTGGAGCAATTCCCTCAGAGCTACTGAGAGGCTGTTTCCCAGCCTGTTGTCCTCAGTAAGCTCCTTGAATAAAGCTGAAACCTACAGCTCTTAATATTGTGCATTTTTCCTTCAGTTGACAAAGTGATTTTTAAAATATGGGTAATTTAAAATGTTTTATAAATGGAACAACAGATTTGCAAATTAATTGCTTCAAAGGTAACCTCTAAGATTTTACTGCCTGAGGCAATTTTAATTTAGAGAGAAAAGCTATTATTCTGTGGCCTCTACAGCAGATCTCAAGGTACTGCCAATCAAGGTTTAGTGACAGAACAAATAACTTCAGGACTTGTGGTATTGATCAGGAAAAGCACAAATCTAATAGCACCAAAGACAGATGGTTTTTCCTCACTTCTCACTATGTCCATCTCCTCCAATTGTCCCTGTAGGAGAACCAAATTTGCCAGCCCAAATTGTGCCTCTTTGGCATGAGGATTGATTTAGGCTGATTATTTTTAAGAACCAGAAGACTAAGGAGGCCTTTCTTTCTACCTCCCCCTTGGCTGCCTAACTAATTTAGATAAAAGGCCTGTTCCAGGAATAGAGCTATCATCAGAGATGTCTGCAAAGAATATGGGCTAGGTGTGGTGAGGGGGAAACTCAGGCAAGACCTAGATATCAGAGTCCAGTCTGTGTCCAATTGTCTCTGCACGGCCAGCAAACGTTTTTTTACTTAACATTTGCTTTTCCATGTAAATTACCTTCCTCCCCTTTGAAGTCCCAAACTACAACCCCGAACATCCTCTTTTGCCTTTAGCTAAAGATGATATTTAAGGTGCGGTCTTTGACCATTTGGGCAAGTTACTCATTTTACCTGGGTCTCTTCTGTATATTCATGTTTTTCGACTTTTGTTTGATGTTTCTCCTGTTAATCTATCTCATGTCAATTTAATTTTTAGACCAGCCAAAAGAATCTAGAAGGGAAAATTTCTTCTTCCCCAACACATGCAGACATATGAAACGCAGGCTATTCCTCCTTGTTTTCAAAGAGGAAAACAAAATCCTAGAAATGGGATTGGAAAGAATGTTGCTTGAATGCCTGATTAAAAGTTTGGACTTTAAAGGAGATATATTGTAGGTATTTAAGCAGGAGAGGTACCTGATCAAAATTGTTTTTAGGAATATTGGTTTGGTGGTAGTTTGACAGGTTTAGAATTAGGAGGGACCATACGCAGATGAGAAATAACGTGACATGAACTACTGGTAGTCTGAACTGGAGTGATATCATAGAAATAGAAAGCGGAGGATAGGTTTAAGAAATAACTCAGAGGGAAACACTAAAAAGATTTGGTCACTGATTGAATCTGGATACCAGAGACAGGAGAGATTCTCAAGTGTTCATGCTTTGTTGATTGACCCTAAGAGAGCTCAGGAGTCAGAGGAGGACCTGACTGGGATGATGAACAATTATATCATCACTATAAAATTGATAGCCTAGTGGACATATAGATGTGAATATGTTATTGTATATCCACAGACCGGTGAATCACAGAGAAAGCAATCAATCCATCAGCCCTGCAGAATATATGACAGTGCCTTTTGTCAATAATGATGGGGGGAGTGGTTGAGGGGCTGGAGTTTAAAGTCCCAACTAAAGATATATCCTTAATAAATACATTTAACCCTTGAACAATGCAGGGGCTGGGGTGCCAACCCTTCACACTGTCAAAAATCCATGTGTAACTTTACCGTTGGCCCTCTGTATTCGTGGTTCTGCATATGCACATTCAACTAACCTCAGATTATGTAGTATAATTTGTATGGAGTACAAATTTAGTGAAAAAAATCTGCATATAAGTGGACCCATTGCAGTTCACACTCTTGCAGTTCAAGGGTCAAATGTAATGTAACCCTTTTATAGATCATAATTTTTTTTCCAGATAAATTCACCATTTCTTCCAAATGTATATTAGCAACATTTCCAAGGACCTCTTTGAATTTTGCTGCTCATGGCTGCATGGACCTCCTTCCTCTCCCTTTTCCCAGTGTCATGCGGTCTCCTTTACTTTTGAGTCCATTAGGGCCTCTTCTCACCTCTTGGCGAAAAAGGCAATCTCAGAGGAATATTTATAATTGTGTGTGAAAGTAAGTCTATAGCTTTAATATTTTAAGGAACTCAAATAAGGTGGTTGGTTCTCATCCCTGGCTGGTGAGCACTGACTTTCTTTCTCCCAGCAAAGCAGTTAAAAAATAATTTAATAGGAATTTCTTGGTGGTCCAATGGTTAGGACTCGGTACTTTCACTACCCAGGCGGGGTTCAATCCCTGGCAGGGGAAATAAGATCCTGCAAGTTGCACAGTGCGGCCAAAAAAAAAATTAATAAAGGATACAATTCTTACTGTAAAATTCTAAATCTGTGATCTTACTTGCCACCACTGAAACTCTAAATAGTTGAGCAACATAAAGTAAATCATGGGGGAAGTTTTAGTTTAATGAAAAAAAACACAAAACACTGTGCTTGGGATCTATGACAAGAGAGTGTCCCTGTCTGGATATCAGTTTCTCCATCTGGGCAAAGAGGGTGCTAAGGACAGATTTAGCACTGTCATTCCTTGACCCTGATAAAGAAAACATAGCTGCATGGGGAGGAGGGGTGCCTATAAATTTTAACTGCATTTAGCGATTCTCAAATTGGTAGAGAGCAAAATAGGGTAGAAATTTGAGATTTGCTTGGAATTGGAAGACCTGAATGAGTAACTCTGAACACCCTTTTGAATCTGAAGTCTATTCATTACAGGAAACAAATTACTCTCCTGCTTGTTTTATTTTTGTTTTTGGTTTAAGCTACCAAAACTAAGACTTGGGAAGGTAAGAATTCACCACTAAACCTTTACCTTTTTGAGTAAGACCCCTAAGGGTAGAGGAAGGATTATAGTAAAGCTAACTCAGTCTCCCTAAGTGATCTAGACTTGAAATCAAGTCCTAGTCACAAAGTTCAGCAAACTTTTTTGTAAAGGATTTTTGGTAAATATTTTTGGCTCTGCAGTTTACAGCTACTCAACTCTGCCATGTTGGCACTGGGGCAACCATCAACAGTACCTAACTGAATGAGTGTGGCTCTTGTCAAAATCAGACAAGAGGCCAGATTTGGCCCGTGGGCCATAGTTTAATGATCTCAGGAAATTGAAAGAGCATTGACTTAAAAATCAATTTGACAGTGAGCTGGCCTTAAACTTGCTCTTCGACAAGTATGTGACTTCAAGAAATACCCTTTCCTTCTCTGGAACTTATAGTTAATATTGATTGAACATTTCTTATGTTGCCATACCTTTATGAGCCTCACCTATTTAATGCTTAGAGCAACCTGATATTCAGGTGTTATTGTTATCTTAGAACACAGCTTGTGAGTTTCTGAGTGACAATTTAAACCCAAGTCTTTTTATCTCTAAAGCTCATATTTTTAATTATAACCAAAGTGTTTCCTAGTAAGTGGAGGATTTGGACTTAATGTTCCCTAATTGCTCTTCTGTAGTAAGTTTTTGGTGGAAATAAGAGAGTTCTCTGTAGGATGTTTCCGTTTTTTTCTGGTCTGGTAACTGGGGATTTTCTTAAGAGATTTGCTGAATTTCTTTTGTTTGTTAGCTCTAAGCTTGTTTTTGCACTTGGTCAGCCACTGGAATGACAGACTTTGAGGAAACACTGATGCCTCTCTACTAAAACAAGGTTAACCAAGCTTCTCCACCCTCTGCAGAATGCCTTGCCTATGATGACCTGCCTCTTCCTAGTAATGACACTTCTATTAACTCAGAATTTTTGTGTTCCATTTTTTAAGAAAGAGCATTACATTTTTTTCAGTATTACATTTTTATATTTCTAAACTAATGAGAGATAAGGCACAGATATTCATTAAGAAAGGAGGTCACACATAATTTTTCTATCCAAGAACTACAGGTAGTCAAGGTTCCCTAACAGGTAGTAAAAATGTAAATGCTCTAATCAGCCTGCGCTCACTTAAAAACAATATTTCCCATGAAACATCTTTAGAAATCAGATTACGTGTAAAGATAGATAGGAAAATCAAAGGCTTTAGAATTTGAGTAATATATTGAACGATGTGTACATAGTAAATGCTCAAGAAATGACAAGATTAATTTTCTTTTTGTGCCACTGCTTGTTAGGCTTTAATTTAAAGAGAACTGTGTTTGATGAAATTATCCATTTAGAATATATGCAAAATTTATAAAGCCAGCTGGAAAATAATTTGCAAGATTACATTACTATGTATGTGGTACAATTTGTTTTTTAATCTATTGCCTTTAGATGAAATAAAATATTTTGCTATTTAGTTGAAAGATCTATTGGGGGAAAAATGTGCTCTAAATAAATTTTTTCCTTTATAAAAATTAAAGGGAATGGATGTCAGAAAGTAAGTGATACAGAAGGTAAAACTTGAAGGATAAGCAGAAGTAGGACCAGGAAAAGAGAAGGAAAATGGTGTTCAAAATAAAGGTAATTAATTCTTCTAGAATCTAGTTGACAGAGAGAGGGAAATGAGACAGAAGAAAAAAAAATTCAGAGAGAGATACTGGAACCTATTAAAAGGCAGGAGGAAGGGTAAGAAACAAAAGTTGAGAAAGAAGGAGGATGGTAGAGGAGAAAGGGAGATGGGGATGTCAGAAAAGGGAACAGAGAAGAAATGAGAAGCTGCTGCAGAGAGAAAAGGTAAACAAAGACTCAAAAGCTGGAATGAGATGGGCAGAAGGGAAAACAATCACAGAGAGAATTAGTAAGAAGGAAAAAGAAGAAACTCAAGGGAAGAAAGGAAAGGGGAGGAGGAATGTGAGAACAGGTTACAGGGGGCCCTCCCTAACATCCTCTTTTTGAAGTTTCCCCTTCCATGCAGCTTCCTTACTTCCTCCTCCTATGCCTCTTCACTTCTCTTAGTTTCAATCCTGACTCCAAAAGGGAGGAAGCAACCTGGTGATATACTTGAAAGTACGGCAGAAAGGCTTCTAGGAGGAAGGCAGTATTCGTTGTCACATGACCTCCTCTGGGTTGGCAAATGTGTTTCACTTTAGATGCTGGCTTTGATTGATGACAGTGACGCTGGCGTGGAGGAGTCTCCTGGGCCCAGCAGAAAAGGGTGCAGAGCTCAAACGGGGATCTCATGCCCTTGGTAATAGGTAGTGGTGCCGTCTAAATAACTGTTTGTCATCCTTGGGCTAGAACCAGAAATAAACTGACATCCCTGTTTCTTAAGACCCTCATTTTGTCTTTTTCTTCCCTTGGGTTCTTTTATGGTTTGAGAATGATTTTCCCAATTCCTGGTATCATACCTCTGAATATAAGTTACAAGTCCTGTTTTTCAGGGATTTTGTCCCTGGGGACCTTCTTAACTCTGTCATTCACCATGTTTATTTACCAAATATTGATCTTTCAGTAGATGTCAGACACATGGTAGAGAATGGTATTAAAATAAAAAAATAAGGAGTTTCTGCACCTGAGTAGTTTGTAGTCAAGTGACATAATCTGGCCAGTAGTAGGGTAATTACAGCACTGCCTTGGGAGGGGAAAGCCTAGTGTGCTATGGGGGTGGGGTGTTGGGGTGGGATATCTCACCCAGCTTTGCAGGGATGAAAGTTAGAAGGCAGTGAAGGTCAGGAAGAAAGTCATACAAAAATTAAAACTTGAAACATTCATAGGATTAGAGCCAGGGAAAGAGAAGAAGGAAAATAGTGTTCTAGGCAAAGAAATAGCATGGCTTATTAGGGAACAGAAAGTAATTCAGCATGGATGAAAATAAGAGCGGGGGGTGTGTTCAAATGATGTGTGCTACAGAGCAGAGGTGTGTTGGTAAATTTCTTCTCAAAAAAATAAAAAAAAAAAAGAGAGAGAGCCTTCGTTTGTAACTTTTGCCAATTTCTGTGGTGTAAATATTCTCACCAAGGCCAAATTCAAGCTACCAACAGTTTATCAACTGACTTGGAAATTCGTGAGTATTTAACAATCATTTCTCAAAGGCCAGTGGAGCCAGCTCTAGCACAGCAGAAGTAAGCAGTAGCCAGATCAAGATGGATCTCTAAGCCCTGGACTTTTTCGCAAAGGTTCTGAAAAGATAATGAATCTGAAAGTGGCATGATCAGATCTTTTCTTTAGAAAGACTGTGCCACCAGCTCTGTAAGGGGATGGATTGAGGCAGGGCAAGGACAAAGTCAGAGGCAGCCTCTTAACTAGCCTTCCTGAGCTCAAACCTTGACTCTGCTCCTTTTGGCTTCATGAATTTGAACAAATCACTTAACTTTTCTGGTCTTTTATTTCTTTAACAAAAAAGTATTGATAATATTACACAGGGTTTGGGGGGAAGCATGAAAAGCTATTCTATGGAAATACTTTGTTAAATGTATAATTATTAATTTATTCTTCCTTTTCTCTCTCTTCTTCCATCTACCTCCTGTCCCCCAAATCCTCTTCTCTGGTCCTGAGTGCTAGAGAGAGCATTCGATTGGAAGCAAAAATGCCTTGGATCTGCACATTGCTCGACCACCAACCTAACTCTCTTGTCCTTTGTTATGTCATGAATTAGGTAACTGCCTCCTAATTTTGAAAAGAGAAAAACATTTGTTGAAAAAATAAAACAAAATTGATTTAATTAGCTACATGTCTTTTGCAGAGAAGGTGGGTTAGTTAAGATGATTGAAAGCTGATGCTCCCCCCACACCGCTTTCTTCTTGTCGTTAGCAATACAAGTGATGTGTGAGCAACAGTGGAGCAGTATTCGTTCTGACTTAGTAGATAAGTGGCTTGTAGACAGAGTATGCTATGAAATAGAATGAAATCTTGCTACTTTGATTCACTCGGTGATTTAAATCTTGGAATTCAGCCACCTATGTTAATATTTTTCTTGGCTGGTAAATCAAATACTTTTGCAAGGTATATATCAGAATTAGTTTCTGTTTTTCAGAAATTTGTTTTAGCACAGTGGATTCTGTTTCTTCTATAACCAAGGAGAATTTGTTGTCTATGGTGTTAAGGGCTCACCGGGGCAGATAAGAACTGGTTTTCTCTGGAGATGGGGAATCTCCCAAGGTGTGCAAGTGGACTGCATCGACGTTTCTTGGCAAGGTGATAGAGCAGGGGTCTTTAAACTTTTTGTGTGTGCTATTGACAGCTGAGGCAGTGTGATAATGCTGGTGGTTTTCTTCTCAGAATGCTTGTAAATGCATAACATAAAACGCATAGGATTACAAGGAAACCAATTATATTGAAATGCAGTTATCAAAGTATTATAAGTTTGTGATCTAGTAATAAATTTGCTTCTTTTTAATATGCTAATAATCAGATGCTCTAATAGCGATCATAAATCTCTAAGTGGCAAAGAATATAAATATTTCAAGAGATGTAATGTGAAAATGGCTGTGATTTCTATTAGTGACAACATCAGAGTACTGCATATACTACTGCCTATATCAGAATTAAAATGTATGCTAAATTTTAGTTTAAGATTAATAAAAGCATCAAAAATATTTAAAACAAATGAAAAGTCATAAACCATAAAGGTTAAAAACTCCTTTAGAGGAACTTTAAGCCTCAGGTGGTGGGGTCTGGGGAAGGTTAGATTAGAGAAACTTTAGAGGTTGTTTGTTTTTTAAAACTTTTTAAACAGATATTATTTTTCTTATTCATTGGTTAGCTTAAAAGGAGACATGCTATTCTAGAAAACATGTTGCTTTTATTTTATTTTTATTTTTTAGAAGTTTTTATTGGAGTATAGTTGATTCACAATGTTGTATTAGTTTCAAGTGTACATACAGCAAAGTGAATCAGTTATACATATATATATATCAATATATATATATATATCCATTCTTTTTCAGATTCTTTTCCCAAGTAGGTTATTAAATAATAGTAGAGTTCCCTGTGCTATACAGCAGTTTCTTGCTAGTTATCTATTTTATATATAGTAGTGTGTATATGTTATTCCCAATCTCCTAATTTATTACTTCCCCCGACATTTCTCCTTTGGTAACCATAAGTTTGATTTTGAGATCTGTGAATTCTGTTTAGTAAATAAGTTCATTTGTATCATTTTTTAATTAAATTCTACATATAAGTGATATCATATGGTATTTGTCTTTCTCTGTCTGCCTTACTTCACTTAGTATGATAATCTCTAGGTCCATCCATGTTGCCGCAAATAGAATTATTTCGTTCTTTTTTATAGTTGAGTAACATTCCGTCGTACATACGTACCACATTTTCTTTATCCCTTCTTCTGTTGTTGGATATTTAGGTTGCTTCCATGTCCTGGCTATTGTAAATAGTGCTGCAGTGAACATTGGGGTGCATGTATCTTTTCGAATTATGGTTTTCTCTGAATATATGCCCAGGAGTGGGATTGCTGGGTAATATGGTAGTTTTATATTTAGTGTTTTAAGGAAACTCCATAGTGGCTGTATCAATTTACATTCCCACCAACAATGTAGGAGGGTTCTCTTTTCTCAACACCCTCAGGTGGTGGGGTCTGGGGAAATTTAGATTAGATAATCTTTAGAGGTTTTTTTCTTTTGTATTCCCTAGGTTTTATAATCTGTGATTATAGGAGATAAAATGTATCAACATTCCTCAGGCAAGGTAATGTTGGCGCTGCCACTGCTGATAAAATAGCAATTGGCAGTTGCTGGCCACTCACCATAGGCCAGGCCCTGTGGTAAGAACTTGACAGTGATCATTTGGCTAATCCTCACAACAAACCATGGGTAGGCATTACAAATGTCCTCATTCTGCCAACAGTAAAAGTGAATCACTGCAAGGATATATAACCTACTCTACATCTTAGACATCTAGAAGATTCCGCACATTGGAATCCCATGTGTGTTTGACTCCAGAGTCTGTATTTTGAATCATTTCATCATTTTAATCATTCTCATACAATTTTTATAAATTTTTATCATGTCCCTTATAGTATTATTAGCTTAATACTCTTCTTTAAGTTGATTGATTTTAAAAGAAAAATTCACATCATTATCATATTTGGAAAGCTTATACCACTTGCCATAAAGAAAAGGTGATCAACTGCCTACTTTGAATTTCTTAAAAAGGGAGATTACCAAGTCACAGAGCTACTAAGCCTGTATTAGAGTCATCCTGAGACTTTCTCTTTGAAGTAAGTAAAAAGATTTTTTAAATTGATGGAGGAATTATTTTTCTATTATGTGATTCAGTATTACTTAAAACCAACTAAATCTTCTTGTAGTCGACCAGAGTAGGGAGTCCCAAACTTTGAGAAATACTGCCCTGCCCCAGGGCAACAGGCTAAGGTTACTGTTATAAAAAAACACACAGCAGCTATAGCAACACTAGCACTGCTTTGAGGAAGCAGAGACTAGAAGCATAAGCATTCATTAGGTGTAGTGGAATAACACAGGAGTATTCCACTGGGTCCATTCACTGGCTGGTTTTATCACCTATAAAAATCAAAGAGGGTTAAAATAAATATTTTTAAGGTCCCTTCTTTATCACTTTAAAAAATTGGGGGAAACTTTATTAAACTTGCTACTTTTTGTGGCCATATGGAAGAAATTAGGAGAGACATTTATTTACATGGTATATTCACTTCTACTGCTGAAAGAATTTAGGGATAGTGGGAAATGATAATAGG
This sequence comes from Pseudorca crassidens, assembly GCF_039906515.1. Taxonomy (NCBI): domain Eukaryota; kingdom Metazoa; phylum Chordata; class Mammalia; order Artiodactyla; family Delphinidae; genus Pseudorca; species Pseudorca crassidens. The sequence continues at coordinate 124,342,926 of NC_090298.1, forward strand.
AAAATGTTTTCAAAGACATTGAAACAGAGAAATGAAAAGTGATATTTTGTTGCCTGGCTTTGTTGAACATATCTTTGCCCTCGCTAGAAATCCTGGAGCATTTGATTCAGCTCTATAGTCTGGGAAAGTTCCTTCTCTGTGTGGATCTTGGGATCACCCTTGTGAAGCATAGGTCAGCTCACCAGAGCTAACAGCAAAGAAACCAATGCCCAGGCATAAAAATTGACTTCTTCAAAGTCATAGAGCAAATTGGAGTTGGAAAGGAGGGGAAAAGTTCCAGAATTCTCAGGTATCAGCAGGCCTTCCCACTCATAGTGTAATTTTGGGATTGTTACACAAAGCTTAGACCCTATACTTTCTAGATGTTGGGTTTTCCTATCTATTCAGTGAAGGCTTCTAGATGGGATAACATTCAGAAGGTCTTTGGTCATATGCACTTATTAGTAAGATTTTCATCTTTTTGCCATAATGGTGTCTTAAATGTCAGAAGGCAGAGTAGCTTAGCAATGTGTTAACAGTCAGTAGGCAAAAAAACACAAGGAAATGCACAATTCTTGGCTCCATCTCAGCAATACTGATTCAGTGGGCCTGGGTGAAACTAAAGAGTTTGCATTTTTAACAAGCATCTCAGGTGATTTTGATGTAGGTAGACCATGGACCACGTTTTGAAAAACACTGGTTGAATCATTAACAGTACAGGCTTTGGAGACAAAAAAGTCTGGGATCCGTCCTTTCATCTGTCATTACTCATATACCTGGAGCAAATTGCTGAACCTCCTCTGATTTTCAGTTTCAACATCAGTAAAATGGTAGTGATAATAATAATAATAATAGTAGTAGTAGTAATAATACCTACTCAGGGGCTTTCTGATGATTAAATAATATTGTATTTGTATTCTGTCTACGTACTTAAAGCATGGGTTCATGTTTATTATTATTATTTTTTAAATAAGATTTGAGTTCCACTTTTATTTATTTTATTTTATCTTTTTTTACATCTTTCTTGGACTATAATTGCTTTACAATGGTGTGTTAGTTTCTGCTTCATAACAAAGTGAATCAGTTGTACATATACATATGTTCCCATATCTCTTCCCTCTTGCGTCTCCCTCCCTCCAGCCCTCCCTATCCCACCCCTCCAGGCGGTCACAAAGCATCGAGCTAATCCCCCTGTGCTATGCGGCTGCTTCCCACTAGCTATCTACCTTACGTTTGGTAGTGTATATATGTCCATGCCTCTCTCTCGCTTTGTCACAGCTTACCCTTCCCCCTCCCCATATCCTCAAGTCCGTTCTCTAGTAGGTCTGTGTCTTTATTCCTGTCTTACCCCTAGGTTCTTCATGACATTTTTTTTCTTAAATTCCATATATATGTGTTAGCATATGGTATTTGTCTTTCTCTTTGTGACTTACTTCATTCTGTATGACAGACTCTAGGTCTATCCACCTCATTACAAATAGCTCAATTTCGTTTCTTTTGATGGCTGAGTAATATTCCATTGTATATATGTGCCACATCTTCTTTATCCATTCATCCAATGATGGACACTTAGGTTGTTTCCATCTCCGGGCTATTGTAAATAGAGGTGCAATGAACATTTTGGTACATGACTCTTAGTAAATTATGGTTTTCTCAGGGTATATGCCCAGTAGTGGGATTGCTGGGTCATATGGTAGTTCTATTTGTAGTTTTTTAAGGAACCTCCGTACTGTTCTCCATAGTGGCTGTACCAATTCACATTCCCACCAGCAGTGCAAGAGTGTTTGCTTTTTTCCACACCCTCTCCAGCATTTATTGTTTCTAGATTTTTTGATGATGGCCATTCTGACTGGTGTGAGATGATATCTCATTGTAGTTTTGATTTGCATTTCTCTAATGAGTAACAACGTTGAGCATTCTTTCATGTGTTTGTTTGCAATCTGTGTATCTTCTTTGGAGAAATGTCTATTTAGGTCTTCTGCCCATTTTTGAATTGGGTTGTTTGTTTTTTTGTTATTGAGTTGCATGAGCTGCTTGTAAATCTTGGAGATTAATCCTTCGTAAGTTGCTTCATTTGCAAATATTTTCTCCCATTCTGAGGGTTGTCTTTTGGTTTTGTTTATGGTTTCCTTTGCTGTGCAAAAGTTTTGAAGTTTCATTAGGTCCCATTTGTTTATTTTTGTTTTTATTTCCATTTCTCTAGGAGGTGGGTCAAAAAGGTTCTTGCTGTGATTTATGTCATAGAGTGTTCTGCCTATGTTTTCCTCTAAGAGATTGATAGTTTCTGCCCTTACATTTAGGTCTTTAATCCATTTTGAGCTTATTTTTGTGTATGGTGTTAGGGAGTGATCTAATCTCATACTTTTACATGTAGCTGTCCAGTTTTCCCAGCACCACTTATTGAAGAGGCTGTCCTTTCTCCACTGTACATTCCTGCCTCCTTTATCAAAGATAAGGTGCCCATATGTGCGTGGGTTTATCTCTGGGCTTTCTATCCTGTTCCATTGGTCTATCTTTCTGTTTTTGTGCCAGTACCATACTGTCTTGATTACTGTAGCTTTGTAGTATAGTCTGAAGTCAGGGAGGCTGTTTCCTCCAGCTCCGTTTTTCATTCTCAAGATTGCTTTGGCTATTCGGGGTCTTTTGTGTTTCCATACAAATTGCAAAATTTTTTGTTCTAGTTCTGTGAAAAAATGCCAGTGGTAGTGTGATAGGGATTGCATTGAATCTGTAAATTGCTTTGGGTAGTAGAGTCATTTTCACAGTGTGGATTCTTCCAATTCAAGAACATGGTATATCTCTCCATCTATTTGTATCATCTTTAATTTCTTTCATCAGTGTCTTATAATTTTCTGCATGCAGGTCTTTTGTCTCCTTAGGTAGGTTTATTCCTAGATATTTTATTCTTTTTGTTGCAATGGTAAATGGGAGTGTTTTCTTGATTTCACTTTCAGATTTTTCATCATAGTGTATAGGAATGCCAGAGATTTCTGTGCATTAATTTTGTATCCTGCTACTTTACCAAATTCATTGATTAGCTCTAGTAGTTTTCTGGTAGCATCTTTAGGATTCTCTATGTATTGTATCACGTCATCTGCAAACAGTGACAGCTTTACTTCTTCTTTTCCAATTTGGATTCCTTTTACTTCCTTTTCTTCTCTGATTGCTGTGGCTAAAACTTCCAAAACTATGTTGAATAAGAGTGGTGAGAGTGGGCAACCTTTTCTTGTTCCTGATCTTAGTGGAAATGCTTTCAGTTTTTCACCATTGAGGACGATGTTCATTGTGGGTTTGTCATATATGGCCTTTATTATGTTGAGGAAAGTTCCCTCTATGCCTACTTTCTGCAGGGTTTTTATCATAAATGGGTGTTGAATTTTGTCGAAAGCTTTCTCTGCCTCTATTGAGATGATCATATGGTTTTTATCCTTCAATGTGTTAATATGGTTTATCACATTGATTGATTTGCATATATCGAAGAATCCTTGTGTTCCTGGAATAAACCCCACTTGATCATGGTGTATGATCCTTTTAATGTGCTCTTGAATTCTGTTTGCTAGTATTTTGTTGAGGATTTTTGCATCTATGTTCATCAGTGATATTGGCCTGTAGTTTTCTTTCTTTGTGACATCCTTGTCTGGTTTTGGTATCAGGGTGATGGTGGCCTCGTAGAATGAGTTTGGGAGTGTTTCTCCCTCTGTTATATTTTGGAAGAGTTTGAGAAGGATAGGTGTTAGCTCTTCTCTAAATGTTTGATAGAATTTGCCTGTGAAGCCATCTGGTCCTGGGCTTTTGTTTGTTGTAAGATTTTTAATCACAGTTTCAATTTCAGTGCTTGTGATTGGTGTGTTCGTATTTTCTATTTCTTCCTGATTCAGTCTTGGCAGGTTGTGCTTTTCTAAGAATTTGTCCATTTCTTCCAGGTTGTCCATTTTATTGGCATAGAGTTGCTTGTAGTAATCTCTCATGATCTTTTGTATTTCTGCAGTGTCAGTTGTTACTTCTCCTTTTTCATTTCTAATTCTATTGATTTGAGTCTTCTCCCTCTTTTTCTTGATGAGTCTGGCTAATGGTTTATCAATTTTGTTTATCTTCTCAAAGAACCAGCTTTTAGTTTTATTGATCTTTCCTATCATTTCCTTCATTTCTTTTTCATTTATTTTTGTTCTGATTTTTATGATTTCTTTCCTTCTGCTAACTTTGGAGTTTTTTTGTTCCTCTTTCTCTAATTCCTTTAGGTGCAAGGTTAGGTTGCTTATTTGAGATGTTTCCTGTTTCTTGAGGTAGGATTGTATTGCTATAAACTTCCCTCTTAGAACTGCTTTTGCTGCATCCCATAGATTTTGGGTCGTCGTGTCTCCATTGTCATTTGTTTCTAGGTATTTCTTGATTTCCTCTGACTTCTTCAGTGATCACTGCGTCATTAAGTAGTGTATTGTTTAGCCTCCATGTGTTTGTATGTTTTACAGATCTTTTCCTGTAATTGATACCTAGTCTCATAGCGTTGTGGTCGGAAAAGATACTTGATACAATTTCAATTTTCTTAAATTTATCAAGGCTTGATTTGTGACCCAAGATATGATCTATCCTGGAGAATGTTCCATTAGCATTCGAGAAAAATGTGTATTCTGTTGTTTTTGGATGGAATGTCCTATAAATATCAATTAAGTCCGTCTTGTTTAATGTATCATTTAAAGGTTGGGTTTCCTTATTTATTTTCATTTTGGATGATCTGTCCATTGGTGAAAGTGGGGTGTTAAAGCCCCCTACTATGAATATGTTACTGTCGATTTCCCCTTTTATGGCTGTTAGTATTTGCCTTATGTATTGAGGTGCTCCTATGTTGGGTGCATAAATATTTACAATTGTTATATCTTCTTCTTGGATCGATCCCTTGATCATTATGTAGTGTCCTTCTTTGTCTCTTCTAATAGTCTTTATTTTAAAGTCTATTTTGTCTGATATGAGTATTGCTACTCCAGCTTTCTTTTGGTTTCCATTTGCATGGAGTATCTTTTTCCATCCCCTTACTTTCAGTCTGTATGTGTCCATAGGTCTGAAGTGGGTCTCTTGTAGACAGCAAATATATGGTTCTTGTTTTTGTATCCATTCAGCCAGTCTGTGTCTTTTGGTGGGAGCATTTAGTCCATTTACATTTAAGGTAATTATCGATATGTATGTTCCTATTCCCATTTTATTAATTGTTTTGGGTTTGTTATTGTAGCTCTTTTCCTTCTCTCGTGTTTCTTGCCTAGAGAAGTTCCTTTAGCAGTTGTTGTAGAGCTGGTTTGGTGGTGCTGAACTCTCTCAGCTTTTGCTTGTCTGTAAAGGTTTAAATTTCTCCATCAAATCTGAATGAGATCCTTGCTGAATAGAGTAATCTTGGTTGTAGGTTTTTTCCCTTTCCTCACTTTAAGTATGTCCTGCCAGTCCCTTCTGGCTTGCATAGCTTCTGCTGAAAGATCAGGTGTTAACCTTATGGGGATTCCCTTGTGTGTTATTTGTTGTTTTTCTCTTGCTGCTTTTAATATGTTTTCTTTGTATTTAATTTCTGACAGTTTGATTAATATGTGTCGTGGCATATTTCTCCTTGGATTTATCCTGTATGGGACTATCTGTGCTTCCTGGACTTGATTTGCTATTTCCTTTCCCATGTTAGAGAAGTTTTCAACTGTAATCTCTTCAAATATTTTGTCAGTCCCTTTCTTTTTCTCTTCTTCTTCTGGAACCCCTATAATTCAAATGTTGGTGCGTTTAATGTTGTCCCAGAGGTCTCTGAGACTGTCCTCAGTTCTTTTCATTCTTTTTTCTTTATTCTGCTCTGCAGTAGTTATTTCCACTATTTTATCTTCCAGGTCACTTATCCGTTCTTCTGCCTTAGTTATTCTGCTATTGATACCATCTAGAGCATTTTAAATTTCATTTATTGTGTTGTTCATCATTGTTTGTTTCATCTTTAGTTCTTCTAGGTCCTTGTTAAATGTTTCTTGCATTTTTTCTCTTCTATTTCCAAGATTTTGGATCATCTTTACTATCATTATTCTGAATTCTTTTTCAGGTAGACTGTCTATTTCCTCTTCATTTGTTACATCTGGTGGGTTTTTATCTTGTTCCTTCATCTGCGGTGTGTTTTTCTGTCTTCTCATTTTGCTTATCTTACTGTGTTTGGGGTCTCCTTTTTGCAGGCTGCAGGTTCGTAGTTCCCATTGTTTTTGGTGTCTGTCCGCAGTGGCTAAGGTTGGTTCAGTGGGTTGTGTAGGCCTCCTGGTGGCGGGGACTAGTGCCTGTGTTCTGGTGGATGAGGCTGGATCTTGTCTTTCTGGTGGGCAGGTCCACGTCTGGTGGTGTGTTTTGGGGTGTCCGTGGACTCGTTATGATTTTCGGCAGCCTCTTTGCTAATGGGTAGGGTTGTGTTCCTGTTTAGCTAGTTGTTTGGCATAGGGTGTCCAGCACTGTAGCTTGCTTGTCGTTGAGTGAAGCTGGGTGGTGGCGTTCAGATGGAGATCTCCGGGAGATTTTTCCCATTTGATATTATGTGGAGCTGGGAGGTCTCTTGTTGACCAGTGTCCTGAAGTTGGCTCTCCCACCTCGGAGGCACAGCACTGACTCCTGGCTGCAGCACCAAGAGCCTTTCATCCACATGGCTCAGAATAAAAGGGAGAAAAATTAGAAAGAAAGAAAGAAAAAGTAGAAAGAAAGAAAGAAAAAGGGAGAAAAAGTAGAAAGAAAGTAGAAGTAGAAAGAAAGAAAGGAAGGAAGGAAGAAAGAAATGAAAGAAGGAAAGAAAGAAAGAAAGAAAGGAGTGAGGGAGGGAGGGACGGAGGGAACCAGGGAGGAAGGAAGGGAGGAAGGAGGAAAGGAAGGAAAAAAGAAAGAAATAAAATAAAATAATATAAAGTAAAATATAATAAAGTTATTAAAATAAAAAATAATTATTAAGGAAAAAAATTAAAAAAAACGGACGGATAGAACCCTAGGACAAATGGTGGAAGCAAAGCTATACAGACAAAATCTCACACCGAAGCATACACATACACACTCACAAAAAGAGGAAAAGGGGAAAAAATAATAAATCTTGCTCTCAAAGTCCACCTCCTCAATTTGGGATGATTCGTTGTGTGTTCATGTATTCCACAGATGCAGGGTACATCAAGTTGATTGTGGAGCTTTAATCTGCTGCTTCTGAGGCTGCTGGGAGAGATTTCCCTTTCTCTTCTTTGTTCTCACAGCTCCCAGTGGCTCAGCTTTGGATTTGGCCCCGCCTCTGCGTGTAGGTCGCTGGAGGGCGTCTGTTTTTTGCTCAGACAGGACGGGGTTAAAGAAGCCGCTGCTTCGGGGGCTCTGGGTCACTCAGGCCGGGGGGAGGGAGGTGCATGGAGTGCGGGGTGAGCCTGCGGCGGCAGAGGCCAGCGTGACGTTGTACCAGCCTGAGGCGAGCCGTGCGTTCTCACGGGGAAGTTGTCCCTGGATCCCGGGACCTTGGCAGTGGCGGGCTGCACAGGCTCCCCGGAAGGGAGTTGTGGAGAGTGACCTGTGCTCACACACAGGCTTCTTGGTGGCGGCAGCAGCAGCCCTAGCGTCTCCTGCCCGTCTCTGGGGTCCGCGCTTTTAGCCGCGGCTTGCGCCCATCTCTGGAGCTCCTTTAAGCAGCGCTCTTAATCCCCTCTCCTCGCGCACCAGGAAAGAAAGAGGAAAGAAAAAGTCTCTTGCCTCTTCGGCAGGCCCAGACCTTTTCCCGGACTCACTCCCGGCTAGTGGTGCACTAACCCCTTCAGGCTGTGTTCACGCCGCCAACCTCAGTCCTCTCCCTGCGCTCCGACCGAAGCCCGAGCCTCAGCTCGCAGCCCCGCCCGCCCCGGCGGGTGACCAGACAAGCCTCTCGGGCTGGTGAGTGTCGGTCGGCACCGATCCTCTGTGTGGGAGTCTCCCCGCTTTGCCCTCCGCACCCTTGTTGCTGTGCTCTTCTCCGTGGCTCCGAAGCTTTCCCCCTCCGCCACCCACAGTCTCTACCCACGAAGGGGCTTCCTAGTGTGTGGAAACCTTTCGTCCTTCACAGCTCCCTCCCAGAGGTGCATGTCCCATCCCTATTCTTTTGTCTCTGTGTTTTTCTTTTGCCCTACCCAGGTACGTGGGGGAGTTTTTTGCCTTTTGGGAAGTCTGAGGTCTTCTGCCAGCGTTCAGTAGGTGTTCTGTAGGAGTTGTTCCACGTGTAGATGTATTTCTGGTGTATCTGTGGGGAGGAAGGTGATCTCCGCGTCTTACTCTTCCGCCATCTTCCTCCTCTGCAGCCTTTTGAACACTTAGGCTCTAGGCTTCCATCCAGAGAGTGCCCATCCCGGTTCCTGTTACTGTTTATGCATCTCTCCCTACCCCCGACCCTGCACTGGTTTTGGGAGGTGGCAGGCACTGAGGTGGCCCCCAGGTGAGACCCTGGTATCCGCAGGGGATCAGTGAGGGCCCGCGTCTGGGGGGATCTTAGAGGGTCTCTGAGTTCCACTTTTAAATTATTATTCTTTATAGAGAGTTGTCTGTAATATCTTTAGCAAATACATCTTGTAGTTAGTTAGCTGTCAGCCTGCTGGCCTTGTTAGAACTGCACTTCGGAAAGTAGCCGTGCTACCTATCTATATCTGTATGCAATTTCATTTTTCAATTAGAATTAATACCTATAATACTTAGGGTCTATGTAACAGGGTCAACAATAAAGATCCTCCATTCTGTTGCTACTAAGATGAAAGGATGCATATGCTTATTTATTATATTTATTATTTCTCATCGTATATGTATATACTTGACCCAGTGTATTGGACCATTTTTCCATTCTACTTTGTATAGAATAGGAAGAAAAATGTTGCATTGTGATAACTTACATGTTTGTCACCATTCCCCCCACCCCTAGACCACACACATTGATGAATTTATGTTGGTATACTCACTGTCTAGAACTCTATCCAGCATACAGCACTTGCTCAGTGACTGCTTGTTAAAGTAATGAACTTTGTGAATGAATGACAAAAAATAGCATGCCGTTACTTTAATTCTTACATCCTTCACAAATGATTATTTTCTGTCATTCAAGTTAATAAACCATGGAAATGTATTTATTGTATTGTCACTCTAAAATATCAGGTCTTCAATTTTAAAGGAATTTATGAAGCAAATGCTATCATCTAATCTTGGGACTGAAGCATTCCTTCAAGTGGGTCCTGTTGCCACACTGGAGATAAGCCCATGTATTGGCCTCTAGTGACCAGTGCTGTTTTCTACTCAGCATGTGTTCCACGCTTCTCCTAACAGAAGGCTGATTTTGTTCTCTATTCATTTATGTGTTCTTTTCCACATTGGCAGACACACCCTAGGCCTCATCATGACATGGAAATCCTCAGTCCCCAAGATGCAAAACTAAAGTCCCTTTTCTGATCAGATCACCTTCTTTCTTTCCCACTAACTACCACTTTCTGCATCTCTGCTCAGTGGCCAAAAACCCATCATCCTCATTATCACTACCGTTCCCAACTAGTGAGTGCCTACTCTGTGCCAGGTCCTGAGTTATAAGCACTATAGATATTATCAGCAATCCTTATGTTACCATCACCTTTTCACAGATGGAGCTAGATTAAGTGAAATGTGTAGGGTCCCATGGATATGAAGTGGCAGAGCCTGAATTCAAACTCAGTCTGTGTCTAGCTTTAAAATTCTTACTCTTTCTACAGTGCCAAGTGGAGGAATAAGAAGATATATTCACAAGCCAGGATGTTGTCAAAGTCCAAGAACTCACATAGATTCAACATATATTCCAATAGGTAAGTCATAGCTAAATTATGTGAACTTTGAAAGCAGAGATGAGTAGGAAGATTTTTATTCTGAAGCTGGGAGGAGTCATTGGAAGACTTTTGAGGCTGGAAGTCACAAGGTAAGATTAATTTAAAAATTTTTTTAAATTAAGACAGTTTTTTAGAGCAGTTTTAAAATAGCAGCAAAATTGAGGGGAAGATACAGATATTTCCCATATACCCCCTGCAACATCCATATGCATAGCCTCCCCGTTATCACCATCCCCTATGGGAGTGGCACATTTATTACAACTGATGAACCTGCATTGGCACATCATAATCACCCAAAGTCCATAGTTTATATTATAGTTTACTCTTTGTGTTGTACATCCTATGATGTACCTATGGGTCTGGACAAATGTGTAATGACACGTATCCTTCATTATGGTATCATACAAAGTATTTTCACTCCCCTAAATATCCTCTTTGCTTGTATTATTCATTCTAAACACCACCCCACACCCAACTCCTGGCAACCACTGACTTTTTTTACTATCTCTACAGTTTTGCCTTTTCAAGAGTGTCATATATCAATAGTTAGGATCCTACAGTGTGTAGCCTTTTTAGATTGGCTTCTTTCATTTAGTAATATGCATTTAAGGTTTCTCTATATATCTTCATGGTTTGATAGCTCATTTCTATTGAGACTGATTAATATTCCTGCTTCTGGATGTACTACACTTTACTTATCCATTCACCTACTGAAGGACATCTTGGCTGCTTCCAAGTCTGGACAGTTATGAGTAAAGCTGCTATAAACATCCATTGGAGGTTTTTGTGTGGACATACATTTTAAACTCCTTTGGGTAAATACCAAGGACAGTATTGTTGGATTGTATTGTAAAAGTATGTTTAGTGTTGTAAGGAACTGCCCAACTCTCTTCCAAGGTGGCTGTACCATTTTGCATTCCCACCAGCGATGAATGAGAATTCTTGTTGCTTCACATTCTCACCAGCAGTTGGTGTTTCCAGTGTTCTGGATTTTGGCCATTCTGATAGCTGTGTAGTTTTAATATGTTTTTTTATTCATTGTTTTTATTCACTGTTGTTTTAATTTGCATTTCCCTGATGAAATATGATGTGGTGCATTTTTAAAATATGCTTATTTGTCATCTGTATATATTCTTTGGTAAGGTCTCTTTTAAGGTCTTCAGCCCATTTTTAAATCAGGTTTTCTTATTGTTGTTTTAAGAGTTTTTTGTATATTTAGGTTAGCAGCCCTTTATCAGATATCTTTTGCCAATATTTCACCCAGTCTGTGGCTTGTCTTCTCACTGTCTTGACATTGTCTTTTGCAGAGCAGAAGTTTTCAATTTTGGTTATCTACAGCTTATCAATTATTTCTTTCATGGATCATGCTTTTGGTATTGTATCTAAAAAGTCATCACTGTACCCAAAGTCATCTAGGTTTTCTCCTGCATTATCCTCTAGGAGTTTTATAGTTTTGCATTTTACATTTTAAGGTAATCTTTCTATTGAGTTAATCTTTGTGAAGGATGTAAAGTCTATGTCTGGATTTATTTATTTTTTGCTTGTGGATGTTCATTTGTTCCAGCATCATATATTTAAAAGACTGTCTTTGTGCCATTGTATGACTTTGCTTCTTTGTCAAAGATCAATTGACTATATTTATGTGGGTCTATTTCTGGGCTCTCTGTTCTGTTCCATTGATCTTTTTGTCTTCTTTTGCCAATCCCACATTGTCTTGATTACTGTAGCTTTATAGTAAGTCTAAGCTTTATAGCATCTCTCTTCCAACTTTGTTTTACTTCTTCACCATCGTATTGACTATCCTGGGTCTTGTGTCTTCATACAAACTTTAGAATCAGTTTGTCAGTATCTACAAAATAACTTGCTGGACTTTGATTGGGATTGCATTGAATCTGTAGATCAAGTTTGGAAAAACTGACATCTTTTTTTTTTTTTTTTTTTTGCGGTACGCGGGCCTCGCTGTTGTGGTCTCTCCCAGACGTGCAGGCTCAGTGGCCATGGCTCACGGGCCTAGCCGCTCCATGGCATGTGGGATCTTCCTGGGCCGGGGCACGAACCCGTGTCCCCTGCATCGGCAGGTGGATTCTCAACCACTGCGCCACCAGGGAAGCCCCTGACATCTTGATAATACTGAGTCCTCCTATCCATGACTATGGAATATAACTTCATTTATTAAGTTGTTTAAAAAATTTCATACATCATGGTTTTATAGTTTTCCACATATAGATCTTGTACGCATTTTGCTATATTTATACCTAAGTATTTCATTTTTATGGCTGCTGATGTAAATGATATTATGTTTTTAATTTTTTATAACTTCTTTACTGGAGTATAATTGCTTTACGATGTTGTGTTACTTTCTGCTGTATAACAAAGTGAATCAGCTATACGTATACATATATCCCCATATCTCCTCCCTCTTGCATCTCCCTCCCACCCTCCCTATCCCACCCCTCTAGGTGGTCATCAAGCACCGAGTTGATCTGCCTGTGCTATGATCTGCCTGTGCTATGCGGCTGATTCCCACTAGCTATCTCTTTTACATTTTGTAGTGTATATATGTCAATGCCACTCTCTAACTTCGTCCCAGCTTACCCTTCCCCCTCCCTGTGTCCTCAAGTCCATTCTCTACGTCTGCATCTTTAGTCTTTATTCCTGTCCTGCCTCTATGTTCTTCAGAACCTTTTTTTTTTTTTTAGATTCCATATATATGTGTTAGAATACATTATTTGTTTTTCTCTTTCTGACTTACTTCCCTCTGTATGACAGACTCTAGGTCCATCCACCTCACTACAAATAACTCAATTTTATTTCTTTTTATGGCTGAGTAATATTCCATTGTATATATGTGCCACACCTTCTTTATCCATTCATCTGTCAGTGGACACTTATGTTGCTTCCATGTCCTGGCTGTTGTAAATAGAGCTCCAATGAACATTTTGGTACAAGACTCTTTTTGAATTATGGTTTTCTCAAGTATAGCCCAGTAGTAGGATTGCTGGGTCATATGGTAGTTCAATTTTTAGTTTTATAAGGAACCTCCATACTGTTCTCCACAGTGGCTGTATCAATTTATATTCCCACCAACAGGGCAAGAGGGTTCCCTTTTCTCCACACACTCTCCAGCATTTACTGTTTACAGATTTTTTGATGATGGCCATTCTGACCAGTGTGATGTGATAGCTCATTGTAGTTTTGATTTGCATTTCTCTAATGATTAGTGATGTTGAGCATCCTTTCATGTGTTTGTTGGCAATCTGTATATCTTCTTTGGAGAAATGTCTATTTAGGTCTTCTGCCCATTTTTGGATTGGGTTGTTTGTTTTTTCAATATTGAGCTGCATGAGTTGCTTGCATATTTTGGAGATTAATCCTTTGTCAGTTGCTTCATTTGCAAATATATTCTCCCATTCTGAGGGTTGTCTTTTCATTTTGTTTATGGTTTCCTTTGCTGTGCAAAAGCTTTGAAGTTTCATTAGGTCCCATTTGTTTATTTTTGTTTTTATTTCCATTTCTCTAGGAGATGGGTCAAAAAGGATCTTGCTGTGATTTATGTCATAGAGTGTTCTGCCTATGTTTTCCTCTAAGAGTTTTATAGTGTCTGGCCTTACATTTAGGTCTTTAGTCCATATTGAGTTTATTTTTGTGTATGGTGTTAGGGAGTGTTCTAATTTCATTCTTTTACATGTAGCTGTCCAGTTTTCCCAGTACCACTTATTGAAGAGGCTGTCTTTCCTCCATTGTATATTCTTGCCTCCTTTATCAAAGATAAGGTGACCGTATGTGCGTGGGTTTATCTCTGGACTTTCTATTCTGTTCCATTTATCTATATCTCTATTTTGTGCCAGTACCATACTGTCATGATTACTGTAGCTTTGTAGTATAGTCTGAAGTCAGAGAGCCTGATTCCTCCAGCTCCATTTCTCTTTCTCAAGATTGCTTTGGCTATTTGGGGTCTTTTGTGTTTCCATGCAAATTGCACAATTTTTTGTTCTAGCTCTGTGAAAAATGCCATTGGTTGTTTGACAGGGATTGCATTGAATCTGTAGATTGCGTTGGATAGTATAGTCATTGTCACAATATTGATTCTTCCAACCCAAGAACATGGTATATCTCTCCATCTGTCTGTATCGTCTTTAATTTCTTTCATCAGTGTCTTACGGTTTTCTGCATACAGGTCTTTTGTCTCCTTAGGTAGGTTTATCCTAGGTATTTTATTCTTTTTCTTGCAGTGGTAAATGGGAGTGTTTCCTTAATTTCTCTTTCAGATTTCTTATCATTAGTGTATAGGAATGCAAGAGATGTCTGTGCATTAATTTTGTATCCTGCCACTTTACCAAATTCATTGATTAGCTCTAGTAGTTTTCTGGTAGCATCTTTAGGATTCTCTGTGTATAGTATCATGTCATCTGAAAACAGTGACAGCTTTACTTCTTCTTTTCTGATTTGGATTCCTTTTATTTCTTTTTCTTCTCTGACTGCTGTGTTTAAAACTTCCAGCACTATGTTGGATAATAGTGGTGAGAGTGGGTAACCTTGTCTTGTTCCTGATCTTAGTGGAAATGCTTTCAGTTTTTCACCATTGAGAACGATGTTGGCTGTGGGTTGGTCATATATGGTCTTTATTATGTTGTGGTAAGTTCCTTCTACGCCTGCTTTCCAGAGGGTTTTTATCATAAATAGGTGTTGAATTTTGTTGAAAGCTTTTTCTGCATTTGTTGAGATAATCATATGGTTTTTATCCTTCAATTTGTTAATATGGTGTATCACATTGATTGATTTGTGTATATTGAAGAGTCCTTGCATCCCTGGGATAAATCCCAGTTGATAATGGTGTATGATCCTTTTAATGTACTGTTGGATTCTGTTTGCTAGTATTTTGTTGAGGATTTTTGCATCTATGTTCATCAGTGATATTGGCCTGTAGTTTTCTTTCTTTGTGACATCCTTGTCTGATTTTGGTATCAGGGTGATGGTGGCCTCGTAGAATGAGTTTGGGAGTGTTTCTCCCTCTGTTATATTTTGGAAGAGTTTGAGAAGGATAGGTGTTAGCTCTTCTCAAAATGTTTGTTAGAATTCGCCTGTGAAGCCATCTGGTCCTGGGCTTTTGTTTGTTGTAAGATTTTTAATCACAGTTTCAATTTCAGTGCTTGTGATTGGTCTGTTTATAGTTTCTATTTCTTCCTGGTTCAGTCTTGGAAGGTTATGCTTTTCTAAGAATTTGTCCATTTCTTCCAGGTTGTCCATTTTGGTGGCATATAGTTGCTTGTAGTAATCCCTCCTGATCCTTTGTATTTCTGCAGTGTCAGTTGTTACTTTTCCTTTTTCATTTCTAATTCGGTTGATTTGAGTCTTATCTCTTTTTTTCTTCATGAGTCTGACTAGTGCTTTATCAATTTTGTTTATCTTCTCAAAGAACCACCTTTTAATTTTATTGATCTTTGCTATTGTTTCCTTCATTTCTTTCATTTATTTCTGATCTGATCTTTATGATGTATTTCCTTCTGCTAACTTAGGGTTTTCTTTGTTCTTCTTTCTCTAACTGATTTAGGTGTAAGGTTAATTTGTTTATTTGAGATGTTTCTTGTTCCTTGAGGTAGGCTTGTATTGCTCTATACTTCCTTCTTAGAACTGCTTTTGCTGCATCCCATAGGTATTGGGTTGTCATATTTTCATTGTCATTTGTTTCTAGGTATTTTTTGATTTCCTCTTTGATTTCTTCAGTGATCTCTTGGTTATTAAGTAGTATATTTTTTATCCTCCAGGTTTATGTATTTTTTACAGATTTTTTCCTGTAATTGATGTCTAGTCTCATGGCATTGTGGTCAGAAAAGATACTTGATACGATTTCAATTTTCTTAAATTTATCAAGGCTTGATTTGTGACCCAAGATATGGTCTATCCTGGAGAATGCTCCATGAGCACTTGAGAAGAAAGTGTATTCTGTTGTTTTCGGATGGAATGTCCTATACATATCAATTAAGTCCATCTTGTTTAATGTGTCTGAAAGCTTGTGTTTCCTTATTTATTTTCATTGTGGATGATCTGTCCATTGGTGAAAGTGGGGTGTTAACATCCCCTACTATTATTGTGTTAGTGTCGATTTCCCCTTTTATGGCTGTTAGCATTTGCCTTAGGTATTGAGGTGCTCCTATGTTGGGTGCATAAATATTTACAATTGTTATATCTTCTTCTTGGATCGATCCCTTGATCATTATGTAGTGTCCTTCTTTGTCTCTTGTAATAGTCTTTATTTTAAAGTCTATTTTGTCTGATATGAGTATTGCTACTCCAGCTTTCTTTTGATTTCCATTTGCATGGAATATCATTTTCCATCCCCTCACTTTCAGTCTGTATGTGTCCCTAGGTTTGAAGTGGGTCTCTTGTAGACAGCATATGTATGGCTCTTGTTTTTGTAGACATTCAGCCAGTCTATGTCTTTTGGTTGGAGCATTTAATCCATTTACATTTAAGGTAGTTATCGATATGTACGTTCCTATTCCCATTTTCTTAATTGTTCTGGGTTTGTTATTGTAGGTCTTTTCCTTCTGTTGTGTTTCCTGCCTAGAGAAGTCCCTTTAGCATTTGTTGTAAACCTGTTTTGTTGGTGCTGAATTCTCGTAACTTTTGCTTCTGTGTAAAATTTTTAATTTCTCTGTTGAATCTGAATGAGATCCTGGCTGGGCAGAGTAATCTTGGTTGTAGGTTTTTCCCTTTCATCACTTTAAATATATCCTGCCACTCCCTTCTGGCTTGCAGTTTCTGCTGAAAGATCAGCTGTTTACCTTATGGGGATTCCCTTGTATGTTATATGTTGCTTTTCCCTCAACCTCTTTTAATATTTTTTCTTTGTATTTAATTTTTGATAGTTTGCTTAATATGTGTCTTGGCGTATTTCTCCTTGGATTTATCCTGTATGGGACTCTATGCACTTCCTGCACTTGACTGACTCTTTCCTTTCCCATATTAGGGAAGTTTTCAACTATAATCTCTTCAAATATTTTCTCAGCCCCTTTCTTTTTCTCTTCTTCTTCTGGGGCCCCTATAATTCGAACGTTGGCACATTTAATGTTGTCCCATAAGTCTCTGAGATTGTCCTCAATTCTTTTCAGTCTTATTTCTTTATTCTGCTCTCTGGTAGTTATTTCCACTCTTTTATCATCTAGGTCACTTCTCCGTTCTTCTGTCTCAGTTATTCTGCTATTGATTCCTTCTGAAGAATTTTTAATATCATTTATTGTGTTGTTCATCATTGTCTGTTTGCTCTTTAGTTCTTCTGTGTCCTTGTTAAATGTTTCTGGTAATTTCTCCATTCTGTTTCCAACATTTTGGATCATCTTTACTATCATTACTCTGAATTCTTTTTCAGGTAGACTGCCTATTTCCTCTTCATTTGTTTGGTCTGGTGGGTTTTTACCTTGTTGCTTCATCTGGTGCGTATTTTTCTGTCTTCTCATTTTGCTTAACTTACTGTGTTTGGGGTCTCCTTTTCTCAGGCTGAAGGTTTGTAATTCCCCTTGTTTTTGGTATTTGCCCCCAGTGGGTAACATTGGTTCAGTGGGTTGTGTAGGCTTCCTGCTTGAGGAGACTGGTGCCTGTGTTCTGGTGGATGAGGCTGGATCTTTTTTTCTGGTGGGCAGGACCGCGTCCGGTGGTGTATTTTAGGGTGTCTGTGAACTTAGTATGATTTTAGGCAACCTCTCCTCTAATGGGTGGGGTTGTGTTCCTGTCTTGCTAGTTATTTGGCATGGGATGTCCGGCACCACACCTTGATGGTCCTTGACTGGATCTGGGTCTTTGCGTTGAGATGGAGATCTCTGGGAGAGCTCTCGCCAACTGATATTACGTGGGGCCTGGAGGTGTCTGGTGGTCCAATGTCCTGAACTTGGCTCTCCCACCTGAGAGGCTCAGACCTGACCCCCTGCCGGAGCACTGAGACCCTGTCAGCCACATGGCTGGTTTTGTTACCACCCTCTGGAGTCAGTCCCTAACAACAGTCCTCCTGCCCAGTGTCTCTCAGGACAATAGAACAAAACTGAGCTCAGTTCAGAAACAAAGGAAAGCTTCATTCTTTGATTGAAGAATGGAGAGGCACAAGCTTATGCTCTAGAGCACAAGCTGCCCTGTGTTTTTAATTTTAAACTCAATTTTTCATTGCTAGAATATAGAAAAGTGATTGATTTTGTATATTAACCTTGTATCTTGCAACCTTGCCATAATCGCTTATTAATTCTGGGAGTCTTTTTATGATTGTTTTGGATTTTCTACATAGACGATCATGTCATCTGTGCACAAAGATAGTTTTATGTTTTCCTTCCCAATACCTTAATTTTTTATGGAACTGTTACCGTTTATTAAGTACCTACTAAATCCTAGGAATTTTCAAATATTTTCTAATTAATCCTCACAATAATTCTATGAAATAGTTTAATCTCAACCAAGTCTCAGAAATTTTAAGTAATTTTTTGGTTTTCATGGCTGGTAATGGTGGATTTAGGCCCCATAACCTAATCTGTATTTTTCTTTACTTGTCGTGCTTCCCTGCTTGTAAAATGTTCTAGAAATGTAGATCAGACAAAACTGTGCAAGATTTGAGGTTATTGGAGGCAACTAATGTAATAATTAAGGTGAAAGTGGTTTATAATGTCTGAGACCAATGTTAATGACAGAAAATGTTCTGCATGGACCAGGGAGTATTCATAATTGTAAACGGATTAAGGAATTTAAATTTTGGGCGAATGAAAAGTTTCCCTTATCAGCAGGCAGTCACTGTCTTTTGATACTTTATCATGTATTGTGGTTATGAAAATGTATAAGGTACTGTCTCTGTTCTGTTAGATATACAGCTATGAAAACAAAAGCAAGTCATAATTTAATCCTTAAAATAATGTGTCAAATGGGTGATCAAGTCAATATATATATGCTAGAGGAGGTTAGAGGAGGGAGTGTTTCCTGAAGCCAGGTGGATAGGGAAGGCTCTTTGTAGCAGCTGGCACTCTCCTGCAGTTCAATTTTAAGGTAGTGGGCAGACTCCATGATTGATGCTCTTCTTCCATAATGTCATTACATCATAAAATTGGGAAGAAAATGAAGGATCAACTAATCCCACTTTCTCATTTCACCAATGTGGAAATTAGGGCTCAGAGAAGGCAAATTTTTAGAATGTAGCTTTTTTTTTTTTTTTTAAACATCTTTATTGGAGTATAATTGCTTTACAATGGTATGTTAGTTTCAGCTTCACAACAAAATGAATCAGTTATATATATACATCTGGTCCCATATCTCTTCCCGCTTGCGTCTCCCTCCCTCCCACCCTCCCTATCCCACCCCTCCAGGCGGTCACAAAGCACCGAGCTGATCTCCCTGTGCTATGCGGCTGCTTCCATCATCGGATGAATGGATAAAGAAGATGTGGCACATATATACAATGGAATATTACTCAGCCATAAAAAGAGACGAAATTGAGCTATTTGTAATGAGGTGGATAGACCTAAAGTCTGTCATACAGAGTGAAGTAAGTCAGAAAGAGAGAGACAAATACCGTATGCTAACACATATATATGGAATTTAAGAAAAAAAAAATGTCATGAATGTAGCTTTTTTGATGATAAAGTCAGTACTCAATTCTAAACGTATGTGGCTTTCAGATCTTTGTGCCTTAACATGTCTTTCCTTTTCTATAGGCAATTGTTTCCTTGGAAGATCTCAGAAAGAATGAGCTCTTTCATGTTTATGTCACTGTTTATATCTAGGAAATTTGATTTAGGAGTTGAGTTGTCTGCCTCAAATACTTTTTAGAAGAAGGTGGGGTGGAAATAAATTAGCAAGTAAGCATAAATAGACATGAGTAGTCCTGGATAAAATGACATTCTTTAAATCTAAGGAAATCCTATATGATGAATCATACTTCATGCATTTCACATTATAATTTGACCTTGAAGAGTTTTGTGGCTATTAAGGACAGTGTGATTTCGTTCTTAAAAAGAATTGGTGGGTGGGATCTGGAATGGAAGAGGAAGAGAACAGTCATTTATTGAACACCTTTTATTTGCCCATTATTGGGCTAGATTTCATTTAACTTTAATCCTCCCATTATTCTGTGAGATCAATGTCATTATTTCTCCTTCTCTACTAAAGAGGTACAGAAGTTCATATACCTGTTACGTGGAGCAGGTTGGCTCTAAAGCATGTGTCTTTTGCTCTGCAGTAGTTTACTTTATACAGTCTCCAAATTGGGTGGAATCTTAGGGTTCCTCATCTGTAAATGAGAATGTTATTACCTTTTTCATTTATATCCCATATAGGAACAAGTAAAACAGTCTTATTATCCAATTGGCTAAAGATATGAAAGTATTATGAAAAATATTACACTATTATTTTCAGTTAGAAGTGTGAGATCACAGCCTGCTGGCATTAAAAAATTTTTTTTATTGAAGTATAGCTGATTAACAACATTGTATTAATTTCTGGTGTACAGCAAAGTGATTCGGTTATACATGTATAAACATATTCTTTTTCATATGCTTTTCCATTACTGTTTATTACAGGGTATTGACTATAATATTTCCCTGTGCTATATAGTAGGACCTTGTTGTTTATCTATTTTATACATAGTACTTTGTATCTGCTAATCCCAAACTCCTAATTTGTCCCTCTCTCACCCCCTTTCCCCTTTGGGAACCATAAGTTTGTTTTCTATGTCTGTGAGTCTGTTTCTGTTTTGTAAATAAGTTGATTTGTATCTTTTTCTTAGATTCCACATATAAGTAATATCAATGTGTCTTTCTCTGTCTGACTTAGTTCACTGAGTATGATAATCTCTAGGTCCATCCATGTTGCCGCAAATGGCATTATTTCATTCTTTTTTATGGCTGAGTAATATTCCATCATATATATGTACCACATCTTCTTTATCCATTCATCTGTCGATGGACACTTAGGTTGTTTCCATGTCTTGGCTGTTGTAAACAGTGCTGCTATGAACACTGGAGCGCATGTATCTTTTCAAATTATAGTTTTTTCTGGTTATATACACAGGAGTGGGATTGCTGGGTCATATGATAGCTCTATTTTTAGTTTTTTAAGGAACCTCCATACTGTTCTCCATAGTGGCTACACCAATTTACATTCCCAACTGTTGGCATTTTAAGTCTGAAAGACAGCACAATAGCATGGCCTCTGTGGTCACACATTTCTAGGTTTGAATCCAGTCTGTGCCACTCTCTAGTTTTGTGACTTAGGTTAAGATTCTTAGCCTCACTTTCTAAGTTTAAAATGGAGATAAAATATCCCATAGGTCTATGGGGAACATTAAATCAGATGACAGGTGAAAAAGATATTAGTTAGTTCTTTAGGCTCTGAGGAGAAGAGGTTTTACCCAAGCTACCTCTAGTAATGGGAATGAATTGTGAGGATATCATGTGGCAGTAAGAAAGAAGGATGATAGACAGAAAGTGTGGTATATACATACAGTGGGATGTTATTCAGCCACAGAAAAGAAAGCAGTCCTGTCACATGCTACAACATAGACAAATCTTGAGGAAATTATGCTAAGTGAGATAAGACAGACACACACGGACAAATACTACAGTTCCACTTTTTAAAAATATTTATTTATTTATTTAATTTATTTGGTTGCACCAGGTCTTAGTTGCAGCACATGGGCTCCTTTGTTGTGGCTGCAGGGCTCCTTAGTTGCAGCAGGTGGGCTCCTTTATTTGTGGCTTGCAGGCTCCTTAGTTGTGGCATGCGAACTCTTAGTTGTGGCATGCATGTGGGATCTAGTTCCCTGACCAGGGATCAGACCCAGGCCCCCTGCATTGGGACTGCAGAGTCTTATCCACTGTGCCACCAGGGAGTCCCTATATGATTGCACTTGTATGAGGTATTTACAGTAGTCAAACTCAGAAACAGAAAGTAGAATGATGGTTTCCAGGGGTTAGGGGGAGGGGGAAATGGGGAGTAATTGTTCAGTCATGCATGTTTTAGTCATGCAAGATGAAAAAAATCTTAAGAGATCTTCTGTACAACATTGTGCTTACAGTTAATACTGTACAGTACACTTAAGATTTTTTTAAGAGGATAAATCTCAAGTTATGTAGTTTCTACCCAATTTGAATACAAAAGAAGAAAGAAGGATCCTAGGGGAACCATCAAAAGGCTTTTGGAAGACCAAAAGTAGTTCAAATAAATGATCCGATTGGAAAACTGACAATGTACTTAAGGGACCTACAAAGCTGAGGTGCCAGAGTTTTATTTTTTAAGGTTTTAATATTACGTTACAATCAGTGCATAGTCATAAAGGTAAAACTCAAGTGTGTGAATTGCTATAGACATGTTTTGGTGTTAAGTAATTTTACAATTTTTTTCAATTGCAGTATAATTGCTTTACAATGTTGTGTTAGCTTCTGCTGCACAGTGAAGTGAATCAGCCATACACGTACACACACCCCCTTCCTCTTGGACCTCCCTCCCCACCACCATCCCACCCAACTAGGCCATCACACAGCACCAAGCTGAGCTTCCTGTGCTATACAGCAGGTTCCTACTGGCTATCTGTTTTACACATGGTAGTGTATTTACGTCAAACCTAATCTCCCAATTCATCCCACCCTCCCCTTCCCCTACCATCCACACAACTGTTCTCTACATCTGCCTTTCTATTCCTGTCCTGCAAATTGGTTCATCTGTACCGTTTTTCTAGATTCCATATATATGCGTTAACATACGATATTTGTTTTTCTCTTTCTGACTTACTTCACTCTGTATGACAGTCTCTAGGTCCATCCACATCTCTACAAATTACCCAATTTCATTTCTTTTTAGGGCTAAGTAATATTCCATTATATATATATGTGCCACATCTTTATCCATTCATCTGTCAATGGACACTTAGGTTGCTTCCATGTCCTGGCTATTGTAAATAGTGCTGCAGTTAACATTGTGGTACATGTGTCTTTTTGAATTATGGTTTTCTCAGGGTTTACACCCAGTAGTGGGATTGCTGGGTCACATGGTAGTTCAATTTTTAGTTTTGTAAGGAACCTCCATACTGTTCTCCATAGTGGCTGTATCAATTTACATTCCCACCAACAGTGCAGAAGGCTTCCCTTTTCTCCACACTCTCTCCAGCATTTATTGTTTGTAGATTTTCTGATGATGGCCATTCTGACCTGTGTGAGGTGATGCCTCATTGTAGTTTTGATTTGCATTTCTCTAATAAGTAATTTTACAATTTTGAATTCCATATTTTGTAGACAACTGTGTCAATATAATTGCAATACTTCGAACCCCTGCCTTCATCTCTGGGAACAATAGATTTTCTTGCCAACCCTTTCATTAGATTTATAAGTATATTTTAAAACCACAAGCTTGCAGTATCCTTTTTAAACAAATTTGATAATTTTTCTTTTTACTTTTTTCAAAATATTACACATAAAGCTTGGCTTATTTCCAGTAGTATTACCTATTCAATTTCATTCTAAAATGTCATTTGTGTTACCTTTGGCCAAGTTTTTAAATAATATTTCCTTATTGATTATATGTAGGTGATAAGTTTCCAGTTATTATATTCTCTAACTTATGAAGGTATATCAGATTACTCTTCAATTTGGCATGCCAAAATTTGTCCATATCAGCAAATATTTAAAGCAGAATAGGTAACCAAGATTTTCTTTAATAGAACATTAATCCAGTATACAGACTTCCTATAAAATATGTGATGTTTAAAAAAATCATGTAGAAAGAGCCATGAGAGATAAAGCAGAATGAGACCCAAGATCCAGGTATTGTGCCTTTTACATTTTGGTCCCAATATCCTTTTATAATTGTATCTGTCAGTATTTTCAGTCACCTTTTGTCACAGTTGAATTAAGCGCTGCAATATTACTTTTCCTCCAAATATAGTTCTCCTGAGCCTCACCCATATACCTATGTGTTCAGACCATTCATCTCTCAAGGTTTTTTTTCAAATTTCATGTCTCCTATAATCCTTTTCTTAATATTTCAGCTGATAGTCATTTTTTCATTCTAAATTCCCATGCCGCTTTATCTTTCGGCAGTTATCACTTTTTATTTCAAAGTAAAGCTATTTTGGGCATGTGCCTTGTCTACTCTATTACAAGGCCCTTGAAGGCAAGACTTTTATCTGATTCATCTTCAGTAACTTCCACTGACTTTGAAATTGATGCTCAGTAATAACTCAGCAAATCGATGGGTTTGACTGTGCGTGCTGCCGAAGCAAGCACAATGAATGAATAGTTTTGGTAGAGCTAATGGAAAATGAAAAGTGGTCTTTTTTTTTTCTTTTTTTTTGCGGTACGTGGGCCTCTCGCTGTTGTGGCCTCTCCCGTTGCGGGGCACAGGCTCCGGACGCACAGGCTCAGCGGCCATGGCTCACGGGCCCAGCCGCTCTGTGGCATGTGGGATACTCCCAGACCGGGGCACGAACCCGTGTCCCCTGCATCGGCAGGCGGACTCTCAACCACTGAGCCACCAGGGAAGCCTGAGAAGTGGTCTTTAAAAATGAAGAAAAGGGGCAGCAAATCTGAATAATGTGTTCAATGAGGATAATACAATTCTTCACAACATGAGGAATTTTCAACAGATACAAGATTTAGGATACCTCCGAGCAATTGAGATGCAGGGGGAAAATAGGGTGAAAAGTCCACACTTGGTATCGTTGTTATTTTCAAACTGTTTATACTTCTTCCTTCTTTCATTTTGATTAATAAAATAAGTACATACTTCTTTGCAGGTACCCCTCTCCAAGATTTTAAAACTTATGGTTTCTGCACTTGTAATAAAAGGGGAGGCTGGGTGAGGCATATTAGTCCTCCCATCTCTGGTTGAAAACAAAACACTTTTATGTATTATGTATGTTATGGTTATATTCAAGATCTTATTTTAACAAATTTTATTTTTTTTAAATTGAATTACATGTTGCAAAGACAGAAATGTTCCAATCTCCAAAGAAAGAACAGAAGACACTTAGGAAAGTTCTAAAGAATCAAGAAGAATGGAAGATAGGAAAGCATTCTCTGGAATGCAAATTTAAGGTCGACCATGGTTTTAACAGTGAAGAGAATCAGAAATAGAAATAAACCTTTAGTATGTGACCAGCTGTGAACTCCTAGGTAGCTTAGTGAAGTTTCACCAAAGGTGAAAAGTCACTGAAAAAAGATCCTTGGAAGGAAAGGGTCTTGAAGTTAGATCTAAGAGAAGTTCAGCTCTGGAAATGCTAATGACAAAATAATGATTGGAAAACATGGAGGAAACAGAAAGAAGGACAAAGTAAAATGTCGAGTATTCTACATCTTTTTTTGAAAGTGGTCCTTTCTCTGGCAAAAACGGGTTATTGATGGATTCAACATTTGTTCATGTACTCTACACTCAGGTGAGGATTTGATTTTTAAAATAAGAAATAAGAAAGTTTCCAATCCTGTAAGACATTAAAAAATAAGTATCACTTGGCTTTTCTATCAGTACATTATACCCTCTGGGGGCGTAGCAGAATCCCTTGTTCCAGAATCAGCTGTATAATCACCAAGATAATTAATGAAGCTTTGAAGCTAATTCTGGATAATAATTCTAGAGTAGAGTCTCTGAACGCTCTGTTGGCATTTTAGAGTGGCTAATTCCTTGTTGGGGTGGGGAGTGTTGTCCTGTGCATCGCAGGATGTTTAACAGCATCCCTGGCCGCTATCCACTAGGGGCCGTAGAACATCCCTAAATGTGACAACCAAAAATGTCTCCAGACATTGCTGAGTGCCCCCTGGGGGACAAAATTGCCTTTATTTAAAATAGATTAAAACTAATAAAAATGTAAACTAGCGGTCAAACCCCATTATATAAAATACTATGTATGAGTCTGAGTTTGTTCCCTGGAATACAGGGTGATTAAAAAAAAGAGTCAATCCCCAAATCAGGCATGAGTGAGTGAGTGAAAAAGTTGTGGTTTGGGAAAAACACATGGGGCTAGGAGTCAGGAGAAGTGAAATGAGTTCCAGCTGGGCCAGTCTCTAATTTTTTGTCCTTGAATCTATGGCTTCCCCTTGTCAGGACTTACCGATAAAATGAAGATATTTGGGGGCTTCCCTGGTGGCGCAGTGGTTGGGGGTCCGCCTGCCGATGCAGGGGACGCGGGTTTGTACCCTGGTCCGGGAGGATCCTGCATGCCGCAGGGCGGCTGGGCCCATGAGCCATGGCCGCTGAGCCTGCGTGTCCGGAGCCTGTGCACCGTGACAGGAGAGACCACAGCGGTGAGAAGCCCGTGTACTGCAAAAAAAAAAAAAAAAAAAAAAAAAAAAGAAGATATTTGAATATACTAGAATACACCACAGCCATTCCTGTTCAAAGACTATGATAAGCTTGTGACTATTCATAAATGTACACACACCTGGTTCTTTGGGTATTGAACTCTCTCAAGGACTGGACACTCAACAGAGCTAAGTGTGTTTTCTTGCCAGAAAACCTGAAAGGTTTTCAGTCTTTCTTTCTTCCTTTTGCAACAGGATTCACCCCATGTCTACGCTCACTGTTTACTTCCACGAGAAATGGAAGGAAAGAAGTGTGCCCTGGCAACGGCATTATTTGGCCCTAAGATGATATTCACATTTTCCACCTCTGGAGAAGAGGCCTGGGGCTAGGCTGTTTGGGTTATGCAAGCACCTTTTGCTGAGCTCAGAAACATAAGCCAAGTGGGCAAGGAATCAAGAGTGAACTTCCACGGGAATTTCGGAGCCCATTTCTGTCCACTTGCCTCTCTTCCCAGAAAACCAACATCAGAGGATGTTCTGCATTTCTGCCCTAAGTAGGCTGCCATTTTCCCATTGCATCACAACTCTAAGAGGAGAGATTATTCTGACTCCCAAGAGTTGTTTTCAGAGCACAGCAGTTAATTGGGCAACAAGACAACAGGGTGGAGTGCTACTTTATTACTCCGGATGTCTCCACACCCACAATGGATTTGGCCTGGTGCCCCTGCCAGCCACCTTCACAGCAGTGGCATCTTATAATGCAGCCACACCCAGATGATGACAAATTGTATTTTTTAAGGACTAACTAATTTAAAAATTGCACATAGTCATTAATCTAGGGGCAAAAAAATGTGTTAGCTCTTCCCTCTCTTCTTTCCCAAACCCCACATAATTGTTTGAAATTTTGAGATGTAATGAGCTAGCCTTTTAAGTGAATATTCCTGATAAAATAGGAGTTGAGGCAGCTTGAGGCACATAATACCAATCTACACCAAGAACAGCAACTAGCTTCTGCTCAGCACCTTATAGCTCATGAGTCCTTCCACTAGTACTGTTTAATTATATCTTTATATAATTCGCTCTTGATATTGTACATTCTATGGGTTTGGACAAATGTGTAAATGTATAATGACATGTTTCCACCATTATAGTATTATACAGAGTAGTTTCACTATCTTAAAAGTCCTCAGTGAAGATATCTTTATTATATTGGTTGATACACTTCATCAGTACAGTGTAACTGGCCTACCTTCTTTTCATTCCCTTTGTTCATTTCCCAATGTGCCTCACATCATGAGTAGTTTAGGAATGCAATCTGTCTCACTTCAGCTAAAAGTGAGGACTGGAATTAAAACACAGACTTCCTAATTCCACATCAAACACTATTTTGACTTCATTCATGAACTTGCAAATGAGCTAAAGGCATAAGAGGGACTGGTAATGGTAAGAAAAGGCATTCCCCCCAGTCTCATCCCCTGCTGGATAATAAGACATTTCCTCTCTTTTAAGGAGGGAAAATGTTTGAAAATTTAAGAGCTTAGAATGAGCTCTTTGATTTTCTGAAATATTTAAAAAGGTGTCACTTCTTTTTTTTTTTTTGCGAGGACCTCTCACTGTTGTGGCCTCTCCCATTGCGGAGCACAGGCTCCGGACGCACAGGCTCAGCGGCCATGGCTCACGGGGCCCAGCCGCTCCACGGCATGTGGGATCTTCCCGGACCGGGGCACGACCCTGCGTCCCCTGCATTGGCAGGCGGACTCTCAACCACTGCGCCACCAGGGAAGCCCAGGTGTCACTTCTTGGTGGCTCAGATGACCTTTCAGTCCATCCAGCCATGTGTGGTTGTTGTTCACTGAGGGTGACCCAACTCCTTACAAATGCTGCACCACCTGAATGAAGTACAATATGTTGTCCAAAGGAAGGGGCACTAATGAGGAAATGACTCCTTCACCCTGGAGGCTATTAGTTGTACCCCTAAAATTAGCACTGGTTTTTAGCACTTCCCACAAAATATTCAATACTTTAAAAGACCCGGAAGTGGATTTCCCTATTGTGATCTCTAATTCAATGTAGCCAGCAGGCTAACAAGAAGACCTTTCTAACAACAGATAACACTGTGCACTCTCCATACGCCAGGTACTATCTAAAGGCTTTACATAAATTACCTCACGTAATCCTCATGGCAATCATGTTACCCTTCTCAGGTTAGTGGTGAAGAAATTGAGACAGAGTTTAGGTAAATTGTCCCTGGTTACACAGCAAAAAAGCCAGTTTTTAAATCCAGGTAGCGTTGCTCCAAAGCCCAACACAGTTCTAAGTTACATCTCCTTTGCCTCTCAAGAAGGACTTCAGCATGTATAACTTGAACAGCTACCAATAATAATAGTTGCTTTAGCCTTTTCACACAATCATGTCAATCTGCTCAACAATTCTGTCAAGTGAATGATACTCTTATCATGATTTGTCTGAGATCAAAATGCTAGCAAGTCACACATTTCCAAAAACCGCTTGTCTCCTGTGGTGCAGATTGGAGAAGTAATCTTCTCTGTCCAGACACTGTTGGGATCCACCTCCAGGAGATGGTCCAGGAAAATCCTGAGACACTTTGCTTTAGCATTATGAAGTGGGGGTTTGGAAGGATGAAAATCTCCCCCACCCCATCAAAGTAAATCATGACATTTACAGTTAGATCATATCGCTTAGGGGATGAAGGTACTGAGGATGTGTGGTTTTAATTGAAATAATTAGGAAAAATCATTCTATTTGTCTTAGCCCTCATATCTTCATCTGTAAACTAAAGGGGGGAGTTGGATGACTTTCAGTGTTCTATCTAGCCCTAAAATTACCTAACGAATTTATAGAAATAGCATTTTCATTCTTAAAAATAATACCTACTTGGTACAAAAAACTTATCAGACAAGGAAAATGAAAGGAGAACATTAAAAAATCATAAGTAATTCCACCAGAGATAATAAATGTTAGGATTTTCTTGTAAATCCATTTCTATCTTCCTTAATACTTAAGTGTATAAATGTTTTTAAAATAGTATGATATTTAATGTCAGTTTTTTTCCAAAGTTAAGTTTATTGAAGTGAAATTTATAAAGGCAAAATTTAAACTTTTGGGTGTACAGTTACATAAGTTTTGACAATCACTTATGTAACTACCATCACCTCAAAATATTTTCATGTGCACCTTTGTGGTCAATCCTGTATCCTCTCCTTTGATTCATAGCCCCTCGCACCCTCTGATCTGATTTCTGCCCTTGTAATTTTGTCACTTTAAAAATGTCATATGGGGACTTCCCTGGTGGTCCAGTGGGTAAGACTCTGTGCTCCCAGTGCAGGGGGCCCGGGTTCGATCCCTGGTCGGGGAGCTAGATCCCGCATGCCACAACTGCAACTAAAGATCCTGCGTGCTGCAATTAAGACTTGGTGCAGCCAAATAAATAAATAAATATGTATTTATTTATTATGAATATTAATAAATATTTCATAATAAATATTTATCATTTCATACGAATGGAATTTTATATCTGGCTTCTTTCATTTAGAATAATGTTCTTGATGTTCACCCATGTTGGAGAAGGTTCATTTCTTTTTATTCTTGATTAGAAATCCACTGTAAGGATGTACAATAGTTTTTTTTTTAATCCATTCATCAATTGATGTACATTTGGGTCATGTCTGTTTCTCAGTGATTATGAACAAAGTTGCTATAAATATTCTTTTGTAAGTTTTGTGTGAACATATGTTTTAATTTTCTTTTGAGTAAATACTTAAGAGTGAGATTTCTGGGTCCTATCGTAAGTACATGGTAAACTTTATAGAAAGAACATAGGATTTTGTAATCTACATTTTTAAAAACTTTGTTTGGAATTTTGCAAAGATAGTACAAAGAAGTCCTGTGTACTCTTTACCCAATTTCTCCCAATAATTAAGTCTTACATAATTATACTACAAAATCAAAACTAGGAATTTGATTTTGATGAAATGTGTGTGTGTGTGGTTCGATATTATTTTATCGAATGTGTAGTTTTGTGTAATTAACACATCAATCAGGATATACAATTTTCCATCACCACGAAGACCTCCCCCATGCTACCTCATTATAGTCACATCTACACCCCCCACTCCCCATCCAACAGCCATCATTAACCCCCGGCCAATATTAATTTGTTTTCCATGTCTGTAATTTTGAATGTTATATAAATTGAATTACAGTATGTGCGTTTTGGAGATAGCCTTCCCTTACTTAGCATAATGCCCTTGAGATCCATCCAAGTGGTTACATGTATACATAATTCATTCCTTTTTATTGCTGAATAGCATTCCGTGGTGCAGTGTACTAAAGTTTGTTTAACCATTCACCTACTGAGGGACATTTTAGTTGTTTCCAATTTGGGGCTATTACAAATAAAGCTACTGTGGATGATTGTGTGCAGGTTTTTGTGTGGATATAAGTTTTCATTTGTCTGGGATAAATGCCAAGATGTGCAACTGCTGGGTAGTATAATTAGTACGTGTTTAGTTTTTTTAAGCAGCTGCCAACTTATTTTCCAGAGTGGTTGCACCATTTTACATTCTTACCAGGAACGTATGAGAGATCTGGTTTCTCCCAATTCTTGCCAGCATTTGATGGTCACCATCGTTTATTTTAGCTACATTCTGACCTCCCACTCTTCTAAAATTACTTTCTACTCTTTACTTTCTCATATATTGATGCAGTCAAAAGGTATTACAGGGCTTCCCTGGTGGCACAGTGGTTGAGAGTCCGTCTGCTGATGCAGGGGACACGGGTTCGTGCCCTGGTCCGGGAAGATCCCACATGCCGCGGAGCAGCTGGGCCCGTGAGCCATGGCCGCTGAGCCTGTGCGTCCGGAGCCTGTGCTCCACAACGGGAGAGGCCACAACAGTGAGAGGCCCGTGTACCACACAAAAAAATAAATAAATAAAAGGTATTACATAGTCTTTCATGGAGACCCCACATTATTTTGCTCCTGGAACTTTGTGTATGTCATTGTGCTAAAATATCAGTTACATTCCCATCACCACATGTTCAAATATTCTCAAGCCTCAAGGCCCACCCAATCCAAAGTCCACATCGTTCAAAAAAATCATTACTATCTTCCAGATAGAAATACTGTATCTTTCCTGGACACTTCATTTGGACTTATTTTAGGACACTTTAATATTTTGTTTGGGACTTCCCCAGTGGCGCAGTGGTTAAGAATCTGCCTGCCAGTGCAGGGGACATGGGTTTGATCCCTGCTCCGGGAAGATCCCACATGCTGTGGAGCGCCTAAGCCCATGTGCCACAACCACTGAGCCTGCGCTCTAGAGCCTGGAGCCACAACTACTGAGCCCACGTGCCACAACTACTGAAGCCTGCATGCCTAGAGCCCGTGCTCCACAACAAGAGAAGCCACTGCAATGAGAAGCCCACGCACCACAACGAAGAGTAGCCCCCGCTTGCTGCAACTAGAGAAAGCCCACACACAGCAACGAAGACCCAACGCAGCCAAAAAATAAATAAATAATTAATTTAAAAATATTTATATTCTATTGAATTATTTCTGAGGCAAGTATTGTCTTCCTTACCAGGTTGCTAGATTCCTTAGCGTAGAAAAATTTTTTATTTTTTTCTCCTTACTTCCAGCACCTATGGTTTTCAAGCTTTCAACTACTGAAATTCAACATGACTCCTATAAATTGATATTGATCTAAATTTTTGATTGGCATTAATATCCTTATAGATAAGTATACAAGAGAAAAATGCTTAATTTCAAATCTCTGTGTTGAACATTTTCTTAATCCTATACCATCTTTATCTTCATTGCATCTAGTTAATTTCTACATAGCATTCAAATTTTATAGTTTAAAATCCACTTATTCTACCCTAGGCCCAGATAGTAGCAGCCCATGCATGTGATCTATTAAGTGTTACTTATGGTTTTTCTGCCATCCCCAGAGGCATAAAAGACAATCTCTCCAAGGCAACCATGTGCTTTATATCTGGACAGATTTCATTGTTAGAGAGCTTTCCCTTTCAATGGAGTCATAACAGCCTCTTACTAACTTCAGTCAGGTTCTAGCTTTACTTTCTTGGGTTACATGGAGTAAAACTTTTTCTTTTCTGCTTGATCATAAAGAATTTCAAGACTTTCCTAAGTATTCAAAATGCCAATGAGTAACAATTCTGGCTTAAGGTGAGTTATAAACAGATACTATGATTTATAAACATATGAATGCTTGGTTTTCATCTAATGAAACAATAAGAAATATTCTCTCATGTAATTTCTATAACTCTTGACTACCTCTCCTTTGTTAGGTACAAACACTTTGAGTGGTAAAAATGTTCTCTTGGTGAACTGATATCTTTGTCATCATGAAATGATTCTCCTTATCTCTGGTAATATTCTTTGCTCTGAAATCTAGATTGTCTGATATTCATATAGCCAATCAAGCTTTCTTTTGATTAATGTTAGTATCATATATCTTTTCCCGTCCTTTTACTTTTAACCTATTTCTATCTTTACCTTAAGGTGTGTTTCTTGAAAGCTGCAAATAATTGGATTTTCCTTTTTTTATCTAATTTGACAATCTGTCTCTTAATTTACATATTGACATATAACACATATGTTTATGTCTAATACATTTATATAGAATATATTTGCATTTAATATATATTTTACATAAAATATATAGGTTTAAATATAATACAGGTTATTGATATGGTCAGAGTTGAGTCTGCCATCTTTTTGTTTTCTATCTGTCCTTTCTGTTTTCTTGTTACCTTTTTCCTTTTTTCTGCTTTTGGATAAATCAAGTATTTTATGATTTCATTACATCTCCTTTGTTAATTTACTACCTATAGATCTTTAGTTCTTACTATTAAAGCAGTTATTTTTAAAAGAGATTTAAATAATAAGAAAAATTCTCATATATTTACCCATGTCGTTATCCTTTCTAATGATTTTCTTTCCTTTGTGTAGATCCATATTTTCATGTGGTATGTTTTTTTCTCTTGCCTGAAAATCTTCCTTTAATATTTTTTCCAGTAAATGTATGGAGTAAGGGATGAATTCTTTTAACTTTTATACATAAAAAAGTCTTTATTTCACCTTCACTTTTAAAAGATGTTTTTATTGGGCATAGAGTTCTAGATTGACAGAATTTTCTTTCAGTACTTTAAAGATGTTGCTTCACTGTGTTTTTACTTGTGTTATTTCCAAAGAGAAAATCTGCCGCTTTCCTAATCTTTATTATTCTGTATATAACAGAGCCTTCTCTCCCTGCCCCACTCACCCACCCCCTGCAACTGCTCTGAAGATTTTCTCTTTCTCACTATTTTTGAGCAACTTGATAATGATGTGCCTTGGTATAAGTTCTTCACGTTTCTTGTGCTTGGAGTTCATTGAGATTCTTGACCTGTTGGTTTATAGTGTGGAAAATTTGGGGCCATTACTACATCAAATATTTTTTTCTGCCTTCCCAGGCCTACCTTTGGGGGCTCCAATTACACTTATATCAGTCTTCTTATATTAGTTGTCCCACAGCTCACTGATGCTCTTGTCTTTAGTTTTTTTTTCCTCTGTGTTTTATTTTGTATCATTTATATCATATGTCTTCATATTCATTCATCTTTTTTTCTATGACATCCAATTTATCATTAATCATATTTAGTATATTTTTCATTTCATACTCCAAAGTCCAATTTGTATTTTGTTTTTATGTCTTCCATATCTCTACTTTATATTTTCAAATATATGGAACACATTTATAACTGTTTTAATGTCCTTGCATTCTAACATCCGTAACAGTTTTGAGTTAGTTTTAATTGATTGATTTTTCTCCTCACTATTTTCTTGCTCTTCATATTTTCTTGCTTCCTTAGCATGCTTGGTAATTTTTTATTGAATACCAGACATTGTTAATTTTATATTATTGAGTAGTGAATGATTTTGTATTTCTATAAATAATTTTTAATTTTGTCCTGGGACACAGTTCTGTTAGGAAAAGTGTATGTATCCTTTTGGATCTTGCTATTACCATTTGTTAGGTAGGACCAGAGAAATATTCAGGCTAGAACTAATTATCCCCTACTACTGAGACATAGCCCTTTTGAGTACTCTATCCAATGCCTTATGAATTTTGAGATTTTTCCAGTGTGGTTGATAGGAACAGGTACTAGTCCTGACCCTGTATGAACATAGGGTGCTATTCTCTCTAATTATTTCAGGTGGATCTTTCTTTGGTCTTGAATAGTTATGTCATGTGCCTTTGGTGATCCATACTGTGCTGAATGCTTAAGTGTTATTCATATTTCTAGGGTACCCACTCTGTTCCAGCTCTCTCATCTCCAGTATTCTGTTTTGGTAAATTCCAGCTGCCTTCATCTCTCTGGAATCTCAGCTGTCTCCTTAACAGAGTCTGTATGGCTGTGCCTGAGTTTCTCCTTCATTCTCTGTGACTTGGAAATTTTCTTAAGACAGTAAGCTGGGGCAGCTTACAAGTCGCAGCTTGTTTGTTTACTATCTCTCATGGATCACTTGTCTGCATTTCAAGAGACTGTTGTCCAGTATCTTGAAAACCATTGTTTCATGTATTTTATGTTTGTTTTTATTTGTTTGTTTACTTATTGCAGGCAGTAATATAACTCCAGTTCCTATTACTTTCTTTTGGCTAGAATCATGAGTCCAGTCAATTCTTTTGACTGATTTTTCTTCTTAACATAAATTCTATTTCCTGTTTCTTGGTTTGTCTGATAATTTTGGATTGTATGCTAGTCATTTTATGTTTACTTTGTTCAGTGATGAATATTTTTCTTTCCTCTAAATGTCCTTGAGGTTTGTGCTGGGACACAGTAAAGTTACTTGAAAATACTTTGATCCTTTCTAGCCTTGCTTTTAAGCTTTGTTAGGTGGAACCAGAGCAACTTTTTGTGGTTAATTTTTTCTCACTACTAGGGAAATACCATTCTCAGATCTCTAACTAAATGACAGGTTTTTCCCTTTGATTGGTGGGAACACAAGCCATCTCCTCTCCTGTTTTACTCTGGATATTATTCCCTCTACTTCTTAGCACCCTTTTTTCCATAGCCTTGAGTAGTTTTCTCACACACAGTTACTGACTATCACTCAGTTGAAGACTCTAGGTGGACAATTTGCTGCAAATCTCTCTTTGAAGTTCTCTCTTCTTGGTATCATGCCATGTAAATTTTACCTCCCTTGGTCTCCTCAACTCTTAGCTTTGTATCCTCATCTCGGAGAGACTGCTGTGCTCTACCTGTGTTTTCTCTCTCTATTCAACAGACTGGAAACTATAGACAGTAAGCTGTGGCAATGTAGAGCTAACTTGGGTTCTATTCCCACTCCCAAGGATCATGACCTGCATTATCTAATGTCCAGTGTCAGAAAACTCTTGTTTCATGTAGCTTTTTTTTTTTTAACTAATTTTTTTCTTTTATTGTTTCAGGTGGGAGGAAATATTCTTTCCTTGTTACTGCATCTTGGCCAGAAGTGGAAACCTTATCATTAAAAATGAAACAAAACAAAACCTGGTATATCCTGGTAAACATATTTTTTTGTTTCTCTTTTCAGAAAATAACTCAGTTATTTTAGTTTTCTTATTTGCCTTCTCATCATTTTCTTCCTAATGAAATTATGAAAGCTTCAAGCATCTTTCACAGTGTTCCAGAAGGTTTATTCTATATAAACTACATGTTAGTCTTCAGTAGAGTATCTTTTCCTTTTCTTTTCTCCCCCTTTTTTCTTTCTTTTTTCCCATTTTTCTGTTATTATTATTATTTTTTTGATTTTGGTTGTTTGATGTGCAATATGTTTTTGTATGCAGGTAGTAAATAAACTTTGATCTTCAAAAAAAAAAAAAACCAAAGGGCATAGGGAAAAGACAATGGAATCTTGATTGAGTAGACTTCAGTCTGAGTCCAGCTTTCACCACTTACTGTTTGTATCTTTGGGAACGATCTCTCTAAATTTTAGTAAAATGGGGATGCTAGCAATAATGTATGTCCAACCTACTCAGAAGGTTGTTCATGAGGCCCAAATGAGAATATTAAAAATTGTAATTTGTAAAGCATTTTACATGTTATTATTGCCCTTCATCACCAAGATTGGTTCAAACTTGATTTTTTCTCTCTTTCAGTATATTTGGTGTCCTTCTGTTCCTTTATTTTCTTTCTGAATACATGCCTCTCTTTTGTACTCTTTCCATGTTTTCTTCTTTCCTATCCTAATCTCACTGAATTTGTGTTTAGACCTCTGTTAAATATGGGAGAGTGTGAAAAAAATATATCAGAACAAATACATATATATATATATCAGGAAACTTGAATTCCTGTCACAGCTCTTCCACTTATGGCTAACAGACTTGAAGAAAATCATTCAACCATTGCTGATTTTCAGTTTTACTGACCATGAAATGGAAATAAGATATTATTTGCTTACCTCAAAGAGTTAATGTGAGGATCAAATATATAAAATATAGACAGTATATAAATATTTTTATATATACATATTGTGTACAAATTAGTATTGCATTCTATTATTATATAAATATCCTATTATAAAAATAAATTTTATATGCAATTGCTCTATAACTACAATAATAATAAGTATATTAATAGCCTTTATTAATGTTAGTAACTGCATAGAATTCTTAAATAATTTCCTATACAGTTTTACAATACTTCTCAGAAGCATAAGTAGTATTTTCTATCTAGAAGTGACAGAAAAAATAGACTAAAGCTGGTTATTGCATTTTCCAAGGTTGTGTATGTAGATAACAAATGTCCACTACTTACAGCTTCTTGCTCAGAAATATTAAAATTACTTTCTGGAAAAATACCTTCTTAAATAGAGGTGTTTTATAGTAAGGACGTGGTGATGAAGTGCATTAATATCATGTGGGAGGTGTCACTCAAAATAAACAAAAAACCCACTAAATGCAAAATAATTTCTATATTCACTTTTGAATTTCTGTATTCACTTTTAAATTCACTTTTAAATAACTCCTGCCCCCATCCCCAGTAGTGTTAGTTAACTAACTAGTAATATAGTGGAAACTAAAATTCAGGTAAAAGAAATGACTACAACAAAATTTCATTCTCTGATTCATTTAAAATATATATTTTTAAATTTTTATTGGAGTATACTTGATTTACAATGTTGTTTCAGGTGTAGAGCAAAGTGAATCTGTTATACATACACATATATCTCTTCTTCTTTTTTTTTTTTTTTTTTTGTGGTACACGGGCCTCTCACTGTTGTGGCCTCTCCTGTTGCGGAGCACAGGCTCTGGACGCGCAGGCTCAGCGGCCATGGCTCACGGGCCTAGCCGCTCCACGGCATGTGGGATCTTCCCGGACCGGGGCACGAACCTGTGTCCCCTGCATCGGCAGGCTGACTCTCAACCACCGTGCCACCAGGGAAGCCCCCATTCTTTTCTAGATTCGTTTCCCATATAGACCATTACAGAGTATTGAGTAGAGTTCCCTCTGCTATACAGTAGGTCCTTATGAGTTATCTATTTTATATACAGTAGTGTGTATGTGTCAATCCCAATCTTCCAATTTATCCCTTCTCCTGCTTTACCCCCCCCCAGTAACTATAAGTTTATTTTCTACAAGGAATGATTCATTTGGATTAACTGAATTTTTCAGATGATTGAAGGCTATACACCTTTTTAACCCCAGCTTATTTTTTTAAGAATTGAGAGTATCATCAGGGAATTCCCTTCTAGAGGCCAAATATCTGTATTATATGCTAGTTTTACTCTATGGACATCGTTTTTAAAAGATTTTCACAGAGTCAGGTGAACAATGATTTGTATGATTATTTTCTGCTTCTTCCACTAGAGTATAATTTCTTAGAGATTAGAGACCACATCTATTTTATTCACAAGCTTAATGCTGGGCTCTCACATGATAACAGATAATTGTATGCATTCAGTAAATATTTGTTGTATTCATGTGGGGAGTATTATAGAATCTATTGGAATACCATAACATCTAACTTTGGACTTATATTTTTAACTTGTTAAATCACATTTTGGTAATTTGGTCCCATACCTGAGGATTCTCTGATTTATTATTCATTCTTACTGCTTTTTTCTGTCTAGTGAATCAGGATTGTTGTATGACACAATGGTTGGTGCTATTTAACTTGCTACTTGTTTGAATGAAATTTTTAAGTCTTAAAACCTAGATGTGAGCCACAGCTTGACTGCTTACAAACCATGTGGCCTGGTGTAAGTGACTGTGCACAGGCATCCCTGGTGTCTCTCTCTACATCCAAATTTCCTCCTATAAGGGCACCAGTCAGTTTGGGTTAGGGCTCAACCCTAACGGCCTCATTTTAACTTAATCACCTTTGTAAAGGCCCTCTCCTCGAACACAGTCACATTCTGCAATACTGGGGTTTAAGACTTAAAAATCTGAATTTTGGAGGGACACGGTTCAGTCTATAACAGGAAGTGTCTGAGATAAACTAGTTATAGGTGTAAATAATATGGTCACTACAGTGTGTGTTATTTTAGAGCTTGGACTCTGGATTTCACTGCCTTTATTTTCATTGAGTGTTATCATTTGCAAAGACCACTGCTTACAGGCTGTATGACCTTGGAAAAGTTATAGAATCTCACCAAACCTCCATTTTTTAACCTGTAAAAAAAAGAGAAAAATGATACTCTTTATTGTTGTACCTGTCACTTAGTAAGTGTACCATAAATGATAGCAAATTTTATATTTCTTTGCAAATAATTTAATAAAGATATATATGTACCACCTTTTTCTAATTTTGCTTATAAATCTAACAGTTTTCTTCTTATTGTATATACACACACATAAAAGTATTTCACTGTAAAATATGCGTTACTTTTTTGCCAAAACTCATTATACTAGCTACTTCAGAATTAATTCATTGTGATTTTTTTCCCAAAGGACTGTAGC
Organism: Pseudorca crassidens; assembly: GCF_039906515.1. Taxonomy (NCBI): domain Eukaryota; kingdom Metazoa; phylum Chordata; class Mammalia; order Artiodactyla; family Delphinidae; genus Pseudorca; species Pseudorca crassidens. The sequence continues at coordinate 124,381,954 of NC_090298.1, forward strand.
TCCACAAACTTGTTTTCTACAGTCAGAATGAATCCTAGGAGACTTGAGAATGTACAGAATTTTCAAGTGATGGATAGTGTAGGGTCATGGAATAGGAGTTCCAGTAGCATCAGCTGTAGGGAGAAGCTGGATATTGTATTTAAGAACAAAATATAACCTGATACATAAAATTTAATACAGTTAAAAATTAGGTATTAAAACATTCCTGTTTTCTTAATCCTAATCTAACATAAGCAACAATTATATCTATAAATAGTAGGGTCTGTATGCTTAGTGATCAAAGAATGCCCATCTCATCCTGTTCTTAGATAAAATGACATGCTTATCTTTATAGTTTCTCAGCCTTTCTAGACAAACAGAAAGGAACTCCCAGAGAGGGAGTAAAGGTACCTGTTAATGGGACATTTCAAGATAAGAGGGGGGTAAAATCTATTTTCCAGTTAGTGTCTTTTAAAAAAGGAGAATACAGACATGTTCAATTAATGGGGGAAAACATGAGAATTTTAGGAAAGGAAATTAAAAATTAAGAAAATAAAAAAGAAATTAATTCATCTTCTAAGAACTGTTAGGACATATACTTTTTCAGTCATGGTCACAACGTAATTCTTTTTGTCATTATGGGTTTACGGTTGTGTGTGTGTGTATGAATGTGAGAGCAGCGGATAAACATAAAGGACTGCGTTAGCAGTAGAATGTTGAACCTAGTTTAAAGCACTGTTAACGTCCGGATTCTCTTTGAACTGTCTGAAATGCTATGCGATGGCCACATAGGGTGTAAAAGGTGAGAAAGTGGCAAGGCTGGTATTACCATCCAAGCTAGTTCCTACTCTGAGGTTTATTAATGGCGCCATTTTGGGCAGGTGAGGAAAGGACAATAACACCTACTCTGCTGCATCACTGCATTGCATAAACAAGTCATGGGAGCTAATGGATGACAGATTGTTTGGAAAGATGCGGAAGGTGATTTAATTGTAAGGGACTATAATTATTTATTATTGTGATCATCAAGGATATCTCAGCATAGAAAAAGAGAAGATCTGAACAATGATCTGCTAACTTTGGATTTTGGAAATAACCTTTGTCTTTAGTAATATTACTGATCTACAAAATCTTGTTTACTTTATATTTTTCTTATCTCTTCCCTCTGTGTCAATATCCTTGATGTGAATTCAGATTCTGGGCCACTCGATACATGTTTTGAATTGTAAAGCTTATACTTTTTACAACCTAACTCCATTCCTTTTTAATGAGAAGAAAAAGGGTTTTACACGTTTGATGAATAATTGAAAGAGCTGGCCACCCCCCCAAAAAAATAGAATTTAGAATTTCAGGAAAGTACTCTGATAACCTAATATAAAAGTACTCTATTAACCCAAAACTCAGTTCTCTAAAACCTCAGTCCCATTCATTTGAATTTAAAGTCCATGGTTTTCAAAAATAAGGAGTGATTAACAGAGTGTATGATTAATCACCTCTGGATTTACATTTCTAAAATGAAATGCAGAAGTAGGTCTGATGACAAGAGCCGGCTGACATGTACTTCCAGTATTGGGGGTGCTCACTGAATCTTCTCTTGGCCATCTTATTCTGCTGGAAGAGGTTATCAATCTGAATCCTCTTATTCATCATTTCAGAAGGTTCTGGGTGTTAGTAAGGAACTCTTCTTCAGTAAGAAAGAAACCAACTCCTTCAACCTTCCCTCATAGCAGGGATACTTTAGAGATGCAATCATCTTTTGGTTCTTTTGTTACACCCTATCACTACTTCCACTCCTGGAAATACTGTCCATTTGGGCTAGATTTGGTGTTCATCAGAACATAGTACACAGTCACCAATTCTATTGTAAGGCATTAAACTTTTCTACCGTATGGTTGGGACACATTTCATATGGTCTAACAGAGCAAATGGAAGATTAAAAGATTAGTATTGGTATGTCATTATGCAGAGGAGGATTTTTATAGACATCAGTGATGACCGAAACCTAGCAATGACTTTGACAAAGTTTAGATGGTTAATACTTTGATCTATTTCAGGTGTCATGGTTTAGAACACAATGATAGGATGAAAAAGAGAACCTATATCCTGACTTTTTGATTTCACTTCAGAATGTTTGGGGATTGTTATTTCTATGCCGAGTAAACTTAAATCTGTCATTGTGGACCACGTTTAAGAGATGTTGACTTTTCTCGGAGTCTTAGAAATTACCTAGTAAATCACATCATTATAATGAGATAAAAATGCAAGGCCAGCTATCATTAACTATAAAACTTACCACATATGCTTGGAATTGTTCTAAACAGTACACGCACACACGATTTACCTCTAACTCTTACAACAATTGTGCAATATAGTTTTACTGTCTCTATTTTACATATTAGGAAACTGAGGCTGAAAGCAAATAAGTGACTTGCCCAAGACAACATAGCTAGTAACTCATGAGTCAGGATTTGAACCCAGATCTATAAATGCATCAAAGCCAGGTTCATTTCCATTACACTGTGTAGTTGCAAAGACAGGAATAGAAACAAATTTTCTGACTCCCTGTCCCATTCTTTTTCCATTAAGCTAAGACAGTCAATTTTCTAACCTGTGATAGTCATGCAATTTGAACTTGTTTTCCATGGGCACTAATTTCACTAACCCACTGGAAAGAAATAAAGCTTATAGCACAGACCTTAAGACCAATGATTATATTTTATAGGAAAGAAATTAATTCATGAAAAAAAGAAAGGGAAATATTCTAGCTTTGATGGGATTCAGAATATTGACACAATCTCAGTGTTGAATAGCCTTAGATCAGTTTTCTGGAACAATATTTAAAAGGGCTTTGATCCCATCAATTCTAACTTATATATGTGTCTGTGACACTGAATTGAGACACTTTAGAACAGATGCAGATGGAAGCAAACGGAATCCTAGGTGCTCTTGCTATATGCAGCTTTCTTCAGATGTAGAAATCTTTAAATCTTTACTTGGCTTGTAGGACAACCCATCTGTCTTCTTTTTCCCTCCCCTCCCACTTATGAAGGGAGCTGAGTTAGAAACATGTTTGTCTATGAGGAAATGTGTCTGGTGTTGGTGAGGAATTCAGTTCTGATATAGGATTATGGAGTACTAAACTTTGAGCAGGGTCCTTGGACATTATCTGTTGCATTCTAGGGGAGGTATCATGAAGACACATTAGAACTACTTCAGAAATAATATCTGTTCAGATCTGCCACCTTGACAGGATCCTAAAAGATGGAAACTAAATTGATGTGGTATATTAAGTTTAGCATGACCTTGAACAACTGGTTTTACAGTTTGGCTGTTGTTGTGGGTGTCACCCATAGTATACTATAAAAATGAGCTGCATCTCCACAGGTTCAGTCTTAGAGCACCAGCTGGTGAGCAGTGCAAGGAGCAGTCGTGTAACCAACTTACATCGTCTTCAACATGAAGATAGCTGCAGTGCCAATGCTTCTGACCCTGGCTCTTTGCCTCATACAAGGTGAGCAATTTACCTGTAGTCTAAGCCTCTTGCCACACATCCTAAAGCTCTGGACAGGGACTTGTCTCTCTCCCTCCTTCTTCAGTGTGTGTGTGTATGTATGTATGTATGTATGTATGTGTGTATATATATATATCCCTGAAATACCTTGCCAGATGTAGAGTTTTGAAGAATTACATATGTGGTTTTATAGCTATGTTATCTTTAGAAATGACAAGTAGTTTGAGATAATCTGAATTTTTATCCATCAGAAATCCTTCCATTAATTCTGCAAAGCTAATAGATTCTTTTCCATATTCCCCTCACCAAACATAAAAGTTCATAACAATATGAATTATATATATTATACATATGTAGGATATTAAGCCTATGAATTGATGCTGATATGAATTATGTGTATAACAGATATTTAAAACTTACATGTACTTAATATGTATATTTTAATACTATATTTGTAAATAAAACATTAAAAACTCAAATTCAGTCATCTGTTTTTATTTTAAAGCAGTAGTGCTTTCTAGCAAATTTTATTTTTGTGTTTTCAAATCCTAAATGGATTGAAAATATTTCATCTAATTGGTAAGGGACTTCTGTGGGAGCTAGGAAGTAGGTTTTTGCTTTTGCTATTTGAATTTGAAGGGAACACAAGACTGCCTAGACTTAACCTGCTATGAAGCATTTACATATTTTAAAAGGAAACCTCAGAGATGGAGAGTGAGGAGACCATTATACACAAATGATGCCCACTTTCCTAAAAAAGTGTATAGGTACAAAAAAAGTCTGTTAATGAGAGAGTATATTAGTCTGTGAGTTTAATCTTAATATTTACCAGATCTCTAATTTTTGTGGCTATAATGAGGAGGCGGAGCTACCAGAATTCAGAAAATTTAATTTTATGTATATATATGATATAAACTTTATGCTACACTATACCTTAAAACTATAATTGATATATTTGATAGGTGTACTATGTTATAATTTTAAAAGAGGCCTGCAATACTTTGTTCTGAAAGGATCTTTTAGAAATTAGATATTTTGAGGGGGTAAGAAAGCATATGAGTAAGTATTATTTTTCAAAGTAATTGGAACTTTATGAGCGAGAGATCTTTGTGACTGTATATACTGCCGGGTGCAGTGCCCTCACTTCATTTGCCATGGTAAATTTTAATGTGTTTAAATCAATTTGTGGTTTTAAAATATACTGCCATTAAAATAAGCAAGATACTACACTCAGTAAATTGTTTTACTTATTAAATGTTTTACATTCCCTTAACTTTGGTTTCTGTATTTTTGTCCCAGATGCTGCCAGTGAAGGTGAAAATCAGGTTAGTCCTGCTTTTGCTCTTCATTGAATTCATTCCAAGATCCCTAAAGAAAAATGTTCTGTGGCCAACACCTTCATATTATAATACAGATATATTATACTCATGGGTACTAATAGCTTTTGTTAAAAACACAGAAACAGGTCTTTATGAATCAAGACATGAATCACACACACACACCAGTCAACGTCTTAATGATAATGGATATCTGCAAGAGGCAATCTACCACACTAAAGGAGTGCTTTAAAATTCCATAAACAAACACACTAGTGAATTACTATTGTTCAGTTTAACAGCTGAAAAGTCATGATACACATAGGAAGCTGAAATAACTTTTCTTGTGATCATTATGCAAAAAGGGGCTGTCTGTATCTTGTATATAGTCAGTGTATATATTTCATTCAATACATATTTACTGAGCATCTGTTGTATGTCAGATCCTGTTTGAGATGCCAGGGATATAAAAACAAAAAAGAACGCTGCCGTCATGGAGCTTACATTTTAGTGGAAGAAAACAAACAAGTTAATAAGTAAATTAGTAAAATATATACAACATTAAATAATGATTAGTGCTAGAAGAAAAATAAAGCAGGATGGAAGACAGGAATTTCTGGGGATGGAGATGGTATCAGTTCTTATGAGATAGTCAGGTAAGTTCTCTCTGAGAAGATAGCATTAGAACATGGATCTAAAGGTGAGGTGGGAGTGAATCATGAAGTTACTTGTAACTCTCAGCAGACCAGGCAGAAGCACCTGTGATGGCAGAGGCCCTGACTCTGGAAGGGTCTGCACCAACTCTAAGGGATCTTTTGATTGAGAAATGAAGGAATCGTTTTCTATAGAAATTAAACATTTTTTAATCTATTTGAAAGACACGTTGAAAGAGCCAATTATACACACACACACACACACACACACACACACACACACACACAACTGTGCCATTATTTCAGATTGAAAATATTTCTACTTATGTAGCAGATATTTGCTATGTTTCTCAAAGACCACGAACATTGAAAGAATAAAATAGTAAAAAGATTCTTTTCTACACCAAAACTTTTATAAATGTGGTTAAAATACTCTTGCTGTATTTTATTGTTACTTTTTTTTTTAAAGAAACTTACAGGAATATTCTAGAGAATTCCATTATAGTCTCTATTATTTCATTTAAGTTTTTTTTTCATTTTAACATCTTTATTGGAGTATAATTGCTTTACAATGGTGTGTTAGTTTCAGCTTCACAACAAAATGAATCAGTTATATATATACATATGTTACCATTTCTCTTCCCGCTTGCGTCTCCCTCCCTCCCACCCTCCCTATCCCACCCCTCCAGGCAGTCACAAAGCACCGAGCTGATCTCCCTGTGCTATGCGGCTGCTTCCCACTAGCTATCTACCTTACGTTTGGTAGTGTATATATGTCCATGCCTCTCTCTCGCTTTGTCACCGTTTACCCTTCCCCCTCCCCATAGCCTCAAGTCCATTCTCTAGTAGTAAGTCTGTGTCTTTATTCCTGTTTCACCCCTAGGTTTTTCATCACATTTTTTTTCTCTTAAATTCCATATATATGTGTTAGCATACGGTATTTGTCTCTCTCTTTCTCACTTACTTCACTCTGTATGACAGACTCTAGGTCTATCCACCTCATTACAAATAGCTCAATTTCGTTTCTTTTTATGGCTGAGTAATATTCCATTGTATATATGTGCCACATCTTCTTTATCCATTCATCCAATGATGGACACTTAGGTTGTTTCCATCTCTGGGCTATTGTAAATAGAGCTGCAATGAACATTTTGGTACATGACGCTTTTTGGATTATGGTTTTCTCAGGGTATATGCCCAGTAGTGGGATTGCTGGGTCATATGGTAGTTCTATTTGTAGTTTTTTAAGGAACCTCCATACTGTTCTCCACAGTGGCTGTATAAATTTACATTCCCACCAACAGTGTAAGAGGGTTCCCTTTTCTCCACACCCTCTCCAGCATTTATTGTTTCTAGATTTTTTGATGATGGCCATTCTGACTGGTGTGAGATGATATCTCATTGTAGTTTTGATTTGCATTTCTCTAATGATTAGTGATGTTGAGCATTCTTTCATGTGTTTGTTGGCACTCTGTATATCTTCTTTGGAGAAATGTCTATTTAGGTCTTCTGCCCATTTTTGAATTGGGTTGTTTGTTTTTTTGTTATTAAGCTGCATGAGCTGCTTATAAATTTTGGAGATTAATCCTTTGTCAGTTGCTTCATTTGCAAATATTTTCTCCCATTCTGAGGGTTGTCTTTTGGTCTTCTTTATGGTTTCCTTTGCTGCGCAAAAGCTTTGAAGTTTCATTAGGTCCCATTTGTTTACTTTTGTTTTTATTTCCATTTCTCTAGGAGGTGGGTCAAAAAGGACCTTGCTGTGATTTATGTCATAGAGTGTCCTGCCTATGTTTTCCTCTAAGAGTTTGATAGTTTCTGGCCTTACATTTAAGTTTGCTGATTAAAGAGAGGTTCAGAAACTTCTATTGCCTAAGTAGAGTGGGATGGTAGGGTAGAAAAAAAGCCTGGATTTTTGAGAATCGAAGAGCATGCTCATTTGGATATTTCATACTGGAAAAAGAAGGGTATTGTGTAAATCTTACTGAGCATGAAGCCATGATTTTCTTTTTTCAGTGTCTATGATAATGGGTAGTAGTTTTGGTGGATATTTCAAATTTTGCACTGATATTTCTCATACTGTTGAACTCTATTTCACTGAAAAACATTTTAAAAACAAATTTAGCCACCTCTCGTGTTGGCATAAGCAAAAAAGAATATAAAACATAATTATTTATCTGGAAATATTTCTGATCATAGTCTTTGGATATTTTGTCAGAAATGAAAACTATTAATTTAGTCTTTCTTATAGTGCTGGAAATTTTATTTTCCAAGTTCAGTAGCTCAAGTTCTTTCTAGTACAACATAAAAACATGTTGAATTTTACAAACATGAGCCAGAATAGCACAGAAAAGCACTGGAGTAATCTGCAAGGATCTTTACCATATGCTTAAATTTGTCATCCCAGAAGAGTTAATACGAAGCCATGGCAACCTTGATGATGCTCTAACACAGAGCAGGGGTGATGCCAGCTCCTGAGGGGTTTATGGTGATGCCTGGGGAGGAAAAATGGAAAACACTGGGCAATATCACAGCCAGTGAAGGAAAACAGAAAGAGCTTGGCCCTACAGGGCTCCAGTTTCTCTGAGACAAGTGGAGAAAACACAAAGAGCAACTAAAGCAAACAAAACAAAACAAAAATGAGCCAAAGACTGGAAGTTAGATTGCAAGTAATCGGTTGCTGGGAAGTCATCTCACCAACTCAGGATTCCTTTACGGTCCAGACCTGTTCCTGTTTCAGCCCTCTCTATTATGGTCATTGGGAGGTTATTTCCTTTTTCCCAGAGAAAAACACAACTGCTGATTTCAATTTTTATGGCCTTTTCCTATTTCCCAAAAGAACACACTGGATAACCTCATAACTCAGAAAAATAGCATCGGGTTCCATCTTTACTAATTACAAACTGTGAACAAATTTCTTACCTGTTCTCTGGGACTCAGTTGTCCATTCATATAAAAATAAAAGTGCGTCTTTCTAGGATTTAGGTATTTTTCTAATTATGACACAGGAGAAGTCCAATTCAGGAATTATCTTGATTGAGAATGTTCTTTTTCAGTTGACCACTAAAAACTATTTAAAGCTTTATTCTAGTGTTATCATGAATCTTTGTTTTCAGCACTTTCTTTAAGACCTACCTCACAAGGGATATATTTCTATTACAGAGTCACCAGGCTGTTCTCTGGTTCTATGACAATGTTTTTATCTGGACTTTATAGAATCAGTTATATCCAGCCAGCTAAGCAGTAACTTGCAATACTGGCATAAGATACTATAGAATCAGAGACCAGACACGGATCTCAAGAGGCCCAGTTGTCAGTCTGTTGCCAGAAATTATTGCTCTGCTACTCAGATAAGATCACTGGGTGGTGGTAATACTCTTAGAGATGTTTTAGTAGGTCACCCTTAGCAAAATTTCCTAGGGCTGGTCTCTGAAATTATTTATTCTTCTTCACCATTAATCATTTATTCTGCAAGTGCTACCAACTGCCTCCTGTTTATAGGATGCTAGGTTAGTTACATCATTATCCATTAGATGGTAAGCACCATTTAGGCAAGGATCCTTCCTGCCTTATTTATTGCTGTATCCATGACACCCAGGAAAGTATAACATCCTCATAATAAGTGTTTGTTGATTAACTGAATGATTATTATGAAGATATAGGAGGCTGAATAGAATTCTATAATCTGTCCTTTGGAAGAGGTTGCCTATGTCAGAGTTGGAGCAAAGGCTTGATTGATTTACTTATATTTTCTGGTGCGAGGATCTTTATGCTTTGTATTTTCAAAGTCAAAACAAAACAAAAAACCAAAAGAAAAAAAAAAGAAAACATAGATTACAAAGGCTTTAAAGGACCAGTGGATTTCCTAAACTAATAGGTAGTATAACATTTTAAATCAGTACTTTACTAAGTAGTGCAAATGCACCATTAATGTTAAGCTCCTAGAAAAAAAGTGAGTGGCATATAGCAGGCCTTCATCAAATATATTGCAACATTTTCATATACCTTTTAATGGCCAATATTATTGAACTGTGTGCTAGGTATTTTATATGCATCATCTTAGCATATTCCAATAATAATGGCAATAGCAACAACAACTATAATAATAAAGCAGGAGGAAGAGGAGAGGTAGAGAATCTAATTATTGAATATCTGCTGTGTATCAGGCACTCTTTGAGGGATGCTTATGATATTTAATCCACACGAAACTTATGAAACACATATACTTATATCCTCTGTTTTTACAGATAGAGTAAATGAGCCTTTGAGAAGTTCATTTTCTATGGCTATTGGGCTTGTAAGTGAGAACCCTGGAAGATAAGCTCAGATCTTTTGACTCCAAGTCCCTTGTTCTTTCCATTTCATTAATGACTTTAGATGAATGCTTTTAGGTGAATTTTCAATCTCCAACAGACAATCCAGATTCATTACTTTTATTTGTATTATCTGTATCACCTGAGTGAATGTCTTCCATACAAAGCGGGTGGTGGTCATGAAATAATATTGTTCTTAGAAGGTAAAGTCTTGCTTTGATGAGATTTCTGTAAGCACTTTTTTCATATTTTCCTAAGGAAACATGCAATGAATATAGGGCACTGATGAAAAATGGAAAACTGTTCTGTTCCCGAGATAAAAACCTTTTTCAAAGCTCTGATGGAATAGTGTTCATCAACAAATGTGCCACATGCAAAATGATATTGTGAGTAAAGTTCAATCTTTCTTTCAAGTGTTTTGAGTTACAAGTTATTCTCTGAACTACTAAATGTATTATTTTTATTTTCTGTCAAATATACTTTTCTAAATCTAAGTGGGTAAATAAAAATGCTTAGCAGATCACTGTGATAGCTACCATCAAGTGAAGTTGGATAAATGCCACCCACTCTGAAAGATTTTAATAATAACTCATGGTATTCCAAAATATCCCAGAGGGCCTGGTATCAGTACCTCATGCAACACTTAATAGTTTTTTGAGGATGTACTTCCAAGTTGAGTTTTCTGACCCTGGGAGAAAAGAATTCTTGAGCCTGTTAAGACCTGACTCTGTTGTACCCCTGAGAATGATGCCAGACTCTTCTTGTGAGAGCCAACCAGGAGAATCAGGATACACCCTGACTCTGTGAGCTGCCAGTGTCTTCAGACATCTAGGATTATGCTAGCATGAGACGGACCCTAGGATTGACTGTGGCTTCCAACTCCCCACAACTCAGAAAGAATTAATATCCTGGAGGTTTACTGACATCTTTGCAATGCTTCTTAACTATTTCCTTCTCTCCAGTGACACTCCATAGGTGGTAAAGGCTTGAGTTATCAGTTGCAAGTCCTCAAATCAAAGGGACCGAATTTGGTTTTGAACAGGGAATTCATTCTCGGTTTCTGACCACCATCAAAACTTCAACTCTGGGGGCTTCCCTGGTGGTGCAGTGGTTGAGAGTCCGCCTGCCGATGCAGGGGACACGGGTTCGTGGCCCGGTCCGGGAAGATCCCACATGCCGTGGAGCGGCTAGGCCCGTGAGCCATGGCCACTGAGCCTGCGCGTCCGGAGCCTGTGCTCCACAACGGGAGAGGCCACAACAGTGAGAGGCCCGCGTACCGCAAAAAAAAAAAAAAAAACCTTCAACTCTGGTACCAAGCCAACACAAAACTTACCCACTGAAGATAATTATATTATAATCAGCTTTTAAAATGCCAAGTTGGTAATGTGTCAAGGCATTTAATCTGACATAGTCATTGATATTGGGATAACAAAGCTCTGATCACATGTGCTGCTCCTAATGAAGACACTGTAGGAAGATGAAGGAAGGCAGGGCAAAATTTAGGGAGGAAGGACTCCCAGGGCAAGTTGAACAATCCTTTCTTAGCCTCTTGAAAGCTGAATGTAAACCAGCAGGTGTAATATTTACTAAAGAGTTTCCTCCTTGTTACATAGGATGTTTTGTTAGGAGACTGAAACTATAAATAGAATAAATTTATTGAAAAATAATTTAAAATAAAAATTAAATGCCTTTAGACATACAAGGCGGGTTATTTATCACTTTGAGGTCACTCACGCAATTATTATCTTTATTACTTATGTAAATTATATTGGGATAAACTTGGCTTCTTAACCTGGAAAGGAGGAGACTGTATGAGGCATTAAAGTTATCTTTAAATTGCTGAATTTGCTCTGTGGGTCCTTAGAGATTGGAACCTCAGACCAGGACAGGTGGGTAGATTTTGGATCAATCTGAATATGGTCTTTCAAAGAGAGCATTCCAAAAATGATATAAATGGCTTTTAGAGTTGGTGACCACCTGGATGATGGAAGTATTTAAGGTGGGTAATCAGTTATACAGTTAACAGTAAAGATTCTTGCCTTTAATAGAACCACATTTGAGATATATTTCAGCCCTGAGGAGAGATTTACAGTACCTGTGGTTATTTCCAGAGATACCTCCACTTCTGACAAGCTAGATTAAGCTGAGAAGAATAGCCAAAATTAAGTTTACCATGTATGATGTTAGACCTAAAATTGGTCAAGCATATCTGAGCTATTCTGTTCTTTGCTATCTTCCAGAGAAAAAGAAGCAAAATCCCAGAGAAGGGCCAGGCATTTAGCAAGAGCCAGGGCTACTGCCCCAGCAAAGGTGAGACTATTTGGAGTCAACTTGTCATATTTGCTTTAGAGATTATGTTCAACTCTATTCAGATCTCTTTATTTCTTAATTACTAGGTCATACCTGTTGTGAGGCCAGCTACTTAGAAGGGAGGGAACATGGCGTAGTCCAGGGGTAGGCTAAATATCTGGTACAGCTTGTCCATAGGTCCAACCCATGACCCAACTCTCTGAAAACATCTGGGGCACTGACAGATGCTAAGAGGTGGTGTAAGCCAGTGTGATGTCTGCCTTCCACGGCCGTTTCTCATTTCTACTGTCCTGTCTTAGCTCCAACAAGAGAATTCACGGGACTGTAGAACTTAAGTTCAAGTCTCAGAATTCGGACAATTTATGTATACCTGGGTCTCAGTTTTTTCACCTGTGAAATGGAATGTGGATCAAATGAGAAACTAACTTTTAAAAGCCAGCTACAATGTTTAACATGTGTTAGCAGACATTTGACTCATTTTATTTCCTTTCTCTTTTCCTCTTTCTCTTCTGACTGAACATATTTTCTAATACTTGGAGATTTCTCCTAATTCAAGTAGACTTGCTTATTTATATCTGTTTTGCAAATTGGGATTCAGGCTAATATTTGTTGGAGAAAACTGTTCTGTGGTAAAAAAAATTTTTAATTAAATAAAATGAAAGAAACTATACAGATGCAACCCAACACATAACCATTTCCCTTTATAAATAATTTTTTATTATACAAAAATTCTTATTTATACAAAAAAATAAAAGTTATAGGCCCAGACTTGTTGAACTCTCTGTCTACGATGTCTTACAATAAGTTATTGACAAAGCTGGGGCTATTGCCAGGTATTCTGACAACTACTCATATTATTCCAGGTCTCCTATGTAGCTTCTTCTCCAATATCTTCTTTCTCTTCCTCCTCTCCTGCCTCTGACATGTAACTAAAATGATCAGTCAGGGAAGGCACACCCAAATTACATTAATATCCCTGGTCTAACCAAGCTACCATTCTCCTTGTCAGTGTTACTCAGGACTGTCTGAGCACCTCAGCCTCCGCAGTAGACCGAGTCAACCAAATCTTTGCCCGGGCTCAACCAGTCTCACTTTTAAAACAATAACATAGTCACCACACAATTGGTCAATAACTACAAACTCTTTGAGCAAAAGGGAGCTGCTTCTATGTTCCCCCAAATCTGTGAGGGTCAGAAAACTTTACTGATACTTTTCAAATCTGCCTTTCTTTGTGACATTTAGAGAGAGGCTTATGCTATAAAATCCATTCTCTTCCTCCTCCTCTTTTTTCTTCATGAAAAACTGATATATCATTGGTGTTTAAAAATATAAAATACAAGAAAGTGACAAATAAAAATCCCCCCAATACATACACACACACACATCATTCTTAAACCTACTGTTTTAAAACATTAATAGTGGTACGTTTTCATATGTAGACACACATTTACTGAATTTTAATGAAATAGGATTTTTAAGAAATAAAATGATAGAATATTAAGACATTATACTTCTCTGTTACCATTTTATGCCTGAATTATAATTTTGACCTCTAGATAAAGTTCCTATGGTTACATGTTTTGCTACCTAGGAAATTATTTGCTTATAAATTAAGGCAGTTAATATTTAGCTGTTTGCCTTCAAGTAATTTCTGTCTAGATGTTTACTTGTCTGTGTGTGAATAGATTAATGCAATTATAGTATATTTTTATTGTTGTTATTTTCCTCTTAACTGTAAAAGAAAACAATCTACTTTCTCTGCTTAGATTTTTCCCATCAAAAATTAACCCTTTTCTCCACACCCTCTCCAGCATTTATTGTTTGTAGATTTTTTGATTATGGCCATTCTGACTGGTGTGAGGTGATACCTCATTGTAGTTTTTTTTTTTTTTCCTCATTGTAGTTTTGATTTGCATTCCTCTAATGATTAGTGATGCTGAACATTCTTTCATGTGTGTGTTGGCAATCTGTACATCTTCTTTGGAGAAATGTCTATTTGGTCTTCTGCCCATTTTTGGATTGGGTTGTTTGTTTTTTAGATATTAAGCTGCATGAACTGCTGGTAAATTTTGGAAATTAATCCTTTGTCAGTTGCTTCTTTTGCAAATATTTTCTCCCATTCTGAGGGTTGTCTTTTCGTCTTGTATCCTCTTGCACTGTTGGTAGGAATGTAAATTGATACAGCCACTATGGAGAACAGTATGGCATTTCCTTAAAAAACTAAAAATAGAACTACCATACGACCCAGCAATCCCACTACTGGGCATATACCCTGAGAAAGCCATAATTCAAGAAGAGTCATGTACCACAGTGTTCATTGCAGCTCTCTTTACAATAGCCAGGACATGGAAGCAACCTAAGTGTCCATTGACAGCTGAATGGATAAAGAAGATGTGGCATATATATACAATGGAATATTACTCAGCCATAAAAAGAAACGAAATTGAGTTATTTGTAGTGAGGTGGATGGACCTAGAGTCTGTCATACAGAGTGAAGTAAGTCAGAAAGAGAAAAACAAATACCGTATGCTGACACATATGTATGGAATCTAAGAAAAAATTGGTTCTGATGAACCTAGGGGCAGAACAGGAATAAAGATGCAGATGTAGAGAATGGACTTGTGGACACAGGGAGGGGGAAGGGTAAGCTGGGATGAAGTGAGAGAGTGGCATGGACTTATATATACTACCAAATGTAAAATAGATAGCTAGTGGGAAGCAGCCGCATAGCACAGGGAGATCAGCTCAGTGCTTTCTGACCACCTAGAGGGGTGGGATAGGGAAGGTGGGAGGGAGACTCAAGAGGAAGGAGATATGGGTATATATGTATATGTATAGCTGATTCATTGTTGTAAAGCAGAAACCAACACACCACTGTAAAGCAATTATACTCTAATAAAGATGTTAATAAAAAGAAAATTAACCCTGCTTCTTACTCTCAGAATAAGATGCTTTGTTCAAGAAGTTTCCTCCTATAGACATCCTCTCTCTCTTGCATCATCAATTTATTCTTCATTACTATGTATGTCATCCTTTAACCTTATGACTCTGATATGCAATCCATCAACAAGTCTTGGTTTTGCATCCAACGCATATTCCAATTTGACTCCTTTTCATGATTTCCATTCCTACCACCCAAGTTTTCTGAAATCCTCCATAATTTCTAATCACTAACATCTTTGGCCTATGTAGAAACTTTTGTTTTTTAATTGATCAATTCATTCATTCAGTGTTTCTCATTGATTTAAGCTGCCAACTTTGTAGGATATTAAATTCATAGGTGTGTATGTGTTTCTAAGTTCCCTTTTTTGTTCATATTGTTCATTTCTTTAATAACTAATAAGACAAGTCCCCTTTCTTATCTCACTTTTTCAAAGTTGACTTACCTATGCACAGATATATATTTTTCCACATATATATTTGAAATAAAAAATTTACTAAGTTTATTAAAAATCCAACTTGAGTTTGAGAACTCAATGTGGTAAAGGCTACAGAGAATTTATAAATTAATTTGGGTAAAATTGACTTTTTACAATAGTAACTTGCCCAAGTCAAAGGCATAGAATATCTTATTAATTCATATAACTTTTGTGTATCTTATGAAATCTATAAAATATTCTCCACAGGTATTTTTTGCCAATACCTAGAAAATTTGTAATTTTATTGCTCTTTTGAGTGGTATTTTGTTGTTTATGGTATTTATATCTGATTATTGTTGGCATAGACAAATTCTGTTGATTTCTATAGGTTTATCTTCTGTTAAAAACCTTTATGATATCTTGTTAATTCTTATAATTTATCTTTTAATTCTGTTGTCTTTTTCTTGTAAGTTGATCACATCATCTGCAAATAATAGAAGCTTTATAACTTCCTTTTCAATCTTGTCACTTCTTTCTTTTTCTTTCCTTATATCATTGGTGAGGATCTAGAGTTCAATACAGTAGTTCAACAGTAGCAATGATAATGGACTTCAATCTGCCCTTTCTCTGCCTATATTAAATGCAATATAGCCAAAGTTTCTCCATTAAGTATATTGTTTACCATAGGTGTTTTTCTATAAACTTTAGTAAGTTTAGAAGTTCCTTTCTGTTTTTATTCTTCTGAATATGTTTTGATCATTATCACATGCCTTCTCTGCAACTATTGAAATAATTTTACAATTTTTCTCTTTCAGTCTATTAACATAATACATTTTTTGATAACCATGCTAAATGTTAAATCATTATTATTTTCTTAGGGTAAATCATAATCATAATGCATTTTTTAATACACTGTTGAATTTGCATAGTTATTATTTAGAAAATTTGAAACTATTTTTGTAAGTAAAATGAGTCTATACTTTCCCCTTGTTAATTATTCTTATCTGGTTTGGGAATCAATATAAAATTACCCTGAGGGGGTGGCACTTCAGACTATTGCTGAATAAGGAGGTCAGCTAATTCCCTCCCCAAAGAACAACTATAAGGCTACACAAAATTGAGTAAAACAACCATTTTAGCATTCTGGAAATTGACCAGCAGCCTATGTTAATCTGACAATCAGTTATGCTTGAAAAACTGTTGAACTCTGGGTAAGAGCAATGGGATTCTATGATGTTCTTGCTTAATGATAGTCCCATCTCACTCCCATGGCTTGGTTGATATGGAGGGTCTACCAAAACAGAGCAGGCTATGTGGATCAGCAACTGCACTGCAAATGTTGAAAGGGGTTTATTTAATTTTGAGTAGTGGGCAACTGACATATCCAGAGATATTTTTGGTTACTCCAGTAAGGAGAATGATCTTAGGTTATAGCAGTAAGCATATTTCTGGCTATGTCTTCATAACAGGGCAGCAGAGACAAAAAGGGACTAAGCAATTCATAAAGTCCTGGACAATCATAGGGATGTGTGCAAGCACTTAGAAGACACAAGAAAATCCCAGTGGAAAGCAAATGCTAGGGTAGACGTAAAAGTAGCCTGAAATTTGAATACCCTCTCCTACATACACAGGTCCATCTGTGGAGGATAGACACCTTACTAGCTTGAGCATAAACTCTGTCTAATCATTGGCCTACTGCTAAGTTACACAGATCCAGGGAGAAAAAACCTAAAAAGTCAGGCTTAAAAAAACCAAAAAACTACAGTCATCCCTCCATGTCTGTGGGTTCCACATTCATGGATTCAGGCAATCACAGACCAAAAATATTAAAAACGAACAAACTCCAGAAAGTTCCAAAAAGCAAATCTTGAATTTGCCCCATGCTGGCCACTATTTACATAGTATTTATATTGTACTTAACAACTATTTACATAGCACTTAAATTGTGTTAGGTATTGTAAGTAATCTAGAGATAATTTAAAGTATACAGGAGGATGTGCATAGTTTATATAAGGGACTTTAGTATCTATGGATTTTGGTATCCATGGGGGTCTTGGAACCACTCCCCCAATGGATACAAAGGTATGACTGAATAAACATTTTCTTAGCATACACATCAACAGCTGCACACTATGGGAGAGCAAGAGATCAGAGATTTAGCTCAACCACAGAAGCAAACAATAAAACAGCGAAAATCATCTTTGGAATAAATTGAGTTGCTAAACTATATTATCCATAATGTCCAGTTTTCAACAAAAATTATGAAATAGGCAAAGTAAATAGAATATATGAACCATAGTTGGCATGAAAAAATGTTAATGGAAACTGTCTGAGTGGTTCCAGATGTTAGTTTGACAGACAGAGACTTAAAGAAGCTATTTATAAGGTGTCCAACACTAAAGAAAACAATATTTGAAGAGTTAAAGGAAAACGTAATAACAATGAATAGAGATTTTCAGTGAAAAGTTATATATAACACCCTCATATACACTTGTGTATGTGTGTATATATATATATATACACATATATATGTATGTATATATATAACCAAATGAAAATTCTGGAGATGAAGGGCACAATAACTCAAGTTTTAAAAATTCAGTAGAAAGGCTCAAAAGCAGCTTTGAGATTGTATAGTAAAAGAAGAATTAGTAAACTTGAAGAAAGATTAATAAAGTTTAACAAAAGAAGTACAGAAGGAAAAAATATTGACAAAAATTGCACAGAGTCGCAGAGTCCTTGAGACATCAAGAATGCCAGTATATGTGAAATAGGAATGCCAGAAATAGAAGACAGAGACTGGATAGAAAAATTATTTGAACGAATAACAGCCTAAAATGTATCAAATTTGATGAAAGAATGAATCTTTATATTCAAGAATTTCAACAAACTCTAAATGGAACAAATCAAAGAGATCTACACTTGGGCTCATTATGATCAAAATGTTGAGATCAAGAGAAAGTTTTAAAAGTAGCAAAAGAAAAATAACCCATTATATATGACTGGCTTCTCATTTAAAATAATGAAGGTCAGAAGGCAATGGAAAGAGATGCTCAAAGGGCTGAAAGAAAAAAAATGTTAACCAATATTCTATATCCACAAAAATTACCCTATAAAATTAAGGCAAAATGAAGATATTCCCATATCAATGAAATCTGAGAGAATTTGTTGCTAACAGATCTGTCTTATAAGTAATAATAAAGTTCTTTAAAGGAATGACCACCAGATGGTAACTTGAAATTAGAAAAAGAAATAAAAAGCACCAGAAATGGTAAATATAGGGGTTAATATGAAGTACTCTATAAATATATGTCCCTTATTTTCACCTAGCTTCTTTTAAAGATATAATATTGTATATAGCAATGATTATAATGCTGTTTTATTGGGTGTACAAATATAACATGTATGATAGTTACAGTACGAAAGGAGACAGAGAAAATAGAGCTACAATTGGGGCCAAGTTTCTATATTTTACTAGAATTAAGTATTAATTGGTAGTAGATTGTGATAAATTAGGATGCTTATTGTAATCACTAGAGTAACCGATCAGAAAATGACATGTATAATAAATGCATAAAATCAGCAGGAGAATAAAAAAGACGCACTAGTAATATTTAACCCAAAAAGAAGGCAATAGTGGAAGAATAGAGAAGTAAAAAGAACAAGAGTATATTAAAAACAAATAGAAACATAGCATATGTAAATACAATCCTATCGATAATTATATTAAATGTAAATGGTTTTAACATCCCAATCAAAAGGCTGAGACTATTATATGCTAAAAAAAAAAAACCCCAACTATGTCTCCAGTACATACTCCTTAAATTCAAAGTTTTAGAAAAATGTATTTTAAGTCTATTAGAAATGGGGCATTTTGGGGAGAGAATATCTCAGACCAGTATATCAATTAGTTAATATACTTATTGATACGTTCAACTTTCCTCCTGCTTAGGACACCAGCGGAGGTATTTTCTACTTTTTTTGTAGCCATGTCTCCATTTTGGTTTTCAAATGCATTAGCATATAGATACTCACAATATGCTTTCATTGTATTATTTCTTAATGTTCAGTTATTTCCAATATCACTATATATATTTTAAATTGTCATCTTCTCTTTTTTTTTATCAGTTGTACTAGAAAACTATAACATTAGCTTTTTTATTAATTTTCTCTGTAGTTTCTGTTCTTTATGTTATTCATTCCTATTTGCTCTGCTGCTCATTTTACAGTGAATTGAGCAATACTTAGTCTTTAAATTTTAACTTTCTAAATTTCATGACAAGTGTATTTGAAGGTATCAGTGTTCATCTGTCTCAGATTTGTACTTGAAGTGTTTTCATTTGTCATTCTTTGCCAAATATTTCTTAACTTTCCTCCCTCCCAAATTTATTTAGTAACACATTATTTGATTTACAAATATGTGGTACTTTTTTTCCATTTTAAATTAACTTGTTTATTGAATTGTGGTCAAAGAACATGGGCCATATGACACTGATCCTTTGGAATTTCCTAAGACTTTCTTTGTGGCCTGATAAATATTCTACTTTTATAAATGTTTTATATCTTCTGAAAAAAGGTTTATTTTCTGTTTCTTGGATGTAGTTTTCTATTAAAATCTAATGACTTAAGTACCTTAATTTTTTCCTTTGATATATCAGCTTCTGAGAAGTGTGTGCTAAAAACTCGAACACCAGTTATTGATTTATTTAATTATATTGGTTATCACTTGACATATTTAGAGCCTGTATTATTGAATGTATGCTCATGATTATTATACCTTCTTGTTCTTTTCTTCCTTTTACTTTATGTAATGTCCTTCTTTGTTACTTATGATGCATTTGGGACTGAATTCTATATATTAATATTTTTGCTTCTGCTCTCTTCTTATTCACTTTTGCCTTGTATCTTTTCTTATCCTATTATAATATTTGTGGGCTTTTTAATTTTTCTGTAGTAAATTTTTTTCTGCTAAAGTGAGTTAGAAAATACTGAAGCCAAGCTTCAGCCTCTGCCTCTCCTGGTAAGTGTCAGGAGAGGACAAAGGATAAGACTCAGAGCTGAAGGTTCTAGAACCAGTGTTAACTCCAGTTTGCTGCCACTTCACCATGTCAAGAATCCATCTGTAAGCTCTCAGAAATTGTCAGCATCAGGAAGAATTGTTCACTGTAGGCTGTGATCCACCAGCCCTTGGGGTTTGGAGGAGGAGGAGGTGGAGTAGTAAACGCTTACACCTGTTTTCATCACCTCCCAGCTGGGCTTTTGATCTGTCCATCACCCTGCCAACATCTGTGACCTAGTAGGCTGCTGTTGGTTTCACTGGTGAAGCGGGAGAGGAGTGATGGCCCCAAGTTGATTGCTTGGATCCCTATCCCCATGCTTCTGCAATTTCTCCAGAAATGATTTTTGAGAGAAAATCAGCAGCTTTTCCTTACGCTCCTGCTTTTTCCTTATGCTCCAAACACACTTCTCTTCTTTCTGCCCCTTAAACAGGAGAATCTAGTTCCTATCACAAATCTTTTGCAACTGCAGTTCTCCATGTCTGGAATGTTCTTTCCACAAGTCTTTAATGCCCGGCTCCTCCTCATTAATGCCATCTCACCTCAAATGTTACCTTTGCAGAAAGATCTTTCTTGACACTATACTTAAAATAGCCCCTATTCTGGGTGCTGTCATATCGTGCAGTTTATTTTACATAGCACTTGTTATAATTTAAAGTTTTTGTATTTACTGTCTATCTCTTCCCCTATTTAACGAATGTAAATCCGTTAGAGTACATATTCCTTTTCTCTTTTTTTGCTGTGTCACAGTCTAGTGGAATGCCTAGAGCCTAGTAAATGGGTAATGGGTTTTGAGGAATAAATGAACAACCAAGTGAATGGGGTAGCACATATGGCCATGACTTAACCTGTTTTCACTCTATTTTTAACTTCTTCCTAAATATATGACATGAAGAGTGGGGTATGTTTCATAGATTTTCTTTTCTAGTTTAAATTCTTTTTCCTTTTTAATTGTCTTCTAGGAGAGTTCCTCAGTGTAATCTTCTGGTTCAAAAATTTATTTTACATTTGTGTCTATCCTACTTTATTCTTGATATTGTGTGCCATACTAAGTCACAGGTCCATATCCTAAGTTTTCCAAATCTATAATAAAGACATTTTTGTTATGACAATAATGACATCAAAAAATTTGTTTTGCAATGTTCTTTGGTTTTAGATAGAAATTAAGTTCTGAACCATATTCTTTGGTTTTAGATAGAAATTAAGTTCAAGTTAACTCTGAATCAGAATATCTAGCTTATGTCACAATGATGAGTTGCCAAATAACGTTTCAGTTGGGCTAGCACCTTCTTTCTATGCTAAAATTCTGTGAGCCTGTGATAATAGGGGAAGTGAGTGAGGTTACCCCCATCAAGACATTTAGCACATTGTATTTTTTTCTTTAGATTTATTTAAACTATATTTTTTGTCTTTTTTAATTGAAGTATAGTTGATTTATAATGTGTTAATTTCTGCTGTACAGCAAAGTGATTCAGTTATATATATATACACACACACATTCTTCTTTATATTCTTTTCCATTATGGTTTATCATAGGATATTAGCACATTGTATTTTTTTTAGCTGTATAGCATTATTTTTATGAGAAAAAGATAAATATATGTGTGTAAATATGCTTTTGCTTTTATATGCTTAGGGAAAAAAGGGAGATACCTAAAAAATCACAAATACATTTATCCCTGGAAAGTAGGATTACTCTAGGATAGTGGTTTTCAATGTTTTTTGTCTTAGGACTCATTTAAACCCTTAAAAATTATTGAGGACCTCAAGGAGCTTTGTTTATGTGAGTTATATCTATAGATATTTATTGTATCAGGAGTAAAAACTGAGAACTTCAAAAATATGTTTATTTTTCATTTTAAATTACAATAAACCCCTTACATGTTAACATAAATAACCTATTTATATAAAAAGCCACATTTTCCATAATTAAAGAAAAACAGTGAGAAGGTAACATTGTTTTATCTTTTGTAACTCTCTTTTATTGAAGTATAGTTGATTTATAATGTTGTGCTCATTACTGCTGTACAGCAAAGTGATTGTTATAGATATACATTCTTTTTTTTAATATTCTTTTCCATTATGGTTTATCATAGGATATTGAATACAGTTCTCTGTAGCACGTTGTATTTTAAATGTCTCTTTGTATCACCCAGTAGATTGTGAGCAAGTTGAGGGCAAGGATTGTGTTCTACCTTTGTTCTAACACATCATAGGTTATCCACGTTTACTAATAAATGAATAAACAAGTAAACGAGTTCTATAGTTAACCATGTGAATTATACAGTACTTACTGACCTACTTTTACATGACTGGCATTGCTCTAGGTAGCTAGTGTGCACTAGGCAGAGGGGCACTGGGCTCTATAAAATTTCTGAAAATGGTGTTGTAAGCATTACCATCCGGATGGTAAATGTGAAGTTTCTTTCCCTGTTCTTCAGGATATATGTAGTGATTTTCGGCCTTATGTGAAGGATGGAAGACTTGGATGCACAAGGGAAAATGAACCAGTTCTTGGTCTTGATGGAAGGACACATGTCAATAAGTGTGTGATGTGTGCTGAGCTATTGTAAGTATCATCACCCCCAAGCTGGCCAGCAGGTGGACCTGATGAGAATGTACTTGGTTGCTATCCTGAGAACCACTCCACAGAGAGATAAAGTCCTTTTCCTCAAGCATGTTATCCTTTGTCTTTATAAGGTGAAATGGGCCTTGCTCCCAGAGTGGCTTCTTCTCTTTTTAATTCATATTATCTGATAAAGTTTCTTTTCTTTTTTTTTTTTTTTTTTTGCGGTACGCGGGCCTCTCACTGTAGATAGGGCTTCCCTGGTGGCGCAGTGGTTGAAAGTCCGCCTGCCGATGCAGGGGACATGGGTTCTGCCCCAGTCCGGGAAGATCCCACGTGCCGCGGAGTGGCTGGGCCCGTGAGCCATGGCCGCTGAGCCTGCGCATCCGGAGCCTATGCATCTGGAGCCTGTGCTCTGCAACGGGAGAGGCCACAACAGTGAGAGGCCTGCATACCGCAAAAAGAAAAGAAAAGAAAAAAGAAAAAAAAGGAGTAGATAAAGCGGTTATGCTAGTTATTTAATTTATTTAATTATAATGACTTGAAAATGCACAGTGTTTTATAAGGCATAATATTTCAAAATTTAAAAGGTGCTCTCTTGTGGAATAATCTAAGTCAGTCATTTGACATGTACTGCTTCATTCAGGCATGTATAGATACTCTCACTGAAGATGACAGTCTAATTTAAAATAATGTCATGTGGCTGGATTTATTAGTTGTATAAAAGGTGGGACTTTATGAAAGGGAAGAACTGTTGGGTTAATCTTTCTCTCAGTGCCTGACACTGCTCTGAGCACTGAGACACAGAAATGAGTAAGATCCACAGAGTCTTTAATATTCTGACTGTTAAAGCATAGATTCTCTAATCCGTTTGTCAGCAAGCCTTAAAGTGCTCTGTTTATATCACTGGATTTTTAAAATCAGGAGAGAGAAAGATTTAACAGATTAAAGGACTTCACATCTGTCTTTGAAAATTATAGTATGCTGTGTGGAATTCAAGGGCATGTCCTCTCAGGTTTAAAAATAGTTATTATAACTGGTTTCCAGACAGGAAATCATCCTCATTTCCACTTTCTTATCTAGGAGGCATGCACTTTTAGTGCTCAAACCTGCCCTAATTCTATGATTCTGTGTTTCTTTCCATGTGCTAGCTAAAAAAGAGAATCTGACCTCCCTGACTCCTGGTTGGTTTTTTCCTCTGTAGAACTAAGATAGTCTTGTCTATCTCCAAGTTGAACTGCAGTTAGATAATAGATCTGAAAGGACTTAGAAGCTCAGTTCAATGTAGCTTTTATTGACAAGGGTGCTTTTACATGAAGGCAAACAAGTACTTTACAAGGTTTAAAAAAGCTATACATAAGGGTGTGGATGACAACATGTACTTCAAATGCTTAGTTTGGTTTCATCCTTGTCACAGCATTGTTTTAAAGCTCTTGGTTCTTCCTGTTAGAGCAAGTTTTCCTGACAATCTTGTGTGTCAATCAAGGAGTCACACCCATCCAGTTTTACAGAACAAGGCTTCTAATTGATTGATTGTCAGTGAGTCAGTTTCACACCCATCCTTAATCTTTGGCAATTTTCTGGCTCAAACATTCAAGACAGGCAAAGCTTGTCTCATGTAAGTGGATGGGTTGAGCAAGTTGAGCAAAGGATATGGAAGTGCTTAGCACAGAACTGGACACTGAAGATATGATAAAGTCATAAACCGACCAACTATTTTCCTTTCTTAACAGCTTAAAAGAAGCTGAAGAAAATGCCAAGCGAGAAGGTGAAACCAGAATTCGACGAACTGCTGAAAAGGTAAATTTCTCATCAACACAATTTGGTTCTTGTGGACATAAATATTAACAATTTATACTTGAACCTTTAAGGTAATTCAATCATGTCATTGTTCTTCATTATTACATTGAACTTTTCTCCTTAATTTTAAAGTTTCCCAAGTTGAATTCCTAGTACAGTATTCCTAGTATAATATTCCTAAGTATATTAATCACTAGATTCAAAGTTAAAATAGCATTTCCCACCTAAAGCTCAAAATACTCTGCTTGCTTAAAAAAAACAAGAGAAGACAAAGTTTATGCAAATTAAATTCTGCTTAGTTTCCACCAGACTTCTCTTTGACTTAGTGTAAATTACTTTTGCTTTGAATAAATTAGTTAAAAAAGCAACTTAATATAAATTTGACAGGACTAACTTGAAAATAATTCCAGAATCTTTTAAACAGTATATCCACTGGTGTATTTTATGTATATTCCCACTGATGCAAATTAGTTATTCATTTTTCCATTATGGTTATTATGTTCAGAGAGGCATGCAATTATAAAGGTCATGCTTCTGATTAAACAAAAACCTCAAACAATTATTGATATTGTTTTTAAAATAACCTTAAAATTAAGGTTTTTCAAATTATTCGATGATTTAGTTTTTCAATCTAGTATAAAAAATTATTCCTTTCGTTAATTGAATATGCATTGTAGATGACACAGCCTGGATTTCTTAAATCACCAAGGTTATTAAACCCTACTTTCAGTGAAAGTGATAGCAGCTACTTTGGTAATGAGTAGTCTTTTGTTGAAAAGTCAGAACACCTGAGTTTTAGTCCTTCTCTGGGTGTGTGAAACTGAGCAACTCATCTCTTCTGTCCAGGTCTCAATTTTCATTATTAGTAAAATAAGGAGGTTGGGTAAATGATCTCAATTTTACCCTCCTGTTGGATTCTGATTCTGTGTCCTGCACCCTTTGGTGCTAATAAAAAGATACTATTTTTGTGGATTGTAGGGCATATGTTTTCCTAAGGGGAGACACAGGTGCAATTTTTGGTATTTAAGAGCTGAACTTCCACTTCATAATGCCATTCAGTGAAACAAATGTCCCACCCTAAATAGGGCATTCAGAATTTAAATTAAGAAACACAGAGCATTCATAATTATCCATAATGTGTTCAACACTCACTGAGATTTGAAAAGCAATTTTGTTGTGGTGGTTGTTAAATTTCAGTATAACACTTTGGGTCATCTCGTGATATTCAACATTTTATTACTTCATAAACAGGGAGTTTCTTTTCCCTTGTCTTTCATCATGCCTCAGCTACTTTTCCTTCTTTTTGTCTGTGGCTGGGATCATTGTTTTGGTGGGGTCATTGGACATGATTATGTTGAACAGGACTGCATTATTGTGATGGCTCAATATTTGCCCCATAATTAACCTGTCAGTGGGTTGATCACACAGCAGCATTTCTTTAGAATCTCCTTGGATGAATCACAACTTATAAACTGAAATTATCATTGTTTCTTTTATGGGAACCATTGAGCATCAATTTTATTACCACACTGTGATTATCAGGTGACTGTCTTCTGCGTCTGTATTCCTAGATTGTTACAACCAGGAAGTTCGGAACACACCCATTACTCCTCTAAAGACAAATATCTCCTCATTAGATTCTCTTTTAAAGTGTCCTAATGAAGTGTGAGTTATATATTTTTTAAAATCAGAGAATACTAGATCTAGAAAAGGTCCTAAAGAGCAGCTATTCTGAAAACTGCCTTTGTGTTGGTAGTGAGACTGAAGTCTCAAAGGTGATGTGACTTTGCTATGGTCTCCCAGTGAGTTAGAGCCACAGTTTAATTTCCCTTCTGACTCCAAACCACACTCTTTTTTAAAATAAAATTTTTAATTGAAGTATAATTGATATGCAATATGTTAGTTTCAGGTGTACATCACACTGATTTTGTGTATATATATATATATATATATATATATATATATATACATTTCAAAACAGTCACCATGATAAGTCTAGATACCATTTGTCACCATACAAAGTTCTTATAATATTATTGACTATATTCCCTTTGCTGTACATTACATCTCCATGACTTATTTATTTTATAATGGGAAATCTGTACCTCTTAATCCCCTTCACCTATTTCCCCTACCCCACCCCACTCCCCTCCCCACTGGCAACCACCAGTTTGTTCTCTGTA
The DNA here is from genome assembly GCF_039906515.1 of Pseudorca crassidens. Classification (NCBI taxonomy): domain Eukaryota; kingdom Metazoa; phylum Chordata; class Mammalia; order Artiodactyla; family Delphinidae; genus Pseudorca; species Pseudorca crassidens. Next base: position 124,408,998 of record NC_090298.1, read on the forward strand.
TCTATGAGTCTGTTTTATTTGTTCCTTTGTTTTGTTTTTTTAGATTCCACATATAAGGAAAGTCATACAGTAATTACCATTCTCTGTCTCACTTATTTCACTTAGCATAATACCCTTTACAACCCATCCATACTGTCACATGGAAAGATTTCATTCTTTTTCATGACTGAATAATATTCCATCCATCCATACATACACATTGTATATATGTATATATCACATCTTCTTTATCCATTCATCTACTGATGAACACTTAGGTTGTTCCACGTCTTGGCTATTGTAAATAATACGGCAGTGAATAAACCATACTCTTTATGCTCACGTTTTTTTAGCTGAAATGGGAAGATGAGGGTCATACAGTTGAAAAAGGCCACAGAGAAGGAAGCATTTTTATAGATTATATTATAGTAATATATGCTATCAAGTAGTGTTTTGGTATAGTGTTTTAAAGTTTATATATATATTTATCATATATAATTAAATATAACTTTTGTATACACACATACCCACACACACATATATATGGCCCTTATCAAATAGAATTTTCAAAACACAGAGAAACTTGAAAATACTGAATTCAAGCATCAATCAGGAAATTTGTGTGTATAAACCTCTTCTGAATTTTGGGAGGAAGTCACAACATTTTTAGGTTTTCTAAATAAAGATTAGTCTTGATGGTCTGCATTTCTAAGTGGGTAATGAAGGAAAATTAGGTTCACTCCTGAGGTTTCCACCTGCAGTGTTAGAAATGAACATTGATAAAGGTGGCAGAGTATATATAAAAATGGTCCACAGATCCACAGAGGAAACAAATAGAGTAAGCATAATGCTGTTGGATACCATCTTATTCCTTTTTCCTTGCAAACTAAGTAAAATTGTTCTTGACTTGTTCCATATTAAGTAGCTCTTAAGTATCTCATCTTACAGATTCTATATTCTGCTCATTGGCAACACTTTTATTTTGTCTTGGCTGCTGTGTTTTGTTATGTCTTTGTTGGAACCTCATGACAGATCTTTTATTTATTATCTTTTTCCATAGATTTGAAAGTGAACAAAAACTATCTGATTTTAGAAAGTATTTGCTCAGGCTTATTCTTTCCTAGGATCTTTTACCTTTTAATAAATACACGACATAGTATATACAGGTACCGAGTAATTTGACAATGTAATTACTATTTCTCATTAATACGTTGTGTGTGTTCACCAACACTTTCTAGATATGACATTCTTTGACTATAAATCCATGATGCACATTTTCTAGATTAAAGAATAGAAAAGTGCTAAATGTAATTACTTGTCTTTTTAAAGGATTTCTGCAAGGAATATGAAAACCAAGTGAGGAATGGAAGACTTTTTTGTACACGGGAGAGTGAGCCAGTCCGTGGCCCTGATGGCAGGATGCATGGCAACAAATGTGCCCTGTGTGCTGAAATTTTGTAAGTATAGATGTGGTTTCTTTGGAGTTACTCAAAAGGTGAAGTGGAGAGTGACTAAAATGATGAATAAGAACAATGTTCATGGGAATATTTGTTGTTGAGAATTTTTGAGCTGTTTTATGTCCTCTACAAATCATAATACCACCTAATAAGTAGGCTCTAATGCTATACATTTCTTTTTTAATACAAATGGATTCTAATTTCCAGTAGGATGACTGGATTACAAAATACTTGTTTACATTTTCTCCCATGACCTTTGTAGGCCTTTTTATGAGCTAGTCATAGTACAGAATGAGGGTTAAAAGCAGGCACTAGGACTTTGATTCTTTTCCTTCAGTAATTACCCCATTGTGGCAGAATAGATGGGATGCCCACAAAAAAATCCATGTTCATATGTGAACTGGATTAACTCTCTCTTTTCATCTTGGACATCTGACCCTGGGGGAAGAGCAAATCCCACAACATATAAATTATGGCACTTATAAAGATGGCTCAGGAAAGGTCTCATCACATTTTTTTTTAGATCCTTGAACTCTATGAGCTCTTTCCTACACTTTCTGACTGCCAGTTCTTGTTTTGGCCAGCTAATGTCTCTTCTATGGACATTTCAAGATTTCAAGATTATCCTTCCTTGGATGAAATCTCCTAAAATCACTAATTAAATTCAATCTTTATAACACTTGATAATTTTATTTTATACTAGTCATCATAGTTGGTATTTGTATAATTATTTCTAGTACTATTTGTTGACTGTCACTCTTCTCTACTGGTCTGTAAGTTCTAAGAAGATAGGGTATGTGTTTATATTGTAAACTACTGAACTATATGCCCAGAGTGCTTTCCAATGCTTGCTGAAAAATAATTACTAACCAAATGTTGAATAAATAAGTGAATGAATGAATGTATGGACAAAGATCCCTGCTCTCAAGAAGCTTAAGGCTAATAGCAAAAATAATCCTTGGATGTACACACACACACACACACACACACACACACACATATACATTGCAAGACAGAGTGAAAACTGTCCTATAAGAGAAGAATATACAAGTATGAAAACACACTGAAAGATGTAGAACTCATTTCCACTTTGAGGTATGGGATGTCTTCTTAAAGAAGGTAGAATTTAAGCTGGGGAGGTTTAAAAGGGAAGATGACAAAAAAAAAAAAGAAAAAGATTGTTACAGTGGAAGGAAATGGCAAACTTAAAGGCAAAATGCAAGGGGTTCTTTGGGGAAATGGTGAAGATTTCAATTTCATAAGGGGCTTTAGGGTGGTTTGAAAATGTTTGTTCTAAAACTCAGGAACACTTAGCTGTTTTTTTCCACTTGCATCTAAATGACCATTTTGTAGCTTGAAGATTCAAAACATCTATATTCACTTCCTTATTTTTGTTTCTTACTCCAGCAAACAGCATTTTTCAGAAGAAAAAAATAAAGCAGATGAACGCCTGAGAAAGGCTAAAGAAAAAGTTAAAAGAGAAACTGAGGTGAGGATTAGTTTGATCAATTCAGTTACGACTTTTGTAGGGTGTGCATGTGTGTACTTTACTCTAGAATGCATTTTCAATATTTATTTATTTTTCCTCCACTACTAATGGGTTTCTGGAGACTAATTTTTAGTTACTATTTTATAAGATTTAGAATACTTATGACATTACAATTTTCAGCTCTATTTGGAGGAAATTAAGGCACATTAATAAAAACAGTTCTACACTCCTGAATGAAGGTGATATATCAAGGCTTATCTGAATTCAAAGCTGATATACATTCTTCAAATGTGTGACAGTTGTTTTGGGGTTTTCATTTTGAAAGCAATAGCAATGTAAAATTTTAATACGATCCTTTTAAAATCATACGACATTCTACTTTTAAAACACCTCTTAACTAGTCATCTCCCTTTTTTCCACTGCTGTCATCTTAGCACAGATACCTAATAGCTTTCTTTTGCATTGATACATTAGCATCCTGCCTGTTCTCTATACTTCTAGCCAACATCTTCCTCAATCTTCAAGATTCAATTATTCTTCCATGTTGTTTTCACAGAGTAGGAAATACTTCCATGAACCAATGGCATTATGAAAATCTAATGTTTACAGGTATTCTAGAGTGTATTTGGACCATTTCACTCCATTAAAGAGACCCTATTTAACTTATTCCTTAGAGTTATCCCACCTTCTATGAAGTGTAGTTCAGTTTCATAAAATAGCTCATTCCCGTAGTCCACCTTCTGCCTTCATGTAACTATATCTTAATTGCTAAGGCCTGTTTCAACTGCTTTCTTTCCTTCAGTCCTAGGTTACACAGTCCTTTTAATTTTAGCTGTTAAATGTCCCTCAACTATCCTATCTTTCACTTTCAATTTCTTCCTTCCTTTCTCTCTTCCTTTTCTTTTTCTCCCTTCCTTCCTCCCTCCGTCCCTCCTTCCCTCCCTCCCCCCTTTCTCCCTTCCTTCCTTCTTCCCTCCTTCCTTCCTTCCTTCCGTCCTCCCTCTTTCCCTCTCTCCCTCCCTCCCTTCCTTCCTTCTCTTCTATAGTTTCCCTAGCTTCAGTCTTTAGTCACTTAAACCCTCCACACATCCGACTGGATAATCTTTCTAAAACAAAGATTTGATTAGGTCCTTCTCTGCTATAAATATTGTTTTCCATTTCCTAAGAATAAAGTCCAAAGTCCTTTCAAAGTTTAGTAGTCTGATTTTGACTTTCTTCAAGGTCTCCTTTTAACGAGTTCCCAAACCTTCCTCTTTGTGTCCTGCTAATTCTTTAGCCACTATACTCCTGACTGTAATAGATTATCTCAAAATAACATATTCTTTTACGCCTGTGTCTTTGCATATCATAATTCCTCCTGGAGGACTTTTTTGCCACATTGTTCTCCTAGGCACATTCTAAAGATACAACTCAAATATAAGCTCTTCTCTGAACTTCCTTGGATCATTCTTTCCTATATGCTAGTGCATACTTAATTTAGACATGTGTCATATCCCTTAGCTTTTTATATTGCAATTCCTTATCCTTTTCACTTGACATAAAAGCGCTAAATCACATTCATATTTAATCCCTTTAACTTAATATATTTGTTGAACACTTAAATGGATGAATCTTAATTTATTTTTTAAATTATTTTTGGCTGCACTGGGTCTTCGTTGCTGCGCACAGGCTTTCTCTAGCTGCAGCGAGCCGGGGCCACTCTTCATTGCAGTGCACGGGCTTCTCATCGTGGTGGCTTCTCATGTTGTGGAGCACGGGCTCTAGGCGTGCGGGCTTCAGTAGTTGCAGCATGTGGGCTCAGTATCTGTGGCTCGTGGGCTCTAGAGCGCAGGCTCAGTAGTTGTGGCTCATGGGCTTAGCTGCTCCACGGCATGTGGGATCTTCCCGGACCGGGGCACGAACCCGTGTCCCCTGCATTGGCAGGCAGATTCTTAACCACTACGCCACCAGGGAAGCCCCAAATGGATGAATCTTACAAGCAGAGAAATATCACAAAACTTTTGGACAATTATACATCCTAAATGTTTTATTTTTTTATCCTTAATTCCTCTTTTCCAATATCTTTGATAAAGAGTATCTAAAGTTTATAGAGAACCATATCTAAACTGTCTTATTTTCTTTATTCAGAAACTCTGCAGTGAGTATCAGGATCATGCAATGAATGGAATCCCTTTCTGTACCAAAGAAAATTACCCTATTCGTGGCCCAGATGGGAAAATGCATAGCAACTTGTGTTCCATGTGTCAAGACTTCTAGTGAGTACAGAGTTTTAGAATGTCAAAGAGAAAAGGGAACCTACAGTAATCTAATAGAACTAGCTTGTTTCATAGATGGGCAAACTGGGAAGGGAGTTCAGGAAATTACATGGAGAATGTAAGTAATAGAGCTGGGAATAAGTACCTAGAGCATTTATGCCAAGATGTCTGTTAGCCCCGACACTCATTCTCTTAGCACTGGAACATCCTGACTTATGCAAATATCAAATTCTCCCTACTGCTGAAGCTTCATATTGTGAACCCGTTGTACAAGTTTATAGGCATCTCATCTTCCAGAGAGGCAAAGACCCAAAGTTAACACTTACTGCAGAAACTGATTATTGAAGTTGCCCATGAAACAACCATGAACTCTTATTAAATTACAGTAAATGTTACTTCATATAATGTGACATTTCTCAGTAAGTTATAACTGAGTTTGGTTTCAAAATTTGGGACTGTACTCAGTTTATCTGATTGAGTTCAGATTAAGTAGTTGACTACATTTAGAATCTTTGGTCTTTTGTAATTTGATTGACAACCAGGTATGGTTGAAATACCATCAGTTAACTGTACATACCATGCAATTCCATTGTACAAAGCAAATTTGGCTCATTTGGTTTATCAATGTATGGAAATTATTATTTTTCCACCCATCCTACATTTTCTTACAGATAACACAGCCATGAGTAAGCAATACAGGTAAACTGAATTAATAAAGCTACGGCATACACGACGTGGTAGACAGAACATAGACTTGAGAGGAGAAATTTGGGTTAGTTGTTGTCATATCCTGAGATTATAAGCAAAGCCCTCACCACCTCACCTTGTCTCTGTGAAACAAGGGGACCAGTCAATGTGCTTTATTAAGGCCACTTTCAGGCTCCAGGTGTAATGTCACCGCAGTACTAGTTGTTTTTTTTTTTTTTTTTTGCGGTACGCGGGCCTCTCACTGTTGGGGCCTCTCACTGTTGTGGCCTCTCCCATTGCGGAGCACAGGCTCCGGACGTGCAGGCTCAGCGGCCATGGCTCACGGGCCTAGCCACTCTGCAGCACGTGGGATCTTCCCAGACCGGGGCACGAACCCGCGTCCCCTGCATCAGCAGGCGGACCCCCAGCCACTGCGCCACCAGGGAAGCCCACGGTACTAGTTTTGATATCTCCTTGATGAACACTGATGATGTTCCTTTTCTGACCACAGCCAAAAAAGGTAATTTACAGAAAGCAAGTCTCCCAAATCCACAAGTAACGCTATCTTTATTTCAGTGTTATGCAGAAACTATGAAGAAGTTCTGGTATCTTATACTGGAGGCTGTTTTGTTGCTTCTCATTGGTATGTAGTGATAAAGGGGCAAAGTTGCTCCTTCTTCAGGAGGGAGGACAGATTAGCAATGCAGAAATGTGGAGAAACCATTGACTGTGTTTGGTCCTATGGATCTGTACTGTTTTTGTTTTGTTTTGTTTTTTCTAATTCAGCCAAGCAAAAGCTGAAGAAAAGAAAAAGGCTGAAGCAAAAGCAAGAAGTAAAAGAGAACCTGGAAGAGTAGACTCATATGCAGTGAGTAGACTGTAATTTGAACACACTTCAAAGAACCTAAAGGCTGGAATATTGCCCTGCAAAAATCCCCAGAAAACCTTAACCTTTCAATCTGGAGATGACATTGAGATGAATGATATGGGAGTGGATCAATTCTTGCTGCTTCAGAGACTAACTCTGTACAGTAAAAAGAACTTATTTGCAGTCTGAAAAAAAATGATTTCTAGTTCTAGTTTCATCATTTACAGACTATGCTAGCTTTTGCTTACCACTTTCCTGAGACACTTAGTGTATATTTTCTACATGTGAATTTTTGAAATTTCACATCTGAATTGGGTTCAAAATACATTGTACACACACAGAAAACATAGTTTTTACCTTTGAAATATTACAATATTCATTTTCATGGCTTTATATAAGTTACCGTTAACTTCTTCTTTAGATGATGAAAGTCTCCTAATCTTCCCTCTAAGTTCTATTCTTTTTCTTATCCAACCATCCTCCCTAACACAGCTGGAGTAGTTTCAAAATATTAACTAGATCATAATACTGCTCTTCTTAAAATGCACAAATAACTCATTATCAACTAAAGGATGCATTTCAGTCTCCTTAACTCTCTTATTTGGCTCCTTACCGTCATTCAGAAATTCATGTTCTGCTATAGGCCATGTAGTTTCTGACATGTGCTTCTCAGCTTATTTTAGCAATCTAAAATGTGTATTTCTGAATCCATTTCTTAACCAGGAAAATCCTATTTACTCTTCAAAGTCTCACTCAAAGTATCCTAGTTCCCTGACATCTTCCCTGATTTCCACAATCAGATTTCATGGTCCCAACCTCTGAGTTCTCAGATTTTCTTGTACCTGTATGTTTGCACTTATTTTATTCTATTTAGATTATAGTGGAGTTTACTTATCTACCTCTTTTATTATACATCCTATTATGTCTTATTTGTTTCCATCTCTTAGCAAATCACGAGGGTTTTTTTTGTTCAATTGAATTTTATATTTGAGAGAAAACACAACTAAAATCCTGGGCTCAAAGATTAGTTTCTACCAATGTAGATGCTTCAAACTTCTGCTCTGAATGGGAATAAAACGTGTGTCCAAATTACCTTCTCTATCTTGGCAAAAGCCGTGCAGACCATACCTCAAGTTTATGACAAATGGAACACTCCCCTGCACCAAAGAGATTAACCCCACCAAGGGCCCAGATGGGAAAATGTATAACAACCCCTGCTCCATGTGTGCGACTATGCTGTGAGTAGAGCTGCTGCTGGGAAAATGAGGGAGGGTTTTGTCCTTTCTGCTTCATTTCTCTTTTTTGGAGCTTTATTCTATTTTGTTTCTTAAATTGTGTTTGTTTCTTATCAATGGCATTTTTTTGTGACACATTTTTGCACAGTGTCATAATTGTCAAAGAATGATTCCTGCATATCAATCACTGGTTGAGTTCCCGTGAAAGTGTAAATGACATGAAACAAGGATCATACCCTTGCAGAGTGGGATATGAAATCATCTGAAAACACGACAGATCACTAGCAAACATATCAATATGCCAAACAGTACATCAGTTCATACATGGTTCATAATATATATAACTGTAATAACTGAATGATATTTGAGTATTTTAGATCACTTTCAATCTGGAGATTCTATGATTCTTACTCATCTCTTTTTAAATCACTCTTTTTTAGCCAAGCAGAAAAAAAAGAAAAGAAAAACAGGGAAGATGAGTCAAAAAATAAAAGGCAATCTGAGAATACATCTTCCTTTGAGGTGAGGGGACCTTCTTCAACAAGTCAGAGGCATATGGACCTGGGATCCATAGATGGCGTTCAGGGAACCCATAAATTCCCTTAAACTGTATGAAACATTGATACAGTTTGTGGTTTGTGTATTTGTTTATATGTGTGCATGTACACATGTGCATATGTGACTATTTCTCGGTTGAGGGTCTGTAACTTTTATCATTTAAAAATATTCACGTCTTCAAAGTTAAGAACTATTCTAAAATTTGCTAAGTGCTGACCGCCATTTAAGAAAAATGTATAAACTTGAGCAGTTTTTGCAATCTGATCCAACCCGTGTTCAACACCTCAAACTTCCCTCCTTGATTTCACAGGAGTTGTGCAGGGAATACCGCAAATCCATGAAGAATGGACATCTTCTTTGCACTAGAGAGAACGACCCCATCCAGGGCCCAGATGGGAAGGAGCACGTCAACCTCTGCTTCATGTGTGAGGCTCTCTTGTGAGTAGAGCTTGGGGCTTCTGAGGCAGTGGGGACAGGGAACTGCTAAGGGCAGTTTTCCAACAATTATGAATAATGCGTTTTCCTCTTCAGTGTAAAACTTCAGTGTAGTTTTCCTCTTCTTTTTTTTTTAATTTTTTTTATTTTTTGCGGTACGCAGGCCTCTCACTGTTGTGGCCTCTCCCGTTGCAGAGCACAGGCTCTGGACGCGCAGGCTCAGCGGCCATGGCTCACGGGCCCAGCCGCTCCGCGGCATGTGGGGTCTTCCCGGACTGGGGCACGAACCCGTGTCCCCTGCATCGGCAGGCGGACTCTCAACCACTGCGCCACCAGGGAAGCCCAGTTTTCCTCTTCTTGTGTGTCACATTTAAATGAACTAAAAAACAAACACACAAAAAACTCCAAAACCAAGTGGAGAGCTTTCAGATGATAACTACTGTGATATAAAAAATGCAGAATAATTTCAGGACATTTCAGAAAGAACTCCGAATCCTTTTTTCAGAGAAGAGAATACTCTATGACAACCATACTAATTGCTTTTAGTTTTCTGAAGGATTATCAGCTGAAAGAGGAAATGCATGAGATTACATGTAATATATTGATATCATTATGGTGCATGGCAAATTTTAGGAATTTTTGTTTTGTGTTGGTTCATGATTTTTATTTCTACTCGTTCTGTGTGACCTCAAGGAACAGAATTAAAATTGATGAGAGATATAGGGAGACAGATTTGGGCACAACATGAAGATGAACTCTGCAATAGTTAGAGAAAGGCTGCTTCAGGAATGATGATTTTGTTGTATAGGAGTTGAATACCTCATTTACAGGGGACTAAAGTATGACTTTAGAATAGACAACATGGTATGTCCTAGACAACATGGTATGTCCTCTCAAACCAGAGTCTGCTGTATTCCTTAAGTCTTTGTCCCAAGGGATACTCTATTTTCTAGATGCCCAGAATCTCTGAAAGGATTCAGTCATTCCGTCTTCCCTAGTGGAGAGCAATACAACCCAGCAGATTTGTCCCATAGTATAAGTGAGCCATGGAAGCATTAAAAAATCTGTTAGATGGAAGTCATGACGATGACCATATAATTATCATAACCAACATTTATTGGCATATAATCGGCATATACTTGGGTTTTGCTACCCAATCTCATTTAATCTTCACAACAACCGTATGAAATGGGTTCTGTATTATCCCAAGTTATAGATGGAAAAAAATTAAGGCCCAGAGAAGATGAGAATGATGGAAATTTCGGCCCAGGAAAAATGAAGAAAATGATAAGATTTCTCAATGTAGGGTGTAGACAGGGTATAATTATTTAGCAAAGCCATTATCAACTTCTGGTAGTAACATCTGCCTGTTACGCTCATCTCAGTCTTTTTCTTTACCTTAATCTTTCATAGATAAGGAAGTAAGTCTGCCACCTAGTGGTCATCTCTGCTGTTTCCTCTGACAAGTTTCCATTATGAAAAGAAAATGCTTCTTAAATTTTATAGTCAACTTAGACTCACAGTAAAGTTTGGATCAGTATCCATATAAAGAAGTATAAGAAACACCACAATTTTGGAGCTATTTTAGTTTGTTCCATCAATATAAAAATTCCTTATCCAATTAAAATTTTATTGCCTCATATTTTATGGATATGTTAGCAAAGGCTATTGCCTTTCTTAAGAACCATACTTCCCTCCACAGTCGTTTCTTAAACACTTTAATATCATATACAAATAGTGTTTTCAACTTTTAAAAAAGTTTTAAGTTGATCAATGAGCAGTTTTTACGTTGACTGTAACGTATGAAAACGTTTTAGCAAATTATTTTTGTTTCTACAACATGATTGAATTATCTGCATTATAGATCTAATTATGCTGCATACTGAGTATATTAAACTTAATTTCTAACACTGTTACTCATCCAAAATGGTTAATAGCTATTACTCTCATTTCATTTTCATCATGTGCCTGTTTTTTTGTTGTTTTCATTTATTTTATTTATATAAATAAAAGTTATTTATTCATTTTTGGCTGTGTTGGGTCCTCACTGCTGCACACGGGCTTTCTCAAGTTGTGGTGAGCAGGGGGCCACTCTTCCTTGCGGTGCACGGGCTTCTCATTGCGGTGGTCTCTCTTGTTGCAGAACACGGGCTCTAGGAGCACGGGCTTCAGTAGTTGTGGCACGTGGGCTGAGTAGTTGTGGCTTGGGGGCTCTAGGGTGCAGGCTCAGTAGTTATGGCACACGGACTTTTAGTTGCTCTGCGGTATGTGGGATCTTTCCAGACCAGGGCTCGAACCCGTGTCCCCTGCATTGGCAGGCGGATTCCTAACCACTGCGCCATCAGGGAAGACCAATATGCCTGTTTTTGGAGTGTTCACTTTCAATAATGCTTACAATGCTGATGATGACAATCACTTTTATCAGTCACTTTATTATGTACCGGATACTAATTCTAACTGCTTTACATGTATCAACTTATTTAATGCTCACAACAGTCCTATGAGAGAAGTATTCTTATGACCTCTTCTATCCCTCCACTCCATTTCCCCATTTAAAGATGAGGAAAACACAGAGAGGTTAAGACACTTTTTGTGTTCCTTATTCTATTTGGCTGCAGAGTCTTTCTTCTTAACTTTCTTCTTAATCACCATGCTATACTGCCTCCCAGAAGCTAAATATCACCACTTTATAAAGAGTTCTGCACCTTTTGCAGATGTAAAAGAATCAGCAAATAAGAAAGTCCTATTCCAGGATATTTGCTGGGAAGCTAAATAGGTTTACTCATTAATTAAGGGGTTTTCCCTTGAACACCATTCTCTTGAGGTGTGGTAAATCATTCTAATTATTACCCAATAAAATTACACCTACTATGAGTGGATCTTTGGAGTTGCTTGAGAATAATCAAAGCAATGAATGATCAACCTGTGAATGTTAAGAATCTATACTACTGTATTAAGATTCTTCTCTCTTTTTTCCTGTTTCTTACAGTCAACAAGAAGAAAGAGCAAGAGCAAAGGCTAAAAGAGAAACTGCAAAGGTAATCTTCTCACAAATTCTTATATTATACCCTGACATTTTTTCTCTGCAATAACATTCTAGATATCTCATTAGCATAAATGTTTTCCTGTTTTTGGGGGGACAGAGAAAGATAAATATCATATGATATCGCTTACATGTGGAATCTTAAAAAATGGTACAAATGAACCTATGAAACAGAAATAGAGTCACAGATGTAGAAAACAATCTTATGGTTACCAAAGGGGAAATGGCGGTGGATAAATTGGGAGACTGGAATTGACATATACATAGTACTATATGTAAAACAGATAACTAATAAGAACCTACTATATAGCACAGGGAACTCTACTCAATACTCTGTAATGACCTATATGGGAATAGAATCAAAAAAGAGTGGATATAGGTATATGTATAACTGATTCACTTTGCTGTATAGCAGAAACTAACAAACATTGTAAGTCAACTATACTCCAATAAAAATTAATTTAAAAAATGAATAAATATAACCTTTAACCTGGAAAAAAAAGTCTTAAGTACAAGTTTCCTGAGTATCAATTTTATTTCATGATAATTCAAAATTTAAGGTTTAGTTCATAAAAAATGGAGTTTAACTTATTTGGCTTTTCTTAAGATTTCTGTTGTCAGGCACAGGTTATTACTATCAATTTTTACAATTTACTAATTTCAGGTTACATAATTCCTACCTCTTAGCTATTTTAAAGAGAGCACAACATCCCTATCATTCACATTAGTTCAATTTACAAAACAAAGAGCACACATATTTTCATATTTGATCTTTGTCAGCGCCCAGCTATGGAGGAATACTAGTATTTTCACTTTCAATTATGACTATTAATTAAATCCTTTGACTTTCTAATTATTTTTAATCTACTTCACATTTCTATAATTTTACAATTTTATAAGTAGCAGAGCAAAGTCTGTCTTTACATAGATGTAGGATTACTCTCACATAGCCTTACACAAGGTTTACCTTTATTTATTCTGTTTCCTAACAACAGCCTCAAAAGTATAAGCCTAATAATTTGGGGGGGGAAAGTTGACAGTTTAAAATGTTGCCTTTAAACTGATTCATTTTCTCAGTAACTTTGTTACCTGGAACCATCTTTCTATTAGTAATTCAGAATTGAAAATTTGTTTTATCCATAATGTTTGATCAGTTTCTAAATCCTATTAGATTTTTCAAATGTTCTTAACACATTCCTCCTCCTCTCCACTCCCATTGTTACTCTTCTGTTTCAAATATGCATCCCCCATCCCTGGACTTTATCAAGTAACTCCCAGAAAGGTGTCAGTTTCTCCAGGCATCATACTTTCATATTTGTTCTCTCCCCCATATCTTTGTTTCAGATATGTCTTTCTTTCTTTTCTTTTAATAGATCCTTATTGGAGTATAATTGCTTCACAATACTGTGTTAGTTTCTGTTGTAGAACAAAGTGAATCAGCCATATGCATACATATGTCCCCGTATTCCCTCCCTCTTGAACCTCCCTCCCATCCTCCCTATCCCACCCCTATAGGTTATCACAAAGCACTGAGCTGATCTCCCTGTGCTATGCGGCTGCTTCACACTAGCTAACTATTTTACATTTGGTAGTGTATATATTGTCAATGCTACTTTCACTTCGCACCAGCTTCCCCCTTCCACCCTGTGTCCTCAAGTCCATTCTCTATGTCTACATCTTTATTCCTGCCCTGCAACGAAGTTCATCAGTACCATTTTTTTTTTTTAGATTCCATATATATGCGTTAGCATCAGTATTTGTTTTTCTCTTTCTAACTTGCTTCACTTGTATGACAGACTCTAGGTCCCTCCACCTCACTACAAATAACTCAATTTCGTTTATTTTTATGGCTGAGTAATATTCCATTGTATATATGTGCCACATCTTCTTTATCCATTCATCTGTCAATGGACACTTAAGTTGCTTCCATGTCCTGGTTATTGTAAATAGTGCTGCAATGAGCATTGTGGTAAATGTCTCTTTTTGAATTGTGGTTTTCTCAGGGTATATGCCCAATAGTGGGATTGCTGGGTCGTATGATAGTTCTATTTTTAGTTTTTTAAAGAAACTCCATACTGTTCTCCATAGTGGTTGTATTAATTTACATTCCCACCGGCAGTGCACAAGTGTTCCCTTTTCACCACACCCTTTCCAGCATTTACTGTTTCTAGATTTTTTGATAATGGCCATTCTGACTGGCCTGAGGTGATACCTCATTGTAGTTTTGATTTGCATTTCTCTAATAATTACTGATGTTGAGCATCTTTTCAGGTGCCTCTTGGCCGTCTGCATGTCTTCCTTGGTGAAATGTCTATGTCTTCCACCCAGTTTTTAACTGGATTGTTTGTTTTTTTGATATTGAGCTCCATGAGCTCTTTGTATATTTTGGAGATTAACCCTTTGTCTGTTGTTTCATTTGCAAATACTTTCTCCCATTCTGAGGGTTGTCTTTTTGTCTTGTTTATGGTTTCCTTTGCTGTGCAAATGCTTTTAAGTTTAATTAAGTCCCGTTTGTTTATTTTTGTTTTTATTTCCAATACTCTAGGAGGTTGGTCAAAAAAGATCTTGCTATGGTTTATGTTATAGAGTGTTTTTTCTATGTTTTCCTCTAACAGTTTTATAGTGTCTGGTCTTACATTTAAGTCTTTAATCCATTTGGAGTTTATTTTTGTGTAGAGTTAGGTAGTGTTCTAATTTCATTCTTTTACATGTAGCTGTCCAGTTTTCCCAGCACCACTTATTGAAGAGGCTGTCTTTCCTCCATTGTATGTTCTTGCCTCCACTGTTGTAAATTAGGTGCCCATATGTGTGTGGGTTTATCTCTGGGCATTTTATCCTGTACCACTGATCTATATTTCTATTTTTGTGCCAGTACCATACTGTCTTTATTACTGTAGCTTTGTGGTATAATTTGAAGCCAGGGAGCCCGATTCCTCCAACTCTGCTTTTCTTAAGATTGCTTTGGCTATTCGGGTTCTTTTGTGTTTCCATACAAATTGTAAAATTTTTTGTTCTAATTCTGTGAAGAATGCCACTGGTAGTTTGATAGCGATTGCACTGAATCTGTAGATTGCTTTGGGTAGTATAGTCATTTTCACAATATTGATTCTTCCAATCAAAGAACATGGTATATTTCTCCATCTGTTTTTGTCATCTTTGATATTTTTCATTAGTGTTCTATAGTTTTCTGAGTACAAGTCTTTTGCCTCCTTAGTCAGGTTTATTACTAGATAAGTTTATTCCTTTTGTTGCAATGGTAAATGGGAGTGTTTCCTTAATTTCTCTTTCTGATTTTTCATTGTTGGTGTATAGAAATGCAAGAGATTTCTGTGCATTAATTTTGTATCCTGCAACCTTATCAGATTCATTGCTTAGTTCTAATAGTTTTCTGGTGGCATTTTTAGGATTCTCTATGTATAGTATCATGTCATCTGCAAACAATGACAGTTTTATTTGTATTCCTTGTATCAGTTTTATTTGTATTCCTTTTAGTTCTTTTTTTCCCTCTGATTGCCATGGCTAGGACTTCCAAAACTATGTTGAATAAGAGTGGCGAGAGTGGACATCCTTGTCTTGTTGCTGATCTTAGTGGAAATGTTTTCAGTTTTTCACCATTGAGTATGATGCTTGCTGTGGCTTTGTCATATATGGCCTTTATTATGTTGAGATAGGTTCCCTCTATGCCCATTTTCTGGAGAGTTTTTATCATAAATGGGTGTTGAACTTTGTCAAAAGCTTTTTCTGCACCTATTGAGATGATCATATGGTTTTTATTCCTTAATTTGTTAATGTGCTGTACCACACTGATTGATTTGCATATACTGAAGAATCCTTGCATCCCTGGGATAAATCCCACTGGATCATGGTGTATGATACTTTTAATGTGCTGTTGGATTCTGTTTGCTAGTATTTTGTTGAGGACTTTTGCATCTATGTTCCTCAGTGATATTGGTCTATAGTTTTCTTTTTTTGTGATATCTTTTTCTGGTTTTGGTATCAGGGTGATGGTGGCTTCATAGAATGAATTTGGGAGTTTCTCCCCCTGCAATTTTTTGGAAGAGTTTGAGAAGGATGGGTGTTAGCTCTTCTCTAAATGTTTGATAGAATACACCTGTGAAGCCATCGGGTCCTGGACTTTTGTTTGTTGGAAGATTTTTAATTACGATTTCAATTTCATTACTGTTTATATTGATAGGTCTGTTCATATTTTCTAATTCTTCCTGGTTCAGTCTTGAAAATTGTACCTTTCCAAGAATTTGTCCATTTCTTCGTGGTTGTCCATTTTATTGTCATATAGTTGTTTGTAGTAGTCTCTTATAATCCTTTGTATTTCTGCAGTGTCATTTGTGATTTCTCCTTTTTCATTTCTAATTTTACTGATTTGCATCCTCTCCCTTTTTTGCTTGATGAGTCTAGCTAAGGGTTTACCAATTTTGTTATCTTCTCAAAGAACCAGCTTTTAGTTTTATTGATCTTTCCTATTGCTTTCTTCATTTCTATTTCATTTATTTCTGCTCTGATCTTTATGATTTCTTTTCTTCTGCTGACTTTGGGTTGTCTTTGTTCTTCTTTCTCTAGTTGTTTTTTTTTTTTTTCCGCACGGTACGCGGGCCTCTCACTGTTGTGGCCTCTCCCCTTGCGAAGCACAGGCTCCAGACGCGCAGGCTCAGCGGCCATGGCTCACGGGCCCAGCCACTCCGCAGCATGCGAGATCTTCCTGGACCGGGGCACAAACCCGTGTCCCCTGCATCAGCAGGCAGACCCTCAACCACTGCACCACCAGGGAAGCCCTCTCTAGTTGTTTCAAGTGTAGGTTTAGATTGTTTACTTAAGATTTTTCTTGTTTCTTGAGGTGAGATTGAATGCTATAAAATTCCCTCTTAGAACTGCTTTTCCTGCATCCCATAGGTTTTGCGTTGTCGTGTTTTCCTTGTCATTTGTTTCTGTGTAGTTTTTAATTTCTTTGATTTCTTCAGTGATCTCTTGGTTATTTAGTAGCACACTGTTTAGCCTCCATGTATTTGTGGTTTTTACAGTTTTTTTCCTTTAATTGACTTCCAGTCTCATAGCGTTATAGTCAGAAAAAATGCTTGATACGATTTCAATTTTCTTAAATTTTCTGAGGCTTGATTTGTGACCTAAGATGTGATCTATCCTGGAGAATGTTGTATGTGCACTTGAAAAGAAAGTGTACTCTGCCACTTTCGGGTGGAATGTTCTATAAATATCAATTAAATCTATCTAGTCTATTGTGTCATTTAAAGTTTGTGCTTCCCTATTTATTTTCTGTTTGGATGATCTGTCCATTGGTGTAAGTGGGGTGTTAAAGTCCCCTACTATTATCATGTCACTGTCGATTTCTCTTTTCATGGTTGTTAGCATTTGCCTTATGTATTAAGGTGCTCCTATATTGGGTGCATAAACATTTGTAACTGTTATATCTTCTTCTTGGATTGATCCTTTGATCGTTATGTAGTGTCCCTCCTTATCTCTTGGAACAGTCTTCATTTTAAAGTCTATTTTATCTGGTACAAGTATTGCTACTCCAGCTTTCTTTTGATTTCCATTTGCATGGAATATCTTTTTCCATCCCCTCACTTTCAGTCTGTATGTGTCCCTAGGTCTGAAGTGGTGTCTTGTAGGCAGCATATATATGGGTCTTGTTTTTGTAAACTTTCAGCTAGTCTGTGTCTTTTGGTTGGGGCATTTAATTCATTTACATTCAAGGTTATTATCAATATGTATGTTCCTATTACCATATTCTTAATTGTTTTGGGTTTGTTTTTGTGGGTCTTTTTCTTCTCTTGTGTTTCCCACCTAGAGAAGTTTCTGTAGCATTTGTTGTAAAGCTGGTTTGGTGGTGCTGAATTCTCTTAGTTTTTGCTTGTCTGAAAAGCTTTTGATTTCTCCATCAAATCTGAATGAGATCCTTGCTGGGTAGAGTAATCTTGGTTGTAGGTTTTTCTCTTTCATCACTTTAAGTATATCCGGCCACTCCCTTCTGGCTTGCAGAGTTTATGCTGAAAAATCAGCTGATAACCTTCTGGGGATTCCTTTGTATGTTATATTTTGGTTTTCCCTTGCTGTTTTTAATATTTTTTCTTTGAATTTAGTTTCTGTTAGTTTGATTAATATGTGCCTTGGTGTGTTTTTCCTAGGGTTTATCCTGTATGTATACTCTCAGTTTTTCCAGGAAGCTTCCCCTTCCAGGCCTGTTGAATCTCCTCACCTTGATCTTTCCTAGCTTTTATAGACTGTGATGTGCAACACATCATAAACATATATATTTTATATTGCTCTCCACCAATTTTATCAGCCTTCTTCTGCACCAATATTTAAGCACCCTCAAAAGAATGCTGATGGTAAATATTTACAGATCCACTATAGTGACATCACAATTCTGAGTCTATGATAGAAGCCTTTTATTTTTTTATTTTTTTAAATTAATTTATTTATTTATTTTGGGCTGCATTGGGTCTTCGTTGCTGCACACGGGCTTTCTCTAGTTGCAGTGGGGGGAGGCTACTCTTCATTGTGGTTCGCAGGCTTCTCACTGCAGTGGCTTCTCTTGTTGCAGAGCACGAGCTCTAGGTGTGCAGGCTTCAGTAGTCGTGGCAGGCGGGCTCAGTAGTTGTGGCGCACGAGCTTAGTTGCTCCGTGGTATGTGGCATCTTCCCAGTCCAGGGCTCGAACCTGTGTCCCCTGCATTGGCAGGTGGATTCTTAACCACTGCACCACCAGGGAAGCCCCGATAGAAGACTTTTAAATGCTTACTGACTTACTGCTACATGTAATCACTTTTCTTTTTACTTCTTACTCTGCATTACTTGTCTTCATAATAGACAAAAGTGTAGGGAGGATAGGAAACCACTCTGAGAACATATTTTCTTCATTTTCCAGGAACTCTGCAATGAATGTCTCTGCTTTTTCTAGCTTCTAGAGGGCGTTCATGTTCCTTGGCTCCTGGACTGTTTCCATCATCTTCAAGGCCAACAACATTGCATCTCTAATTGTTCTTCTGTAGTCATATCTCCCTCTCACTCTCTCCCGTCTTACTCTTCCAGTTTTAAGGACTGACCCTTTTGATTTCATTGGGCATACTAGGATAATCCAGGATAATATCCCTATCTCTAGGTCCTTAACTTAAACACATCTGCAAAGTCCCCCCTGCCCTGCAATATATTCACAGGTCCTGGATATCAGGACTTGGACAAATTTGGGGGCAGGAGCTATTATTCTGCCAACCACAAATTGCTTTACGAAAGGGACAATAAATCATTCTTTTTTGTATCTCTCACAGTGCCTAGCCCAGAATAATATTCGGGTAAATTGAAGGTTTTATAATTAGATAAGTGACAGCAATCTCATATTCCAAACAATGTGTGACCTAGGCCTCTGAACAGCATCTGGCTAATACTAACCTTCTGCATCGTCTTCTTGATGCATCCATTATGTTTGGGACATTATATCATAGTTTTCAGAGGGGTAACGTGGAGGAAGCTTTCAATATTTAGTTACCTGATTCTATTTTTTTGTGTGTGTGTGGTACACGGGCCTCTCACTGCTGTGGCCTCTCCCGTTGTGGAGCACAGGCTCCGGACGTGCAGACTCAGCGGCCATGGCTCATGGGCCCAGCCACTGCGCAGCATGTGGGATCTTCCCGGACTGGGGCACGAACCCATGTCCCCTGCATCGGCAGGTGGACTCCCAACCACTGCCCCACCAGGGAAGCCCTAGTTACCTGATTCTTAAACCCTCCCTCACTTGGCAGGAGCTGTGCCGTGAATACCGTAACTATGTGAGGAACGGACGTCTTCCCTGCACCACAGAGAATGACCCCATCGAGGGCCCAGATGGGAAAATCCACGGCAACACCTGCTTCACGTGTGCAGCCTTCTTGTGAGTAGACCTGCAGTCACTGCTCCTGCTGAGTGTCGGAGAAGACAGGCCTGTGGTGGGCAAGAGAGATGATATTGAAGGTTTTTTCTAGGAGGCAGATGGCTATCTTTGCACTGAGTTTGGGGATTTACTCTTACAAAGCCATATACTCGGTGCATTTCTTTGTAGTGTTCTCAGTGTTCTGAAAGGTACCTGAATTGCCATTAAGGGAGGACCATGCGCTAAGAGGAAACTCCTCCAGAGTTAATGGCATATAAGGATTGGAATTTTTGTTCTCTGCGTACATACTGTCATGAATAATCCAAAGATGTAATCACTGGGTGCTAGCAAATTAAAAATTTGCTAATATTTAGTCATTTTTTAAGTATCCTAGTTGCTTTCTGAGGAGAAGGCCGATACCTTTGTTTTCCAAAATAAACAGAGTAGTGAAAATTTATTTACTGTCTGGCCATGGCATATGTGCCTTACTCTTTAAGCAATACTAAAAACAAGAAGAACAATATGGAGAGGTGTACATTTACCTTTCTACTCCCAAGCTAAGTTGGTATAGGTGTACAAGTAATGGAATATATCTATCAAGAGAGATTCCCCTTTAGGATAATATGTGTTGGGTACTAGGAATG
This sequence comes from Pseudorca crassidens, assembly GCF_039906515.1. Lineage (NCBI taxonomy): Eukaryota > Metazoa > Chordata > Mammalia > Artiodactyla > Delphinidae > Pseudorca > Pseudorca crassidens. The sequence continues at coordinate 124,429,526 of NC_090298.1, forward strand.
ATTGTTCCCCCTGCCTTTCTCTTATAGCCAGCAAGAAGCAAAAGAAAAAGAAGCTGAATCCAAAAGACCTAAGAGAGGAGCTGAAAAGGTAGTTATCTTGGAAGCTTCATACCACAATGCGGTTTGCAGTTTCTCTTTAAAAATAACTCATGGAATCACTGAAGGCCTATGTGAGAGAACTCAAGGTTTAGTTAGTCCAGGGGTTGATAAAATTTTCTTAAAGGGCCAGACAGTAGATATTTTAGGTTGTGACCATTCAGTCTCTGTCACAACTACTCAACTCTGCTATTGTAGCTCTAGAACAGCCATGGATGATATGCAGATAAATGGGCATGGCTGTGTTCCAATGAAACTTTACTTACACAAAAAAGGTGGTAGGCCAGATTTTGCTCATGGGCCATAGTTTGCAAACCTCTGATTTACTCCATGCCCTATTTTTAAATGAAGATTTAAAATCCAGAAGGAGGAAGAACTTGCTTACAAAGGTAGTGAGACTATTGGTATCAGAATCTTCATACTGTTTCAAAGTTCTCACAGCTGCAAAACAGAAACAATTCAAACTTAGACTTCCTGACACCAAATCTAGCATTATTCCTAACACACTATGTAGCTTTGGATGAGCACATTTGGTCAAACCAGGTGTGTTCCTTGCTTTAACTTTAATTATCTCTGGTGTCAGCAGTTGGCAGAAAAATAGAAGAGCAACTTTCCCCAATAATATTTTCTTGGTTTCAAAATGAATGACTCCAGGTAGATTTTTCCAGGTTTGTGGATATTTCCTTGCCCCCATCAAAAAACTATTGATATTAAAAATAATCTATAATGAAGTATCACTTGGAATTCTGTATGATTGGTTTGTTTACAGTTATTTTCCCCACAATTGTGAGCCTGAATTTAAAAATAATATGAGCTCATATGCTTCCCTTTTCAACATCAATAAGAAAATATTCTTCAGTATCAGACGATTTCTGATTTCACATTAGCTACTATCCATAAACTATCCTCTCATATCATATTTCTTTTGCTAAATATGACCAGTTAGGGAATCAGGCAGTGAACCTTGAAGGAAAGCTAGGAAAAAACTCACTCTTGTCCTCACTGAGTTTTGACTTGAACTAAAAGATACAGAAAAAAACACAAGTTCAGTCTTACTTGCCACCAGTAATTAATTATATGATCTTAAGTGATTTGCTTATTCTATCTCAATTCCTCATAACTCTGAAGCTAAAATTTACTGAGTACTTCCTAGATGTCAGTCATTGTAGATATAGTAGATATACATTATTTCACATTATTCTCATAACAATTCAGCACATATATTGAATACTTAATAGATATTGGCCATTATTATTTTAACTGTGTGAAACAGATACTATCATTATTTCCATTTTATAGAAGAGGTAACTGAGGCACAGAGAGGCAAGACCCCCTCATCCAAGGTCTCTTGGTGACAGAATGGAATTCTAACTAATGATATTATATAGCTGTCAACATATTGGGCTTGTCTGGACATACCTGGAATATTATGTTGAAAGGGAAGAATTAAGAATGCAAAATGGTGCAAATGACTGAAACAGATTGGAACAGAAAGACTGAAGTATCTGGGGATGCTTTGCTCTTGGAAAAGCACATAGGGAGCTATGGAGAAGGACAAGAAAGCTTTCTCCAAATATATGAAGGACTTTCTGCGTGCAGGAAGGAAAATATACTCAATTTTTCTGAGAGAAGTAAAATATGTTGACTTTGCTTACTGGTTTGAAAGAACGTATTCATCCCATGCAGTGACATCTTAGAAAAATAAAACTCTAAGGATAAGGATCCTATAGGATTGATTAGAGATATTTTCCAAGATCCTCCCAAAGTAGCACTATGGCTAATCTGTGGGAATGATTTAAGAAATTGTGGAATGAACTATCTGGAGGGTAACGAACTCATCACTGCAGGTATTCCAGTGCAAATTAGACCACTTTTTGGCAGGCATGACATAAAGGGGATTGAGACGTAGTACAGATGGTTGCACCAGGTGAACTTCAAAGTTCTACCTAAACCTTAATTCTTTAAACTTCTATGCCATGTGCAGTGTTTTTATTGCATTATAATATAATAGAGAGGGACAATAAAATCTTGACTAAGGACTGTGACCAGTCTGCAGAGAACCCAGTTTATTAAGAGGTTCTTGCTTGTGTGTGACTGCAGGTTCAGTCTGGATTTGGAGGCTATATCTCAAGGACAAAGAAACAGAAACCTCTTTTTAAGTCCTGTGTGCTTACTAGGATTTGAACAAAACAGTTGCCAGAAAGAAACATTCATAGGTCATTTTCTTTTTTTTTTTTTTTCCAGGAAGCACTTAGTAGGGACCCAACAAAGTAATTTCCAAGAAAATACCCAAGCTCTTGCCTTTTCTCCTCCTTTTAGGATACATGCAGTGAATTTCGGCGCCTTCTGAAGAATGGAAGTCTTTTCTGCACTCGAGAAAATGATCCTGTGCGTGGCCCAGATGGCAAGACCCATGGCAACAAGTGCGCCATGTGCAAAGAAGTCCTGTGAGTGCACAGATGAAGCCCATGCTGTGGGTGGCAGAGCCGGGAGGCAAAGAGCTGGGAAGATAATATAGATTGTGTTTGTCCTTTCCTTACATGTAAAAATGACAAATGATGATCTCTAAAGCATTTTGGGGTGAATCTCTCTTTACAGAGGCTAAGATTCACAATTCTAGAAATAGGCAATAGGTGACTAAGTTATTACACTACATTCTCCATTAGTTCTGAGGTAGCACCTTACAATGATCACACCATCTTTCTTGGTAAAATCTTAAGCCCTTTGCTGTCAGGTGGATCCCTTTTCTGGATTATTTTGTAATCCCCATCGGGAAGAACATACACAGATTTTACTATCAATCTAACGCCTCTACCTGCATTTTTGCAAAAAAAAACAGTCACACTTCTAGGAAACTAAAAATAGCTTTACACAAAGTTTGGAAGTACACCTAAAATATTTGTCATTAACAGTCATTTGCTGAACATGTACAATGTATAATGTGTATAACAGTTGGTTATACAAAGTTGAATGAAACAGTATTACCAAAAATCATATAGTTCAGTAAGGTTTAGACATGGGCATAAATTAATATAACACAAAGGAGGAATTGCTAAGTGAAAAATGATATATACAGTGTGTTATGGTAGTTTAGGAAAGGGAGCGTTAATAGAAAGTTTTATGGAAGAATAGAACTAGATCTGGTAATTTGGATCATATGTGAACAGTATGGGAAGGAATGAGAGGAAGAAGGAACAGTGTAGGTAAAATCTAAAATTAAAGAAACTGTACTATATGTACATAAAGAGAGCAAGTCATTTTAGTTTAGTTAGAGCTTACCCACTTCACCAACTGTGAATGCCAGATCATGGATTTTGAAGTCAATTCTATATACAGTGGCAAGCTGCTAAAATTTTTCAGCTAGGAGAGTAAGTGGCGTAAATGTGGTTCCTTTCGGAAGATTCATATGTCAGCAGTAAAAAGGAGAAAAGAGGAAGGGACTAAAATTCAGAATACCGCTGGCGGTAGTAGGGGATTACAATAATCCAGTGAGAGGTAACTAGAGCAAGGGAGCTAGAATAGAAGGTGAGTGGGTCAACATAGGAGACACTGTGAAAGTGAAACCAACGTCCTGTGGCAACAGCTATGCGAGCTGAAGGAGAGGGAGCGGTTAGGGATGGCTCCAATGTTTTGTTCTTTGTGAAAGAGAATCCAGGAGGAAGAACACATTTGGCAGAGAAGATAATTATTTTGGGACCTTTTGAACATGAGGTATTTAAGAGAAATCCAGCTGGAGGTTCACATGAGCATTTACAAAATGCTAATTAATTGCTCACCTAGTCTTGCTTGAGGTTAAGTAAACGCTGGTTTTCTTCTACTGCAATTAGAGCTCTTCCAGGCAAAAGGATGTGACATAATTCATCTTTCTATTGATATTTTCAAAGAAGAGGGCCTGCAATGTAATAGGTGTTCAATAAATGCCGGTGAATTCCATACAAATCTAATCTGGTCATATGATGAGAAACTCACAGAAATGCATTCCACTCTCTGTAATCTATTATTCCCTACCTCCCACTTTCCAATTTCCAGCCAGAAAGAAGATGAAGCAAGAAAGAGAAAAGAAAAGGAGAGAAAAGAAAAGGAAAATCAGAGAAAAGCTGTACGGAGTGGTTGCAAACGTGGCAGAAGAGGGAAAGCTCAGGTGAGAGCAGCCTCTAATTTCCATAACCAGAGTGGGCTCAACTCAATGGCACTGGGACCCCGGCAGACCCTATGGTCAAAGGCTATGAATGTGTGTAGTGCTGAGTTGGAAAGCATCCTTGGAAGGACAGGGGATTTTCCCCTTAAGACTGTAGAGTAATATCTGAGCAATTTTTAGTTTCCTTAGGGCTCACTTTGACTTCTTTAAACTTGGAAATAATTAACATGAATACCAGACCCCAGTCTCTTGACTCCTCTTTATATCATCTAGCTTTCAGGCCAATAAATGATCCTAGGAGAGTAAGTGGTATAAATGTGGAGATGTTCCACATCAGCATCACATGCTCTTCATTTCCTTTCATTATTCTCTCTTTCCCTGAATGGAGCCACTTTTTGGAAGTATATTTTCTATTGTTCCTAGGCAGAATAATATGGTGAAAGAGCACAGGTTTTCGAGTCAGATAGTTTGAGGTATCATCCTACCCATGCCACTTGGACTTGCAAAGCACTGAATAAATCACTTCATCTCACTCAACTCTAGTTTTTCTTACTTAGCACTACTCTTATAGGGATACAATAAAATAATTTAGGTAAGTGTTTAGCACATTTCCTGAGACTTTTTTTTTAAGTGTCAGCATGACAGTGTTGCATGTAAGCTCACTCTTCGTGCATGTGAACACAACTGCCTGAGATCACAGCCACCTTATTTCTATTCTTATGACCTGGGGATGTCAAGACCATCTCTTTGCCTCCAGATCTGACACAGGCCCAATATCTGCCTTTGATAAATTTTGGCTTTTCTGTTTTTCCATATTTTCTCCTGTAGGAACCTGAGTTCTCACTCTCAAATGATAGACTTGTTAAGACCCTTTTTCTATCTTCATAATTTGCTCAAGCCTGTCTTCCTTGGCATTTTGCATGATTCTGTGCTTTCTCCCAGCACTTCTTTCTCCCTTCTATCTACATTAGAGGTCAGCAAATTTTTTTTTTTCTGTAAAAGGCCAGATAGCAAATATTTTAGGCATTACGGGTCACACGGTCTCTGTCGCAACTATTCAACTCTGTTGAATAGCCACTGTTGTGGGAAAGCAGCCATAAATAATATTTAAATGAATGAGGGTGTGCTTCAAGTTTTATATATGAAACTTCTTATGTAAGAACAGACAGCAGGACAGATTAGTCCTGTAGGCTATAGTCTGCTTACCCTTGATTTGTGCGATTAAATCCCAACCAGCTTTATCATTTCCCTTTGTAGAACCTTAAAAGCAACATTACCCATGACAACAGATGTCTTAGAATATGGATGATTCCAGCCCCTCCTCTTCTGTAGACAGCAATCCTAGATGTTACATGCCTTATAAGAGAACATAGACAAGAACTTCTTACTCAAATTATTTAACAAACTTAATAACAATACAACAGACCAAGTCATCCAAGAGGCCTGCTCTCTTCTTCCCTTTCAGGACCAATGTGCTGAGTATCGGAAACAAATGAAAAATGGACCACTCAGCTGTACTCGGGAGATTGATCCTGTACGCAATGAAAATGGCAAATCATACAACAATAAGTGTGCCATGTGTAAAGAGAAACTGTAAGTAATTCTCTCAACCTGCATGTTTAAAAGATAGCCACCTGTTCCTCCTGAATTAATGGTTATTTCTCATTTGCCTATAGCTCCTTTCGTGAACACTACCCTTTTTGTTAATTCTCAAATATTATCTCTTTCTCTTGCATCCCCTAAGGAACAGTGAGCCCTAGTAAGGGCAGCTAATCAGTGGCTGATTCCTACTCTATTTTCTATCATAATTCTGTGAACTGTGTCATCATGGTAGATAATTGCTCTTTAGAACACATCATGGCTAAATCCTAAGGATGGTTTGCAACGGTCATTGGAATAGTTAACCAACATAGTTTAAGAGGGTGGCTTCATGTCGTATGTATGGGACACATTTATTGCACAATCCAGGGTTTGTTCCTTCTATTTATTTTCTTTTGGTGAATGGTACTGATGGGAGTGGTTAATGATCCAGCTCAGCCACTCTTGATTTGTGTTACTGCAGCAAGTAACATAACCACTATTGGTCCCATCTGTATACTGAGGTAGTTTTCTAGGTAACCTTGATGGGTACTTATAGTTCTAAAATTTGATGCATATATCACAGTGTTATTAATTATGGTATTTAATTGATATGCATTTAATGAGCACTTAATGCTTCTCCACACACATTTTTTTTCTCCTTGAAAAAAAATCACAATCTTGTGATTGTGGTACTACAGGCCATGTGATAAAATCTAGTTATTCCAAGTGCTGCATTTTACAGATGAGAAAAACTGAATTTTTTTTCTTCAAGTACAAGGTCTCATGGGGGAGTGACTTCAGAGCTGAAACTAGAATCCAGTTCTTCTGAATACCAGCCTAGTATTTATTCCATGTCATAATATTCTTTAATAGAAGCAGGGTGGCAGAATGGGGCAGTGCTAGGGTATTAGCATCATATGGTTATTTCAGCTCCATGTTCTTGGACAGGTTATTTCACGTCCCTAGGCTTTAATCTGCTCATATTTATAGTGGGGGTGGGGCAGCCATAATCATAGTAGCCACATGATGTTTCTTTTGAAAGTTAAATGAGAAAAACTATGTAAAACTCTTAGCACAGTGCCTAGCACAAAGGAGGTGCACAAAAAATGTGAATGGTCACTATTAGCACTGTCATTAGTGTTCAGCAAATAACAGGTGTCGCCATTAATAGCAATAAAAGAATGACTATTATGATCTCTTATGCTACCCTATGTTGCCCCTTTGCACACCTCATACTTCGTAGGTATGATGTACATAATTGAGATAGCTCTTCACATATGACTATTTCTTTCTGCATCACATATTAATAGTGGGTAATTTTGTGAAGGAACAAATGATGACTCTCAGATGCAAACAATTATTAAGATAAAACTTTGCTGATACAATCCATGTCATCTATGTTATAAGATACTTAACTGGGGCTTCCCTGGTGGCGCAGTGGTTGAGAGTCCGCCTGCTGATGCAGGGGACATGGGTTCGTGCCCCGGTCCGGGAAGATCCCACATGCCGCGGAGTGGCTGGGCCCGTGAGCCATGGCCGCTGAGCCTGCGCGTCCGGAACCTGTGCTCCGCAACGGGAGAGGCCACAACAGTGAGAGGCCTGCATACCACAAAAAACAAAACAAAAAGATACTTACCTGGTACTCCAGGTAACAAAATATTTAACAACATAACAAAGTATTTAACAACATAAATCAAATAATTTTACAATCTTTGGAACCCATGCATCTGACAATAAATGGTTTTTGATGGCCTACTATATAATAGGCACTCTTCACGGACAGGTGCTCTTCAAGTGAACAAGACAAAATTCCTGCCATATGGAACTATAATATAGGAAAGACAGATTATAAACAAAGAAGTAAAAAGCTACATAACAAGACCAGGTGTTGATAAGTAAAGCAGAGTAAGGCAACAGAAAGGGATTGGAGGTGCTACTTTATGGTGTTTGGGGAAAGCCTGACAGTAAGGGAGACCTGAAAAAGGGAGTGAAATGAGCCAGCTGGCCATCTGAAGGAAGAAAGTTTCAGGCAGAGCAGGAGCCACTGCAAGTTTCTGTATATATATATGAAATTCACAAGCTCAGGAAAGAGAGAGGAGGTCATTGTGTCTCAAGATTACTGCGTGGAAAATTGCAGAAATTAATTTGGAAAGATCATGTAAGGCTTTTTTGGGCCAAGAGAAGGACATTGGATTTTATTCTATGTGTGATCAGAAGCCACTGGAGATTTTTGAGCAGAGCTGCGATTGTAGATTGAATTCCACCAGACTGAATCATTACAGGTGGTCTCTTTTTCCTAGTATTTGATTAAGATGTCATGACTTTATTATATTTGTTTGAATCCTCAGGATACATTTACTACCACTTCCCTATTTCTTATATATGAAAAGGGAGCTCCGTAAAATACACACACACACACACACACACACATATTCATGTTATATACATTCATACACGTTTCTTTTAAGCATAAAGCCAAAAGAAACTTTTTTTTTTACATCTTTATTGGAGTATAATTGCTTTACAATGGTGTGTTAGTTTCTGCTTTATAACAAAGTGAATCAGTTATACATATACATATGTTCCCATATCTCTTCCCTCTTGCATCTCCCTCCTTCCCACCCTCCCTATCCCACCCCTCTAGGTGGTCACAAAGCACCGAGCTGATCTCCCTGTGCTATGCGGCTGCTTCCCACTAGCTATCTATTTTACGTTTGGTACACAGACCTACTAGAGAATGGACTTGAGGATACGGGGAGGGGGAAGGGTAAGCTGTGACAAAGTGAGAGAGTGGCATGGACATATATACACTACCAAATGAAACTTTGAAGGAGAAATACGTGTACTAGAGTTCTGCAGTATTTGGATCTTGGGTCAACTGCATCAGAATCACCTGGCTTGCTTGTTAAAAATCAGGTTACTGAATCCCAATGTAGATCTTGTCAGTAAAATTGTTGGGATTGACGGTGAATCTGATTTTAAAAATCTCGTAGCTGATTCTTAATGTACATGAAAACTTAGGAACCACTGGCATAAATATTTTATCAGAAAGGTGAAAGCTTAAAAAAAAAAACCATGATCCTAAGGTACTTCCTATATCACTTGTCTTCTTTCTATCTTGGGCTCCAATGATATTATAATGAATTGAAATAGTACTATAATAGATTGACCTACAAATTGAGGAATAAGAATGGTGAATTGGTAAAGAATTAAAACCACAGCTTATGATAAAAAGGTGAAAGAACTGAGGAAGGCGGACTTGGAGACCTGAAACTTGCCTTTAGATATCTAAAGGATTAATATCAGGAAGAGGTAATGGATTCAGCAGGCTTGTTCTGTGTTTTCCTGAGAATGTGAAGTAAAACTAAAGGATGAAAGCTATAGGGAGATGAATTTGGATACAAATAAAGGAGACTCTGAGATTAATTTGACTTGATCTGCCTAGAATATCTACCCTGTAATGAGGGAGCTTCTTAATAACCAAAGTCACTGTCCATCTGTGAGAGGTGCAGAGAGGTTCTCTGTGAAGGAGGTGGTTTAGTATACATAAACTCTAAGGCCCCTTCCAAATCTGAGTATGTGTCTGCAAGATGACTACTGACTCTTTTCTTTTCCAGGCAAAAAGAAGCAGAGGAAAACAAAAAGAATTCTCGGAACAGATCAAATGGGAATGAATCAGCATTAGGAAAGGTGAATCATTAACTAGGTTTTGGCAAGAATGGTCTTTCTGTAAGTCATTACTTAACTATCAAAAATGTGGAAAGAGGTTGTCAATGTTACCAGTCAGGATATTGCCCTTAGAACATCAGAAGTCATCATTAATGGGAATATCTATCCCTGATAACTTTTTCAGTGTAGAAATTTAACACCAGATGGAAATCTTTCGGTCTAACACTTTATAAAACAGTTTTATAAATAGTAGTTTAAGTATCTCAATAGCCTGGTCAACTAAGTTTTTTTTCAACCTCATTTTATAGATGGGGAAAATGAGGTTCGGCTGCTGTAACAGATTACTACCAACAGTGGTAAAGCAACCCAAATTCATCATCATACATTTCTGGAGTTCAGAAGTCCTAAATGGGTCTCACTGTGTTACAGCCGAGGTGTCAGTAGGGCTGCTTTCCTTTTTTGAGGTTCTGGGGAAGATCTATTTCTTTGCCTTTTTAAAAAATTTCTAGAAGTGCCTGCATTCCTTGGCTTGTGGCCATCTTTAAAATCAGCAGAGGCCAGCTGATTTTTTTTTTTAAGCTGCATCATTCTGACACTGATTTTCCTGCCTTCCTATTTCACTCATAGGAATCTTTGTGATTACACTGGGCCCACCCAGATAATCCAGGATAATCTCTCCATTCTAAGGTCACCTGGTTAGCAACCTGAATTCCATCTTCAACTTTAATTCCTGCTTGCCATGTGAGGCTACATATTTTCAGGTTCCACGAATTATAACTTGGACACCTTTGTGGTCCGTTATAGAGCCTCCCACAGCAAGGTTAAGTGGCTGCCCAACTCCTGAGTCAAAATCTTCCAATTTTCAAGCTCAAATACTATGTGAAAATAGCCATTTCCAATGTAATCCTTCCTTCTTTTCAGGATGTATGTGATCAGTTTAGAAGTCAAATGGAAAATGGACAACTTACTTGCACCCAAGAAAGTGACCCTGTCCAGGGTCCAGATGGCAGGACACATGGCAACATATGTGCTATGTGTAAGGAAAAACTGTGAGTTATTTTTCAAAAATGGGCCTTTAGTTGTGAGTCTTAAAGGAAATAATCATTTCTCATCAGCTTGAGAAAATGACAATTATTTTTAAAGCACACCTGAGGTGTTTGTTCACTTTAGTTGAAGCGTTTCTTCTCATGTTTTTCTTCAAGGGGAAGGGAAGCAGCCAAAAGAAAAACGAAAGAGCAGGACTACATGACAAACACAGTTGAAAAGAACAATGGAAAAGAGGTAATATATGTTAGATGTGCTTATACTTAAATTTGGATGATTGGTTGCAAGATTGATTCATTCAACAAATACTTATGGAATGCCTACTCTGTCCCAGTCGTTGTGGATATAATGATAAACAAGAAAGACACGGCCAGAACTTCAAAGCAACAGCATGGAATTCAATGCCCTAAGAGCAACTCTGATGCAATTACCACACATTTGCAGGAACAGTGGTAATTGTAAAATTATTGTTATTATCAAGTGGATTTTTTTTCTGAAGTTTTAAAACAATTAAGCAAATAGATGCCAAAATTACACACAAGAAAAAAAAGTATCAAAAGCTTGGAGCTCCAGATGATAAATTCTTGACTTGGCATTCTAGTGCCATCTTGTATTCAATTGGGGGTTTTAAAAATAAGGTTCAATGCTTTATGATAGCAGCACATAGAATATGACAACAGCACAATCTCTTCTAATCCATCTATGGACTTCAATTAGAAAAGTGAAATAGTGAAATTTCCCCAGGAAAGTTTTCCCATTAATGAGGCAACTTTTCATTAGTTCTATACTGACTACACAAAATGAAACATTAATAGTAATGTTCATTTTTGAAAAGCATGTTGGGAATTATGCATTTTGGTAGATGAATAGCTTTGAGAAAAGACTATTGTACAACTTCAAATGATCTCTACTGGATATCTATTCTATTTCTAATATTGATCACTTTTTTTCAAGTTTTAAAATATCTATTTTAGCAATTTCAAACAAGAAGAAATACTCTTTCAGCAGACCAGAAAGGCTCTTCACCCAACTTCCTCCCACTCCCTGTCCAAACCAAGTCCTTTTCCCAACAGCCTGGAATGCGATGCTGAACTTACTTATACTGATTATATACGTATGTAAATATAAATATGTAATTTTATACTTATTATATTTACATTGAGCCTAATGGGATTGCTTTTTTAGAGCTTTGCCAAGGTCAGGAGTAGAAAGAAGTAAAGAAGATATGAGAGCATGAAGTATATTCATTCACAAAGTGCAATCTTGAATTGGGTCCTAGAAGGGAGACTTTAGCACCTAATCTGATGACCCAAAAAAAGAAGAAAGAAAGGTATCAAACATGAATTTTATCTAATTATTTTCCCAAATCAAGTAGAATAATAGATGAGTTACACTAGTGAAATACATAGTAATTACATATTTCTAGTAAATTAGGCACTATACTAGGGATCCCTAAGCATGGAGAAGAGCTGTTCACAAAATCTGCTATTTTCCCCCCAGCTTTATTAAGCTATAGTTGACATAAAACATTATGTAAATTTGTGTACAACACATTGATTTGATAGACTTAAAGAATGTAAAATGATTACCATTATAGTGTTAGCTAACACCTCCATCACCTCACATAATTACCATTCCTTTTTTGTGGTGAGAATATTTAAGATCTACTCACCAACTCTGAGTATATAACACAGTATTATTAGCTATAATCACCATACCATATATTAGAGCCCCAGAACTTATCTTTTAACTAAAAGCTTGTACCCTTTGACCAATGTCTCCCATTTTCTCCAATACCATCCCCTGGTTAACGACCCTTCTATTCTCTGTTTCTATGAGTTCAGCTTTTTTAGATTCCACATATAAGTGATGTCATACAGTATTTGACTTTCTTTGTCTGACTTATTTAACTTAGCACAGTGCCCTCAGGATTCATCCAAGTTGTCACTAATGGAAGGATTTCCTTTTCTCATGACTGAATAATAGTCCATTGTGTGTGTGTGTGTGTGTGTGTGTGTGTGTGTGTGTGTGTGTGTGTGTGTGTGTGTGTGTGTGTCTTGGCTCTTGTGAATAATAAAATCTGGTTTTTTTTCAGATTTTTATTGGAGTATAGTTGATTTACAATGTTGTATTAGTTTCAGGTATGCGGCAAAGTGAACGAGTTATACATATATCCACTCTTTGTTTTTAGATTCTTTTCCCATATAGGCCATTACAGAGTAGTGAGTAGAGTTCCCTGTGCTATACAGCAGGTTCTTATTAGTTATCTATTTTATATATAGTAGTGTGTATATGTCAATCCCAATCTCCCAATTTATCCCTCCCAAAATGTGTTATTTAAAAAAAAACATTTTACTGACGTATAATAGTCATATAGAAAAAGTGTATATATCATAAGTGTACAGCTATTACTAAGTGATCATATCTGTGATATTAACACCAGATCAAGAAATAAGATATCACCAGCAGACCAGAAACCCGATCATGCTTCCTCCTGAATAACCTGGTTTTGAGCTGAGCTTTCTCTTGGGGAAGAAAACAACATTCATTATTCATTTTGTCATTTATTTAGCTATCATTTATGCATTCTACAAATAATTATTAAGCACCTACTATTTTCCAAGCATTACTGTGCATATGAGAACAATAGCCATAAACAAAACAGATACAACTCTCTACACTTATGGAGTTTATACTGGAAGAACACAGATCATAGATGATGCGAATAAATAAAATGTAATAGCAAGGGGGAAATAAAGTAGAAAAATGCTATAGTAAATGCTGGGATACAATTTTAAGTAGCTTGTACAGGAAAGAGCTCTCTGAGAAGGTGACATTTGCACCTCCTAAAGGGATCAATTCCATACATGTAAGTGAGGGGAGAACATTCCAAGAAGAGGAACAGCAAAGCCTTGAGGCAGGGATCACAGTACAGCAAGGAGCCCAGTAAAGTTGACAGAGTGACCACAGAGACAGTTATAAAGGAGGCAATCATTAAAGTAACAGGAGGCCATCTTATGTAGGATTTTGTAGATCATTTTAAAGGCGTTAGCTATTATTCTGAATGAAGGTTTTGAAAAGAGCAGTGACGTGATGTGATTTATGTTTTGAAAGAATGCCTCTGCCTGCTGAATTGAAAATACACTGCAGAAGGACAAGAGAAAAAGCTAGACAGCTAGTTAGCCACAGCAGTAATCCACAGAGGCTGGTTTATACTATGGTGGTAGTGGTGGAGGTCATGAGAAGTGGATGAATCCTAGGTCTGTTTTGGAGGTGGAGAATTTGTTCAGAGTTGATGTGCTATGTAAGAAAAGAGAAGCATAATTCTGTCTTTGTTGCTTCTTTATAATCCTTTATTTTAGTAGTTCAATCTTGGGGCAGCAGATACCTGAAAAATACTAAGGATATACCTGGTTCAGTCCTACCTTTACCAGTGATTCTTAGAAGAGGCTTGTCTAAACTCTCCCTGAATTATCTCTATTGATAAGGAACTCACCAGAGTCTAAAACAGTCCCTTTAGATGTTTGAATTATTTAACAAAACAAATTAGAAAATACTTCTTTATGCCTCTGAAATAATTATCAACAGACTACTATTACATTTTCTATTTCTTCTCAGAAAGTGGTTTTCAAGGAATTTGTTAATTCCATCTTAAGTGGTCAAATTTATTGGCACACAGTTATTAATAACATTTCCACATTATCCTTTTAATACCTATATTTATATAGTGTACCACTTTTTATTTTTAATATTGCTAATGTGTGTTTCTTGCATTTTGTCAATTTTGTAAATAGTTTATCGATTTATTAATCTTTTCACACAACCAATGTTTGGCTTTGTTCTGTTTTCTATTTCATAAATTTCTTTTCTTTATTATTTGTTTTCTTCTATTTCTTCTGAGCTTAATTTGCTTATTATTTGCTAGTTTCTTGAAATGGAGGTTTATTGATTTTAAAACTTTTTATGTATTTACTTACTTAAAACTCTCCTTCAAATCACTGAGTTAGCTACTGAGTTTTGATATTTTGTATTTTCATTATCATTCAGTTCAAAACACTTCTACATTCCATTATGATTAGAGTCATGAGTTCTTTAGAAGTGTGTTGCTTAATTTCTAAATACTGAGGAATTTTATAGCTATCGTATTTATTACTATAATTATTCCACTGTGATCCTAAAACTTACATTTTATGACTTCAATTTTGAAATTTATCAACACTGGCTTAATGACCCAGAATATGGTCTATTTTGGCAACAACTTCATGTCCACTTGAAAGGAATGTATAGTCTGCAGCTGTCAGATACAGAGGTCTATAAATGTCATTTAGGTCAAGCTGGTTAATTTTGTTTTTCAAATATTATACATTAATATTTTTTGTCTGGGGTATCAATTATAAAAAGAAGTATGTTAATATTTCCATTTATGTTTGCAAATTTGCCTATTTCTCCCTCAGTCAGTCAATTTTTGCCTCAGATATTTTGAAACTATAGGTACATAAATGTTTGGGATTGTTAATTACTGAACTTATTATTTTATAATTAGAAATTCTCTTCTTTATCTCTGCTATTACTTCTTGTCCTAAATTCTACTTTGTGGGATATTAATATAGATATACCACCTTTTGTATGATGAGTGTTTGCATGTATATATTTTTCATCCTTTTACTTTTAACCTACTGGTTGAAATATAAAGATATAGTTAAAGAATCATTAGAGAAATGCAAATCAAAACTACAATGAGGTATCACCTCACACCGATCAGAATGGCCATCATCAAAATATCTACAAATAATAAATGCTGGAGAGGGTGTGGAGAAAAGGGAACCCTCTTGCACTGTTGGTGGGAATGTAAATTGATACAGCCACTATGGAGAACAGTATGGAGGTTCCTTAAAAAACTAAAAATAGCACTACCATATGACCCAGCAATCCCACTACTGGGCATATACCCCGAGAAAACCATAATTCAAAAAGAGTCATGTACCACTATGTTCATTGCAGCTCTATTTACAATAGCCAGGACATGGAGCAACCTAAGTGCCCATTGACAGATGAATGCATAAAGATGTGGCACATATATACATTGGAATATTACTCAGCCATAAAAAGAAATGAAATTGAGTTATTTGTAGTGAGGTGGATGGACCTAGAGTCTGTCATACAGAGTGAAGTAAGTCAGAAAGGGAAAAGCAAATACTGTATGCTAACACATATACACATATATATGGAATGTAAAAAAAAAAGGTTCTGAAGAACCTAGGGGAGGGACAGGAATAAAGACGCAGACGTAGAGAATGGACTTGAGGACACGGGGAGGGGGAAGGGTAAGCTGGGACGAAGTGAGAGAGTGGCATGGACATATATACACTACCAAATGTAAAATAGATAGCTAGTGGGAAGCAGCCACATAGCACAGGGAGATCAGCTCGGTGCTTTGCAACCACCTAGAGGGGTGAGATAGGGAGGGTGGGAGGGAGATGCAGAGGGAGGAGAAATGGAGATATACATATAAGTATAGCTGATTCACTTTGTTATATAGCAGAAACTAACACACCATTGTAAAGCAATTATACTCCAATAAAGATGTTAAAAATAGTTATTATTAAAAAAAGATATAAAGTATACTTCTTGTAAATATTATAAGTTGAGTCATTTTGTTTCTCCAGTCTGATAATGTCTGTTCTTTAACTGAAGTACTTGGTCCTATTAATATTTAATGTAATTATTGACACCACTGAATTTTAGTCTTTCATAATCCTATTTTTAAAATTTCTCTGTGTTTTTTTCCCTTTGGTCCTACTTTAAGATTAATAAAGTTGTTGTTATTATTATTATCATCATCATCATTATTAAACCCACACTTCCAAAAGACTAGCAACAACAAATAATCTTCCTTCTTCTACATGAAAAATCTATGTATTTTTCACCTTGGGAAACATACTGACAACTAACATATACTGAGCACTTAGTGTGTGCCAAACACTGTATTATGTATGCATATAAATGCATTATCTGATTTGATTCCCTAAAACAAATGAGGCAAGAGCTATAATTATTTATGTTTTTCAGATGAGAAACTAAGGCTCAGAGAAATCAGATAAATCACTTCTCTAATTAGTGGCAGAGCTGGGACTCAAAAACCCATATGGTTACCCAGCATTTACCTCTGAGTCTCTCCTTTCTAGATTGTATATAACCAGTGTCTTCATTTAAGAAAAAAAAAAGGGATATTATTTCTTGCATGGTAGTTTTTGTCCTATGGGCAT
This sequence comes from Pseudorca crassidens, assembly GCF_039906515.1. Taxonomy (NCBI): domain Eukaryota; kingdom Metazoa; phylum Chordata; class Mammalia; order Artiodactyla; family Delphinidae; genus Pseudorca; species Pseudorca crassidens. The sequence continues at coordinate 124,446,320 of NC_090298.1, forward strand.
ACCTCAGTTTATCTGTGCCCAGTATCATGTAGGATTTCTGTTTTCTTATTGCTTTGTTTTTCCTTGTATCTTGGTTTAGCTACTTAACTTCCCTAGTAAAAAGAAGCCAAATCTAGGAGGTTAAATCTACCTAACAGTGGTGTGAAACGAATATGTGAGTTTGTATAACCTATGTTACAGTTCCTTTACTAACCATTTATTCATACATGATTGAGGAAATCAAGAGGTTTTCCCCAAGCTCATATCTCTTGAGTGCCATTGAGCAAATGTACTTTATGTTTTGCTTGTTCAGAACTCTGAGATGTGCAAACACTACCGAGTATTACCCAGGATGGGTTACCTTTGTCCAGTGGATTTACAGCCTGTCTGTGGTGATGATGGCCAGACATACGGCAATCCTTGCAGGCTCTGTCATGAAAATCTGTAAGTATACAAGTCCAATGAGTCCATCTTCCAGTGTAGAGGCTCTTGATGACAGTGCTGACCCACAGCAGTGTACTGATATGAATGTGAGGTGTGTTGCAAACAATTTACTAATCGTAGCAGTTAAAATTCAAATGTTGTGAATGATCTTATTCATGCATAAAATAGAGAGGATTTAAGGTTATCCCTTTAATAAAACTGTTCATATAGTTTACTGAGTGGAAGAGAAAGGAAAAAGTGGTGGGGTTACAATAATTAGAGAAAATCTAAGCCCATGTGCACTCATGGGAGCGTGAACATCATCTACCCTTCGTGTAAAGAGAAAAAAGTTGAAAATCATTGCGATACAGAGTCAGCCCAGCCTCTAATCTCTAATGGCCTTATGACTACCTGATAGTCACAGATTTCCCATCCTCTCCAAGTCTTCTTGGAGCAGGAAGTGCTATCGTGCAGAAGAAAGCACACTGGAGCAACCGGCAGACCTATTCTCAATTTATCACAATCTATCTGCAGGCATATTATCTCATCCTGAGATTCACTTTCTTCCCTGGAAAACTTGAGATAGTTCTCTGGGCCAGCTGACTTCACAGGATTATTGAGAAGAATAGCGATTTTTATTTTAGTTAAATACAAGGAATTTGTTTTAATACTTTAATTATTGGTTGTAGATTTGTTGTTGCTTTTCTGCTCGAATGCTATTTACTCTCACCTCCATTCACATTCTTCACCTGTTCCCAGCCTTCATTTGACCAGCTTTAAATAAGGGCATGGTGGCAAATCTTGACTTTTCTACCCCACCCCACCTCAGACTTACATTGCAGTCCATATATGTTCATTCTCTCCTTCTTAGAACACTGTAAGCAAGGCCCAGAATTTGAGGATGGGACTGATATCCTGCTTTTCAATCCCAGGAAAATATCTGAATTTACATTTATTTCCTTTTAAATCAACTAACTCACAAAAGCAAGAGCCATTCTGCAGTTCATATACATAGACTAAAATCTGAATATGAGTGCTTTATGTGTTATATCTGTAAGTCAGTCACTTTCATATTCACAGTTTCACTGAATCCTCACTGCTCACTACAGAGTGGTATCATCTTCATTGCACAGATGGTTAATCTGAGGCTCAGAGTCCAGGTAATTTGTTTAAAATGACAAAGCTAGGAAGTAGATCAGACTGGATTTTAATCTTGTTGATTTGGGTCTAAACACAGTTTTCTTTTCTCTCCACTACACTACTGTTATATCCAAGGCAGTAGTTCCTTAAACATTTGGGGAGCAAAGATTCCTTTGATAATATAGAGAAAGTTACCTCTTTCCACAAAGGAAAAGAAAATGCTGAAACATTAAAAATCTGTATGCATAATATCTGTGGGCACATAAATCTCTTGAGATCTATCCATGGATCTTACAGAGTTTTAATAATTAAGGAATCTTAATTCTTAAATGTCTTAAATGTTTAAGGAATGAGTACAACCATTCATGAATCTGTTGCTATATATGTCTTATTTTCACCCCAGAAATCCTTCAACTTCTCTTTATTGTAAATGTCAGGCCCTAAGTTATCCATCCAGTGCTCTACAAGCATTCCATTCACTGTATAAACCCACAGTAAGTTTACTCAAGGGAGCTTCAGAAATTACAGAAATGCCCATAATAAAAATATTGATAAAGGCTTGTTTAGCTAAAGAACTGTGAGTATACATTAGGAAGAGAAGATTCAGGCTAACCCAGGCAAGATGGAACATTATTGGTTTCCATGGTCTTAGAGGAAGTTATAGGGAAGCAGTTTCAACTTGCACAATGTTCAAAGACAAAATGAACTGTCCTGATAGACAGTGAGTTTCCTATCACCAGAGCAAACAAGTAGATGTTTGCTATATAATATTTCTTACGAGAAAGGCATTAAAATTCATCTTTTAAGATTCTTTCCAACTATTGATATAAAATTCATACTCTATGATCATATATTGTTATATTTTATAACATACATATAGAATTTATATATATTTATATAAAGTACATTTTACAAAATATATTCTATTTTATAATCTCCAAGTCACATTATAGGTATCCAATAAAGTCAAACTTCTCTCTGGGATCCGGTTTTCCCATCTATAAAATAATGGCTTTTGCTCTAGATGATCTCCAAGTTTATTTCTGACATTCAACAATTCCATGACTGTATAGTGTACAGGAGAATGAAATGTGATGAAATAGATCCAGGCCTGGAGCACAAATCTGGGGCTCAATCAGGAGAGAGAGAATAAACCTGAATGATGCCTACTGGAAAATAGTTGAATGCAGATCCCGGCCCCTACCCCTAATTTCAGTTCTGGTTTGATGCCCAAATGTCATATTGATCCTTGGTTGTGTTTTGTCTTTTTTTTTCATTATAACTTTGAGTTTCCCCATCTTTGAAACTTCCTCTTCTGTTTTAGAATACACCAAACTAATATACGCATACGCAGTGAAGGAAGGTGTGAGGAGAGCAACCCAGAAACAACACCTCTCAGCATGCCAGCATCTGTAAGTACACCGGTGTTCATGATTACAGTGTTAGAACCAGGTGGTTCTGCTTCTGTTCTCTTGAACTGAGTGATGGACAGTTCTCTGGCCAGGGAAATGATACTAGGTTAGATAACCCCAGAATTGGTCAAATCTTCGTTGTGAAGATAAGTGATTACTGAAATATGTGGAAATAAAAATATAGTAGTTAACATTTTTAAATGTTTACAGTTTACTGGGATCAATGACAGACTATGAGGAATGTACATAATGTAACACTTCTGCAGAGTTGATTTTATTTTCTGTGATCTGCAATACAAAGATGAGACAGAGACCAAGCGAGGTCAGATACTGAAAGAAGTGGACTTAAACCTTATATCCTCGTATCAATACTTTGCATTAAGCTGTTTACCAACATGAAAAGTTGCCTTTTTCATTTAAATCCCTACAAGGATGTTATGACACACATTACAGTACTTTCACCTTATCTGAGGTTTTGCTTTCCATGGTTGTAGTTACCCAAGGTCCAAAAATACTAAATGGAAAATTCCAAAAATAAACAACTCACAAGTTTTAAATTATGTGCTGTTCTGAGTAGCATGATGAGATCCTGTACCGTCCTGCTCCATCTCACCTTTTTCCAGCATAGCCCACCTCTTAGTCACTTACTAGCCATCTAGGTTATCAGATCAACTGTCATGACATCACAGTCTTTTGTTCAAATAACCCTTATTTGAAGGAATAATGCCCCCAGAGTGCAAGAGTAGTGACACTGGCAATTTGTATATGCCAAAGAAAAGCCCAAAAGTTCTTCTTCTATGTGCAAAGTAAAAGTTCTCACCTTAATAAGGGGGAAAAAAAATATTGTGTGCTGAGGTGCTCAGACCTTTGGTAAGAATGAATCTTCTATCCACGAAATTGTGAAGAAGGAAAAAGAAATCTGTTAGTTTTGCTGCTCCACCTCAAAGTGCACAAGTTACAGCCACATTGTGTGATAAGTGCTTAGTTAAGATGGAAAAGGCATTAGATTTGTGGGTGGAAGACATGAATAGAAAATGTGTTCTGACTGGTGGCAAGGTGCTGGGCCAGAAAGCATCAAGCCTCTACCAAGACTTCAGCAAGGGATGCCGTGAAATCAGTGACACCAAGCCATTTACTACAAGTAAAGTATGGTTACAGAGATTCAGGAATAGATTTGGACTGAAAAATATAAAAATTACTGGAGTGGCTGCGTCTGCCAGTGAAGAAGCTGTGCCACATTTCTGACAGTTGAAAAGGTTGATTAAAGAGAAAGGATGTCATACAAAACAAGTCTTCAATTACAATGAGGCTCCTCTGAAAGAAGATACCCAACAGAACCTGCATTCATAAAAGTGCAAAGGAGGCACCAAGGCATAAAACATGGAAAGCCAGATTAACTCTGGTACATACCACAGGGCATATGATTAAGCCAGGCATAGTATACAGAGTGAAGAACCCACTTGCTCTCAAAAACAAAAATTATCTGCCTGTGTTCTGATACCATAATCAGAAAGCATGGGTGACAGCCATCTTGTTTATGGAATGATACCACCAATGCTTCAACCCAGAAGTGAAAAAATACTTGGAAGAGGAAGGCTTGGAATTTAAAGTCCTCCTAATAACAGACAATGCACCTGGCCATCCTGAATCTATTTGCTATGAAAATGAAAATTTCAAGGTTGTATTTTTGCTTCTATATATAACCTCATGACTTCAGCCCCTTGACCAGGGCATCATTCAATTTGTCAAGGTCACATACACCCGCCTGGTATTTGATTACATTTGATCAGCAATTGATGCAGACCCTAATCTGGACAAAATGCACTGCTGGAAACCATTCACTATTGCTGACACAATAACATTCCTCGAAGCTGCAATGGATAAATTAGACCTAGAAACTGTAAATGCCTGCTGGAAAAATGTATGAAGTCATGAATGATTTTAAAGGCTTCCTGGGGATCAATGGAGAAGTTAGGAAAATCATTCACAGGGCAAGACAAGTTGACGGAGAAGGATATTCTGACATGCTCGATGAAGTGGAAGAACATATTGAAGGCCACTGAGAAGTGTTAAAGACTGAGGAATTGGAAGAACTTACTGAGTCATCTACAGAGGGAGAGGAAGATGAAGAAATTGAAGCAGAACCAGCAATGTGAACATTACCAAAATTTGCCAAAGTGTTTCAAATTGCACAGATATTAAAGGAAAAAATTATGGAATACGATCCTTGGATGGAACACAGCATTAAAGTCACCCGTATGATCACCAAAGGATTACAACCTTTGCAGCAACACTTTGATGAGTTAGAAAAAAAGAGTGACACCTTCCGATTACAATGTCCTTCCAAAAGTTTTTGGCAAAAAAACCCTTAAGCTATCAAAGATTCCCAACCATTGACATTATCTGCTCCTGTCATCCAGACATCAACATCGTCATAGTTTGATGGATTACCTGAAGCAGATGATCCTCCTTGTGACCTATTCAGAAGGTCAATGGTAGCCTAATGCTATGTCACAGTACCTATGTCATTCACCTCAATCTCATCACACAGGCACTGTATTATATCACCACAAGAAGGGGTGAGTACAGTGCAATAAGATATTTGAGAGAGAGAGAGAGAGAGAGAGAGAGAGAGAGAGAGGACCACATTCACATAACTTTATAATTGTTTATTTTATTATTGTTGTTGTTAATCTCTAACTGTGCCTAATTTATAAATTAAACTTTATCAGAGGTATGTATGTATAGGAAAAAAGCATAGTATATATGGGGTTGGGTGCTATCTGTGGTTTCAGGCATCCACTGGGGATCTTGGAACATATATCCCGAGGGTAAGGAAGACCAATGTGTTGAGTTTAACATTCTCCCTGGTGATGGCATTTGAGGAATCTCTTCCTCAGGCAAGATGATATGTGACCTGGGGAAAAAACTAGGAATTTTCAAATAAGAGAAAACTTTTTGTCACCAGATAAATATGGGTTCAGAGTTTTTGATGTTTTTCATATGTGAGACCTTTGGCAAATCACATAAATACGTAAACCAGAGCTCTCACTGAGTTATTGAAAATATTTAATAAATACTTTTAAGCATTTGGCCCAGTGTTTAAAAAGCAATGGCATTTATTATTATTATCAGGCCTAGGAGCCTAAAGTATGAATGTAGAGAAACAGACCCTGGCACAATGCTTATTTCTTTTAAATAATTTTAATAAATTTATATTTGGTATTAAAATATACTTATCTTTAATAAAACAATATTTTAGTAAGATTTGATAGCTAGTTATTATTATTCACAACTGTTTTTACTCTATTCCACTGGCACAGAAAGCTTTGGCAATAATGGAATTAAATACAGTTCTGCCAGACGTGAGGATCTTAAGCAATACTAGATGAGACCATATTCAGAAGAACTCAGCGAGCCTTGATATGGGAAAGTGGAAAAACAAGAGCTATAAGCTAGGTGTTTCTGGTTTCACACTGGCAGCTGGAACGCAGGGTAGGAGGCAGGGTACTGGAATGAAGTCAGGAGACCTTCACTGTTTTCTCATGTGGGTTAAAAAAGTCATATATCTACTCTGGGCATTACACATATATAAAGAGAGGTTTTAAACTTTTGCTCTAGTCCCTATGTTGTGTTGGCTATCTTCTTAATCTTATTAGATATAAACTGTTAGTGGTCTGCTTCTCATTTTATTGCCAGAATATCCTGTCTCCCCATCTTAAAAACATACCTGGTCACGTACATCTCAAACAGGGAGGTAAAAATAATCTTTATGCAAGTCTTATAGACCACACCTTAGACTATGCCTTGCTGTAATCTCATGTAGACAACATGATGCAAACTACTTTATGAGGAATCTGCCATAGAATAATACTAATAAGATGTATTTATTCAAATAATGAAGCATCTTGCCAGAGCTAAGAACAAAAGGTTTTGCAACTTCCTTCCTTTCATTTTGGGGTGTTTTTTTTCTCGCTAGAGTTATATAACAGGCATTATTAATGACAGGAATTATTTATGGTTTTATCTGATGGAACAAATCATTAGAGCAAGAGGTGTCCTGGGCATGGGTTCAATTCCTGCTGTATGATTCAATTATGTGACATTGGATACCCCAAGGTGATATGGGTGGGTCATGGCTCAGGACTGCTCTGAAAACCATTATGGGTGTAAATCCTGGAGGCTGGAAACTATTGCCTAAACCTTGTTCCTCTGTAGAAGATTCTCTAAGAGAGTCTGGAATCCCAAGAATGAATAAAAGGCCTGGCAGTCACAACTTTCCTGGAAAAATAGACTGAAAATCCTACTTTTACTTCCTATTCTACGAGGTACTTTTCATTATCCAGTAACTACTAAGATTAATTTAATATAGAGCTTTATCTGCTCTTTCCTTCTGCGTCCTCACAGTAAATCTGTATTTAGGGCAGGGATCATTATCTTTCCCACTTTACAGAAAATCAGCCTGGGAGAAATCCTGCAATTTACCAAAGTTAATCAGTATTTGTTCGGGGTCCACTGTAGCCCTGACTTCATTTCTTGTGCTCTGCCACCATCCTTTAGTTGTCAGGAGATTCTGAAAACCAAGGGCTCTAGAAAAGGCATTATCTCAATTAAATAAAGATTAGCTACACTGGAAGGAAATTCCTATGTTAAGAAAAATACCAGTACTATTTTCTGAGATGAATAAATGACTATTCTCAATTCCATGACAAAGATTTTCCAGGATTCAACAAGACCATAGCTTGCCAACTCAAATCAAAGGAAGCCTGATGGGGTTAATGTGAGAACTAAAGTGGAGGTTTGAGTTTGGAATAATAATGCTGCTAGTGTTCCAGGTAGTACCAGCAGACAAGATGCAGTTACCTTTTTTAAAAATTTAAACGTTGATTTAATGTTTTAAATGTTGATTTCAAGAATATACAACTACATGGATGAGTCAGGCAGGAAGACAGCTGATTAAAATCTCATGGCCTAAAACAAACTATAATAGTAAAGCATTAACTGTTAGAGGAATTAGACTTAAGTCCTGACCAAATGTGACATCTTGGCAAGTCAGTGAACTTCTCTGAAGTTTAATTTATTCCTTTGTGAAAAGATGTGAATGACACCTTCCTTTTTTCATTACCATGACGGTCTCATGTAATCAAGAGCAGAGTTCATTTTTGTATCCACCTCAACAGGTAGTATATACTAGATACTCAATAAATACTCACTGAATCAATGGAATAAAATGTGAAAGTGATTTGAAATTGTGCATTCTTAGCAGAATGCAGGAATCTATGGATTTCTTTGACTATGTTATTACCATCATAAATGTATAGCCTGCATTTCTACAATGTCTTTGAGTTTCTAACATCTAACCTACCCATCTTCTCTTGTAGGTCAAATGATGAAAGAGTTGGTGAAAGCCGTGAGGGAAAATGTGTATTCCAATTCTGAATTGCCTACCTTCACCATCTGTATATACAAAGAATTCTTCAGAGCTCGTCTTATTTACTATAGAAAACAATACAGAACTGTTGGGGGAATGGACTCACTGACTTTCAGTCTTTTCCATCTCTTTCCTCCTAGATTCTGTGATCTGAGGGCACAGAGACATCTTCACCCAATCTGTGCTGTAGAAACCTCCTGATCACAATGCTGTCTGTCCAACTGCTTGTTCAATAAAAGTAAACCCCGCAGAACGCCATTTCTGGGATTTCTTTGTCACTGCCTGGAAAATAGGAACTTGTTTTTGCAGAAGCTGAATGAACTCTACCTTTTTGTTTTTCTAAGCCTATAGGTGGATGGAGAATGCTTTCTTCAAATTCAAGTTGCTGTCACGGCTGGGAAGGAATGTCTAGAAGAGAGGTGGGGATGTAGGGGTTCCCAGGCAGCCAACAGCTATATAAAGCCAAACCAGATATGAATCAATAATTCATAATTTCCTGTATCAGGGCCTTGGACCCATACATAGTCTGGGGGAAGACCAAGGCAACAAGAGTTACCAAGCCCCATGTCAAGTGCTCAAGAGCTACATGTATTATAGCTAGAGGCTACTAAACTAGACAACAACCTAATACACATGAGAAATCCACCAGAGAATATAAGCACTAGATAGCAGATGGAACACGTATAAGCTCCTGCCTCAGTGCTGAAACACTCTCATGCTCAGAACCTTGCTACCGGTGTCCTGTGACAGTATCTAGTTACATTGTTCACTTGCAGATTCCAGGCTAATGCTGAACACACCGTAGATGGAGGAAGCTGTGGGGAATCCACCATGCTTCTAGTTGTTCTCAGCTCTAGAACTGTGCTGGGAATGGCAGGCCTACTTGGATTTGGGGAGTTAATTTTGTATTGATTCCTCTGCCCTTTTTCTTTTAGATAAGTTGCCACTAGGCCCATTATAGTAGGATTTTATGATCTTTGTCCTCTTTAACTGAGTGAAGATAAATCATTCCCTATGTTTTTTTTTTTCTTTTTATGTTATCATTAAGAAAAAAGAAAGAAGACTTGTAAATCATTTTTCAAGCAGGAAAACACAGAGCCATTTTAGAAAAAAAAAAAAAAAATGAGAAAACAATGTTGCTATTTTCTTTGGTAATTCCAGGACATACAGAATGGGTTTACAGATACTATAACATCTGAGATTGTATCTCCTTCTTGGTTATTTCTAGGAAATCCAGAAATACCATTTTCCTGGCCAAGACATATGATTTTTGAGAAGTAGTCACTTTATGTCATTTTGAATATTTTATTGAGATAACAACAACAAGCCCCCTGTACTGCCTTCCTCATTATTATTTTGATTATGATTATCAGGTAATATGCACAGAAGACTATGTTCTCTCACACTCAAGACTTAAGCAACCCTTGATAATAATTCTGAGCACTAGGGAGAAAGTATGGCTCAGGGATATGGTGAGGTGAAGGATAGGGTGGTCTAGAACAGGATGAGACACAGGAATGGAGAAAATTCCAGGGACCCAGTCAAAGTCAAGGGTGAAGAGGGGGACAGAGGTCAGGGATGAAATGAGAATCAAGGAAAATAAAGCAGGGAATGGACTGAGGCTCTGGGATTGGGGTTAAGAGTGTGAATGTGTTGAACACATTACTTGAGATTAAAAAAAAAAACAACTGAAAGTTGTTTATTTTGGAGACACAATCTGGAGGCAAATATAAAATGTCATCTGTGTCAAAATGGTCACAACAAAATAGCTGTATTAACTATCAAGTAAACTGATTTTTGAGTTGCTTCCTGAGTTATATCTTGACATCCGAATGGGAGGTAAATGAAAACCAGACCCATCTTACTGACGTTTCACAAACCAGCCCTAAAATTCTAAACCGGGAAGTGACAAATGATCCTGAGATGGACCTAAAGAAGGCCAGACTATTTCTATCACCTCTTCCTAGTCACTACCACAGACTTATGCATTTCTCTATAACTATACTTCAGATTCCACTTTCAGAATGTGGGTTTTCATAGAAGTACCACTGTCAAACTCCTTATTTTTTCATGTCAGGAACTCACCTGAAGTCTCCCTCTCTCTCTCAAGGCTTCAGAAACAAGTACAGAGAGCACTTGTATAGACTACAGGTCAGAAAACTTTTTCACTAAAGAGCCAGATAGACTTTGTGGGATAAACAACCTCTGTCACAACCACTCAATGCTGCTGTTGTGTTAATATAATGAATTTACATTATGTAAATTCACATGCATAGCTATGTTCCAATAAAACTGTATTTATAAAAACAGGTGGTGGGCCAAGTTTGACCTGTAGGCTGTAACTCAGTTATAGTTAAGAATCTGTCTCTTTAGCTACATGTAAATCAATGAAATTAGAACATTCCCTCATACCATACACAAAAATAAACTCACAAAGACATGACACCATAAAACTCCTAGAGGAGAACATAGGCAAAACATTTTCTGACATAAATCGTAGAAATAGTTTCTTAGATTAGACTTCCAAGGAAAAGAAATAAAATTTTAAAAAAATCAAATGAGACCTAATCAAACTTAAAAGCTTTTGCACAGCAAAGGAAATCATCGACAAAACAAAAAGACAACCTACGGACTGGGAGAAAATATTTGCAAACGATGCAACTGACAAGGGATTAACTTCCAACACATACAAACACCTCATACAACTCAATATAAAAAAAAACTCAATCAAAAAAAGGGCAAAAGATCTAAGCACACATTTTTCCAAAGAAGACACACAGATGGCCAACAGGCACATGAAAAGATGCTCAACACATCACTAATTATTAGGGAAATGCAAATCAAAACCACGATGAATTATTACCTCACACCAGCCAGGATGGCTATTATCAAAAAGAACACAAATAAACGTCGGCAAGGATGTGAAGAAAAGAGAACCCTTGTACACTGTTGGTTGGAATGTAAATTGGTACAGCCGCTACAGACAACAGTATGCAGGTTCCTTAAAAACTAAAAATAGAACTACCATATGATCCAGTAAATCCACTCCTGGACATATATCCAGAAAAGATGAAAACCCTAATTCAAAAAGATAGATGCATCCCAATGTTCATAGCAGCACTATTTACAATTGCCAAGACATAGAAGCAAACTAAGTGTTCATCAACAGATGACTGGTTTAAGATGTGGTATATATAGGCAGTGGAATATCAGCCATAAAAAGAATGAAATATTGCAATTTTCAGCAACATGGATGGACCTATGGAATAGCATACTAAGTGAAGTCAGACAGAGAAAGAAATATTACATGATATCACTTACATGTGGGATCTAAAAAAGAATATAAATGAATCTATATACAAAACATAAACAGACTCACAGACATAGAAAACAAACTTATGATTACCAAAGAGGAATGGGAGGGGTGGAGGGATAAATGAGGAGTATGGGATTAACAGATACAAACCACTATACATAAAACAGATAAGCAACAGGGATTTACTGTATAGCACAGGGAACTATATTCAGTATCTTACAATAACCTATAATGGAAAATAACCTGAAAAAATATATCTCTATATACATAGATATAGATGTAGATAGATAATGACTGAATCACTTTGCTTTACACCTGAAACTAAGACAATATTGTAAATTAACTATATTTCAATTTAAAAAAAAAGAATCTCCCTTATCCTTCTTCTTTGTAACTTAATTGTCTTCTTTGCTCCCTTCTGTACACTTAAACACCAACCACACTTCTTATTCTATGATAATAATAGAAGATAATAAATGTTGACATTTCTAAACATTTAATATGTGCTTACAAATGAGAAAAGCACATTCAAAATGCACATTTGTACTCCAATCCAATACTCTTCGTGGCCTTGCTGGTTGACTTTGTCCAAGGCCAGTCTCATATATAGCACAGTTAGATCATGGTAAATGAAGGGAATGTGCCCTCAAATAGCACTCCCTGTGGCCTTTACCAATGATGGATAATACTTGTTTCCCTCATAGTAAAAAGCATAACAAGACATCTTGTTCTTTCTCTGATACCATCCTGGCACACAAGTCCCTTTTTCTTTCCAGTATTGAAATTAAAGTTAAATATAAATAATATGTGACTATAAATCATTCTTCAAGCATGAAGGGAGAATAGAAAGAAAGACTTGGTCATTTGAAAATCAGTCCCAAGAAAAAAAACCTCATAAAACATTCATCATCCTTGATGGACTTTTCACTTGACAGTAGTTCCTTCTGGACTATTTTGAGGGATGATGAGCTGTCTTCCTCCAGGCTATTCCATGCACTCTCTCCTTGTCTGTTACAGTCCTTGTAAATATCTTTCTAGCCTAAAGACATTTACCTTATTTTTTTCTTTAATGAATTTTAGATCCTCTTTTTCATTTCAGTGGACTTTTCAATGGCCTAACAGACTTGCCTGTCTCTATCCTTTACAGCTTTCTTGTTTTTTAATCTCCAAATGACCTCTTCAAAACACAGATCTGTATAATTCCCCATTTTAATTTTTTTTTTGAAAACTCCTACTAAGCAGCCACACTGCACTAAAACACAGTAAAAAGAGAAAAACCTGAAACCCAGGCATTATCTTCCCAGATACCTTTTATCCTCTGTACAGTTAATCACTAAATCTATTAAATCTTTGGTTTAAACCATCATCAATCATTCATGATTGACCGAAACAGCCTTATACATGATTTCCCTGCTTCAGCCTTCTCCCATCCATTGCATTCTCCACTGCAGAGTGATGATCTGAAATCCAAATTTGATAGTAATATGCATGAAACTTTTAAGTGGCTTCTCTAGCCCCCAAGATGAACACCAAACTCCTCCTGACATGCAAGGCCTCTCTGTCCACCTCTTCAGGCTCAGCTCTTACACTCTCCTCTTTCCCTTCTACCCTTGAATAATTTCCTTAAACTTGTTCCTTTATGTCCTCTCCTCTTAACATATCCTCCTTATCCACCCCTGGTCCTTCTCCCACTTTTTCCTTCCATCTCACAAGGTTCATTCCTTCAAACTCTAGAATAATTTTTTCTCACCTCATTAAAGGTGTAGCTTTTTTCTGGAAGCCTTCCATGACTTCTTTCCCCTCTGTGAATTAGTTATTCCTTTCTTATGCTCCCATAACACCCTGTCCTTTCACCTATATTACCAGCTGTCACTGTTTCCTAGTTGCTTATTTACAAGTCCATTTCTCTCACTAGACTGTGAATTCTTTAAGAGAAGAGATGGTTTAATGTTCTTGTTTTTATTTCCAGTGCCTAGCAAAATACCTAGCATGGAGTGTTGCTTATTAAAAGTTGTTGACTAAAGCTAGACCCTTAAGAGACTTAAAAGAAAATTTAAAATAGGCACTCTCAGTTATGGTCAATGACATAAAGCCTACAAGGACTTTTGTTTTCAAAGAACTTAGAGATTCTGCATTCCCTTCCTGGTACAAATTTAAAATTGCTGGCACTGATGGTTGGAAACAAGCTAAAATTACCTGAAAATATGAACTTATAAAATGTATCTCCTCCCCAGATGAAGGCTAGATTCATGAGATGTTTCTCAGAAATATTAGAAAAGGCTGCAGCTAAAGAGGAATGCAAAAGCAGTAGGAGCCCAGAAAAAAATATGCTGTGAAGTGTATTGTTATAATTAGCCTTATTGTAACTTTCAACTAATTAATTTGCTCTTTATCAGCTAAATATATGATATGTAGTTATAAAGAAAATCTCAATCAGGGAAAGGTTATTTTACTTCAGACTGATAAACTCCCAGGCTGACAGAGCTAGAAGAAAATTAGAGATGATTTATCCAGCATGTTTAGTATATGGGAATCCTGAAGCCAAAAGAGGGGAAGTGATTTTTCTAAGCCTACCCAGATGAGTGCAAAGGAGAAATACAAATTCAAGTAAATGGTTTTTAATCTCATGTCCCTTACACCACTCCCTCTGGCCTCATGAACCACAGTTCCATGCTTTTCATGTAAATAAAATTATCTACCTGATTATGTTTTCAGACAAAAGGGTGGATTTTGTATCAAATGATCCTAGAAAACTTCATTATCTACAGAAACAGTCACGTCTGTTAATCTGTGGAATACTTCACTTCCAAATCTATGGATCATGTGGCAGGAGACAGTACACATGCAGATTTTTTAGCATAGAGTAATGGGATTAGCAATGAAAAGTGAATTCTAATGGCTTGACTTAACACGAAAGAAGTCCTGGGAGCAGTAATAAAATGGAAAGTTGCCAGCTATTATATTCTCATCTCTGGATCCACTTTGCTCCTTAAATTTTAAGTTAGAAAGTTGCCAGAACTCCTACTGCCAAGGTCTCTAAAAATGAGCTCTGACAAGTTGTGTTCACAAAGGATATTTGCTTAGGTCCTGGCCTCTGGTCACAAGACAGACATGGATGATTCACGAAGGAAATGCCCCATCCGTCTCTACCCAGAGGCTCTTCCCAGGCACCCAGGAGAGGTGTAGGTAGTTGGAGAACCTCCAGTTATAAGTACCCACTGAAGAATTTCTGGTGGAGCTGTTTACCCCCAGGTTAGCACTTATCTGGAAGCACAAGGTAGGTTTCTAAAGATGAATGGAATTTTGACATAGTCATTTTAATGTCAATATGTCAAACAAGAAGTAATAACACAGCATCAACAACTAAGGCAGTAGTTAAAAGCTATTAACTAGTTTTCTTTTTATCTTTCCTTCACTCTCTATCACAAAGCTTGAAGAAAAAGGTATGTATTTTTACTTTACAGGATATTTGAAATAAACTGGACAAAAACATAAAAAGGGGCAAAAAATTACTCTTAATGGCTTGAGTACATTAGAAAGTAACCAAAGCAGAAGAAATTAAATTTTCAAAAGAAATCAAAGGGACGGAGTATTGACCAAGACTGCTGCCCGGCAGCTTCCTGAAGAGGAAGAGTCTGCTGAGTGTATGACTATACAAAGTATCTGCTGAACCCTAGGTTCATGGGGTTCTCAATCTCAGTCAAAAATCACCCTGTCTCATGGGTGGTACAGAATCATGGAGCAGCCTCAGTGAGGGGAACCATTTAAGGCTGGCTTGCACTGCTGAGATGCAGGCAGCAACCATGCCTGTTCAGAGATAATAGGGCCTGTTCTCATTTTCTGTGCACTGCTTAAGCACCTCAGATCCTCATAAACTCCTATAATGAATGAGACCAAATCTCCCCAAATCTAGGCAGAATGAAGACCTCAGAGTCAGACATAATTTTATTTAGAGAAAAAGAAACAGATAATGTTTTACATATACACTTATTGATGGAAACTGACATCTGCTCTGTGTGGGACCCATGTTGGGGATTGCTAGGAATTCCTGTGCAGTGCATGTCCACATTAAAGGCTGGCTGCCCCAGAATCACACCTAATCAATTAGTTTTGAAAAAAAAAAACTGAGCCTGTTAAGGAACTGGTAATAGAGATGAGCGTGGATTTGTTGAAGGGTTTTTTGATTTGGGCAATGTATTGTGATGATGTTGAGTTTCAGGTAATTGTATATACTGTTTTTAAATCCTTAGTTACTGAGTAGATGGTGAAAGGAAAACGCAGTCATGTTGGTTGTTGACCAGATTAATTCTTCGTATAAGTATTTCCAGAAAGAGAAGAACATGGATAGTGAATTTCTAGATCATTATTCTTGAACCCTGAATTTTTTAACATCTTTATTGGAGTATAATTGCTTTCCAGTGTTGTGTTAGTTTCTGCTGTAAAACAAAGTGAATCAGCTATACATATACATATATTCCCATATCCCCTCCCTCTTGCATCTCCCTCCCACCCTCCCTATCCCACCCCTGTAGGCGGTCACAAAGCACTGAGCTGATCTCCCTATGCTCTACAGCTGCTTCCCACTAGCTATCTATTTTACATTTGGTAGTGTATATATGCCCATGCCACTCTCTCACTTCGTGCCATCTTACACTTCCCCTTTCCATTCCTCAAGTCCACTCTCTACATCTGTGTCTTTATTCCTGTCCTGCCTCTAGGTTCATCAAAACCATTTTTTTTTTTAGATTTCATATATGTGTGTTAGCATACAGTATTTGTTTTTCGGTTTCTGACTTACTTCACTCTGTATGACAGACTCTAGGTCCATCCACCTCACTACAAATAACTCAATATCGTTGCTTTTTATGGCTGAGTAATATTGCATTGTATATATGTGCCACATCTTTATCCATTCATCTGTCGATGGACACTTAGCTTGCTTCCATGTCCTGGCTATTGTAAACAGAGCAGCAATGAACATTGTGGTACATGTCTGTTTTTGAATTATGGCTTACTCAGGGTATATGCCCAGTACTGAGATTGCTGGATTATATGGTAGTTCTATTTTTAGTTTTTTAAGGAACCTCCATACTGTTCTCCACAGTGGCTGTATCAATTTACATTCCCATCAACAGTGCAAGAGGGTTCCCTTTTCTCCACACCCTCTCCAGCATTTACTGTTTGTAGATTTTTTGATGATGGCAATTCTGACTGGTGTGAGGTGATAATCACTGTAGTTTTGATTTGCATTTCTCTAATGATTAGTGATGTTGAGCATTCGTTCACGTGTTTATTGGCAATCTGTATATCTTCTTTGGAGAAATGTCGATTTAGACCTTCTGCCCATTTGTGGATTGGGTTGCTTGTTTTTTTTGATATTGAGCTGCGTAAGCTGTTTGTATATTTTGGAGATTAATCCTTTGTCAGTTGCTTCATTTGCAAATATTTTCTCCCATTCTGAGGGTTGTCTTTTCATCTTCTTTATGGTTTCCTTTGCTGTGCAAAAGCTTTTAACTTTCATTAGGTCCCATTTGTTTATTTTTGTTTTTATTTCCATTTCTCTAGGAGGTGGCTCAAAAAGGAACTTGCTGTGATTTATGTCATAGAGTGTTCTGCCTATGTTTTCCTCTAAGAGTTTTATAGTGTCTGGCCTTACACTTAGGTCTTTAATGCATTTTGAGTTTATTTTTGTATATGGTGTTAGGGAGTGTTCTAATTTCATTCTTTTACATGTAGCTGTCCAGTTTTCCCAGCACCACTTACTGAAGAGGCTGTCTTTTCTCCATTGTATATTCTTGCCTCCTTTAACAAAGATAAGGTGACCATATTGTGTGGGTTTATCCCTGGGCTTTCTATCCTATTCCCTTGATCTATATTTCTGTTTTTGTGCCATTATCACACTGTCTTGATTACTAGCTTTGTAGTATAGTCTGAAGTATAGTCTGATTCCTCCAGCTCCGTTTTTCTTTCTCAAGATTTCTTTTGCTATTCGGGGTCTTTTGTGTTTCCATACAAATTGTGAAATTTTTTGTTCTAGTTCTCTGAAAAATGCCATTGGTAGTTTGATAGGGATTGCACTGGATCTGAAGATTGCTTTGGGTAGTACAGTCCTTTTCAAAATGTTGATTCTTCCAATCCCATAACATGGTGTATCTCTCCATCTGTTTGTATCATCTTTAATTTCTTTCATCAGTGTCTTATAGTTTTCTGCATAGAGCTCTTTTTTCTCCTTAGGTAGGTTTATTCCTAGGTATTTTATTCTTTTTGTTGCAATGGTAAATGGCAGTGTTTCCTTAATTTCTCTTCCAGATTTTTCATCATTAGTGTATAGGAATGCAAAAGATTCCTGAGCATTCATTTTGTATCCTGCAAGTTTACCAAATTCATTGATTAGCTCTAGTAGTTTTCTGGTATCATCTTTAGGATTCTCTACGTATAGTATCATGTCATCTGCAAAGAGTGACAGTTTTTGTTCTTCTTTTCCAATTTGGATTCATTATATTTCCTTTTCTTCTCTGATTGCTGTGGCTAAAACTTCCAACATACTACTATGTTGAGTAATAGTGGTGAGAGTGGGCAAACTTGTCTTGTTCCTGATCTTAGAAGAAATGGTTTCAGTTTTTCACCATTAAGAACGATATTGGCTGTGGGTTTGTCATTTATGGGCTTTATTACGTTGAGGTAAGTTCCCTCTATGTCTACTTTCTGGAGAGTTTTTATCATAAATAGGTGTTGAATTTTGTCAAAAGCTTTTTTTGCATCTATCGAGATGATCATGTGGTGTTTCTCCTTCAATTTTTTAATATGGTGTATCACATTGATTGATTTGCATATACTGAAGAATCCTTGCATTCCTGGGATAAACCCCACTAGGTCATGGTGTATGATCCTTTTAATGTGCTGTTGGGATTCTGTTTCCTAGTATTTTGTTGAGGATTTTTGCATCTATGTGTGTCAGTGATATGGGCCTATATTTTCTTTTTTTGTGACATCTTTGTCTGGTTTAGGTATCAGGGTGATGTTGGCCTTGTAGAATGACTTTGAGAGTGTCTTCCCTCTGCTATATTATGGAAGAGTTTGAGAAGGATAAGTGTTAGCTCTTCTCTAAATGTTTGATAGAATTTGCCAGTGAAGCCTTCTAGTCCTGGGCTTTTGTTTGTTGGAAGATTTTTAATCAGTTTCAATTTCAATGCTTGTGATTGGTCTGTTTATATTTTCTATCTCTTCCTGGTTCAGCCTCGGAAGGTTGTGCTTTTCTAACAATTATCCATTTCTTCCAGATTGTCCATTTTATTGGCATATAGTTGCTTGTAGTAATCCCTCATGATCCTTTGTATTTCTGCAGTGTCAGCTGTTACTTCTCCTTTTTCATTTATAATTCTGTTGATTTGAGTTTTCTCCCTTTTTTTATTGATGAGTCTGGCTAATGGTTTATCAATTTTGTTTATCTTCTCAAAGAACCAGCTTTTAGTTTTATTGATCTTGCTATTGTTTCCTTCATTTCTTTTTCATTTATTTCTTTATGATTTCTTTCCTTCTGTTAACTTTGGGTTTTTTTTTTCTGCTCTTCTTTCTCTAATTGCTTTAGGTGTAAGGTTAGATTGTTTATTTGAGATGTTTCTTGTTTCCTTGAGGTAGGATTTTATTGCTATAACTTCCCTCTTAGAACTGCTTTTGCTGCATCCCATAAGTTTTCGGCTGTCGTGTTTTTAATGTCATTTGTTTCTAGGTATTTTTTGATTTCCTCTTTGATTTCTTCAGTGATCTCTCGGATTTTTAGTAGTGTATTGTTTAGCCTCCATGTGTTTGTATGTTTTACAGATTTTTTTCCTGTAATTGATATCTAGTCTCATAGCATTGTGGTTGGAAAAGATACTTGATACAATTTCAGTTTTCTTAAATTTACCAAGGCTTGATTTGTGACCCAAGATATGATCTATCCTGGAGAATGTTCCATGAGCACTTGAGAAGAAAGTGTGTTCTGTTGTTTTTGGATGGAATGTCCTATAAGTATCAATTAAGTCCATCTTGTTTAATGTATCATTTAAAGCTTGTGTTTCCTTATTTAGTTTCCTTTTGGATGATCTGTCCATTGGTGAAAGTGGGATGTTAAAGTCCCCTACTACGATTTTGTTATTGTCAATTTCCCATTTTATGGCTGTTAGCATTTGCCTTATGTATTGAGGTGCTCCTATGTTGGGTGCATAAATATTTACAACTGTTATATATTCTTCTTGGATTGATCCCTTGATCATTATGTACTGTCCTTCTTTGTCTCTTGTAATAGTCTTTATTTTAAAGTCTATTTTGTCTGATATGAGAATTGCTACTCCAGCTTTTTTTTTTTTTTTTTGCAGTACACGGGCCTCTCACTGTTGTGGCCTCTCCTGTTGCGGAGCACAGGCTCCGGACATGCAGGCTCAGCGGCCATGGCTCACAGGCCCCACCACTCTGCGGCATGTGGGATCTTCCCGGACCAGGGCACAAACCCGCGTCCCATGCATCAGCAGGTGGACTCTCAACCACTGTGCCACCAGGGAAGCCCTCCAGCTTTCTTTTGATTTCCATTTGCATGGAATATCTTTTTCCATCCCCTCACTTTCAGTCTGTATGTGTCCCTAGTTCTGAAGTGGGTCTCTTGTAGACAGTAATATATACAGGTCTTGTTTTTGTATCCATTCAGCCAGTCTAATGTCTTTTGATTGGAGCATTTAATCCATTTACATTTAAGGTAGTTATTGATATGTATGCCCCTATTACCATTTTCTTAATTGTTTTGGGTTTGTTTTTGTAGGTCTTTTCTTTCTCTTGTGTTTCCTGCCTAGAGAAGTTCCTTTAGCATTTGTTGTAAAGCTTGTTTCATGGTGCTGAATTCTTTTAACTTTTGCTTGTCTGTAAAGGTTTTAATTTCTCCGTCGAATCTGAATGAGATCCTTGCTGGGTAGAATAATCTTGATTGTAGGTTCTTCCTTTTCATCACTTTGAATATGTCCTGCCAATCCCTTCTGGCTTGCAGAATGTCTGCTGAAAAATCAGCTATTAACCTTATGGGGATTCCCTTGTATGTTACTTGTTGCTTTTCCCTTGCTGTTTTTAATATTTTTTCTTTGTATTTAATTTTTGATAGTTTGATTAATATGTGTCTTGACGTGTTTCTCCTTGGATTTATCCTGTATGGGATTCTTTACACTTCTGGGATTTGATTGACTATTTCCTTTCCCATGTTAGGGAAGTTTTCAACTATAATCTCTTCAAATATTTTTACAGACTCTTTCTTTTTCTCTTCTTCTGGGACCTCTATAATTCAAATGTTGGTGCATTTAATGTCCCTGGGTTCTCTGAGACTGTCCTCAATTCTTTTCATTCTTTTTTCTTTATTCTGCTCTGTAGTAATTATTTCCACTATTTTATCTTCCAGGTCACTTATCTGTTCTGCCTCAGTTATTCTGCTATTGATTCCTTCTAGAGAATTTTTAATTTCATTTATTGTATGTTTACCATTGTTCGCTTGCTCTTTAATTCTTCTAGGTCCTTGTCAAACGTTTCTTGTACTCTCTCCATTCTATTTCCAAGATTTTGGATCAGCTTTACTCTCATTATTCTGAATTCTTTTTCAGGTAGACTGCCTGTTTCCTCTTCATTTGTTTGGTCTCGTGGGTTTTCACCTTGCTCCTTCATTTGCTGCATATTTATCTGTCTTCTCATTTTGTTTAACTTACTGTGTTTGGGATCTCCTTTTTGCAGGCTGCAGGTTCGTAGTTCCCGTTGTTTTTGGTGTCTGTTCCCAGTAGGTGAGATTGGTTTAGTGCCTTGTGTAGTCTTCCTTGTGGAAGGGACCGGTGCCTGTGTTCTGGTGGGTGGGGCTTCCCAGACCAGGGCTCGAACCCACATGTCCTGCATTGGCAGGTGGATTCTTAACCACTGCACCACAAAGAAAGCCCAAAAGAATATACTTAATTTTTTTGTTTTTGTTGTTTCATCTGCAGAATAGCAATAATACTGCTCTTCTTGTTTCATAAGGTTAATCATTTAACAAGCCTTCATAAAATGTTGTAAAGTGTGTTCATGCTCTAGATAAGCAAGGTTTACAGTGCTATTAATGTTGTCTACTACAGTACATTTTAAAGAAATGTGCTTCTATGATCCTTTTCAACTTTCCTGCATCTAATATAATCTTAATGCCCTTTACACATCATTTAAATGTCTATTTGCTCTTTACTACACCTATGATTTTATTTGTTCTCAAATATAGCCACACCATTATATTTGCTGAGTGATCAAAGGGATCTTCTGGTAGATGAGTTTCAGGATGTAACTATTCCAAATGTCTGTAGCTCAAGATAATAAGGAAGCATTCCTTGACACATGAAATAAATACCCTAGCTTGGATTAATGCCAATCATCATTGCAAAGGCCAATTTTAATGAGGATGGGACCCTGCCCTGAGTATATATATGTGTATTTGGCAGACTGCTTTTTCTCTCTTTCTCTCTGAACTTCTTGCCTCAGAACAGCATCTCTCTACTACCCTCATTCATCATCACTATGAAGAGCATCACTGCTTTTGTCATCCTTGCTCCAGCAGCCACTACATGGGTTGTCACTCCACCTGGTAAGTTAGGATTCCTTTTTAATATTCATACAACGTTAACTGCAACATATTCAGCCTTCAGTAATTATAGAATGTTAAAGTCAAAAGAAAATTTAGAAGACATCTATTTTGATTGGTCTAATCAACAGAGTGGGGGTGAATCAGACTTTGAGGAAGAGGAAGAGGAAGAGAGACTGAGAAGAATAAAAGGATTGTGAGCTTTCTGCTCAGTTCCTCATCGGGATCTCTCAGGTTTCTGACTTGGCCTTTCAGAAACCACCTATACAACTTTGAGACCATAACTCCAACTCTACCTTGGGCATGCCCACAGGATCTCCTGGACAGCCCTTTCTCCAATGACCAGAGATTCCCCCTACCACCTCATTTTTTTTTTGTTTTTGGTCAGAATCATATATCTCTGACTTCCCCCCGAGTTGGCCCTGAGTAAAGAAGTGACCTCTTTTAGGTCTGGCCTGGGCAAGGGATGTTGGGAAATGGGTTTTAGTTACTGTGAACAATGAATTCAGCTTTGCATTTCTAACTGTGGAATTTTCTATTTCTCCAATTCCTTCTCTCGAAATGAATCTCGTCCTACTCTCTTCTGGCCATCAAGCAATAGGGACAGAGGTGAGTACCTTTTCGGCATGCTCTTGGCAAAAATGAAATCAGAGCTAATGTGTAAATGAGTCATGAAAGTAGCTAAACTGACTCACAGTGGGCTGAAATAATTCCCTAGGATATAAAACTGTTCCTACTGTACTTTCCTGGTGGTGTTTCTTTCTTTAAAGGTTACAAAATGAATCTCCTTGCAAAAGGAGAAGAGCAGATAAAGTAAAGTTTTACCTTTTGGTAGCATTTTAAACTTTTCTCAGTATTTTTCACATTCATTATCCACTGGACTCTCATTATAACCCTAAAAAGAGAGATTAATATTTCCTTCTTAAACTGCTAATTCTCATTTAAGGACTATTCTAGGTCTGATTTATTTTTGCAGCACAGCACCTGGGCCATAAAAGATCTTCTAGACATGTTTGCTGAAAAGTTAAAGAGACTAGTACTCTTTCCACTCTCTTCTCCCTCTTTACCATCTCAATATGAGAATGACGCAGAATTGAAGGAAGAGAATGTAGGGTATTATTTTTCTTCCAATTACAGGTGGACTGCACCAAATACAACAGAAAAAGTGCCAGGATTGCATGCACAAGGGAATGGAGACCATTATGTGACATAGATCAGAAAACTCACAGTAATGAATGCATGTTTTGTATGCTAAATCAGTAAGTACAGTACTCAATTTGGAGCCCTGTTTTGCTTTTATGATCACAAAATTCACATTGGCCAAAATCTGCTTGGTTTTTAAAAACATGGTTTTACAAACCTTACCTTTTGTCATGATCCTCCAGTACTCTTTGGACATTGCTTTGTTTTGAAAAAATAGCTATATGTAAGGATATATATGTGTATATATTTCTTTGCTGTCCAGCCAAATTCTCATTTATAGTCTACAATGTCCCTCAGATTAGCTGCTACATATAGACATTTTTATTCCCACATTACATTTAAGGAAACTGGGTCTCAGGTGGGAAATATATTCTTGGTCAAAGTTTCATGAATCTCCTGTGTTACATCTTTCTTATCACTTAGTGGAAACTCAGAAGACAGCTGTCTATATTTGGGCTGTTAGCCATGGACACTGTTATAAGACTGATCTATCCTTCATACCCCAGAGGAGAATCATGTTGCTTCTCTGATTGTCTGGAGAGGTCTAGGGAAGAGAATGAAAGCCCAAACGCAGAGTTGGAATTAGTTGGAATCCTCACCACCACCAGCCCCATCCATTATATATTAAGTCCTCACTATAAACAACATCTCAGCTTCTAGGAGATTTTAAGAATGGTTATTACCAGCCATTCCAACAACTTTCTTTTTTTTTTCATTCCAACAACTTGAATTCACTCCTTTCTGATTAGTAGTTAAAATCATGGGCTTTTTATGCTAAAAACCCTGCAGAAAGTAGGCACAGAGGGAACTTTCCTCAACATAATAAAGGCCATATATGACAAACCCACAGCCAACATCGTCCCCAATGGTGAAAAACTGAAAGCATTTCCACTAAGATCAGGAACAAGACAAGGTTGCCCACTCTCACCACTCTTATTCAACATAGTTTTGGAAGTTTTAGCCACAGCAATCAGAGACAAAAAAGAAATAAAAGGAATCCAAATCGGAAAAGAAGTAAAGCTGTCACTGTTTGCAGATGACATGATACTACACATAGAGAATCCTAAAGACGTTACCAGAAAACTACTAGAGCTAATCAATGAATTTGGTAAAGTAGCAGGATACAAAATTAATGCACAGAAATCTCTGGCATTCCTATACACTAATGATGAAAAATCTGAAAGTGAAATCAAGAAAACACTCCCATTTACCACTGCAACAAAAAGAATAAAATATCTAGGAATAAACCTACTTAAGGAGACAAAAGACCTGCATGCAGAAAATTATAAGACACTGATGAAAGAAATTAAAGATGATACAAATAGATGGAGAGATATACTATGTTCTTGGATTGGAAGAATCCACACTGTGAAAATGACTCTACTACCCAAAGCAATTTACAGATTCAATGCAATCCCTATCACACTACCACTGGCATTTTTCACAGAACTAGAACAAAAAATTTTGCAATTTGTATGGAAACACAAAAGACCCCGAATAGCCAAAGCAGTCTTGAGAATGAAAAACGGAGCTGGAGGAAACAGCCTCCCTGACTTCAGACTATACTACAAAGCTACAGTAATCAAGACAGTATGGTACTGGCACAAAAACAGATTGATAGATCAATGGAACAGGATAGAAAGCCCAGAGATAAACCCACACACATAGGGTCACCTTATCTTTGATAAAGGAGGCAGGAATGTACAGTGGAGAAAGGACAGCCTCTTCAATAAGTGGTGCTGGGAAAACTGGACAGGTACATGTAAAAGTATGAGATTAGATCACTCCCTAACACCATACACAAAAATAAGCTCAAAATGGATTAAAGACCTAAATGTAAGGGCAGAAACTATCAAACTCTTAGAGGAAAACATAGGCAGAACACTCTATGAAATAAATCACAGCAAGATCATTTTTGACCCACGTCCTAGAGAAATGGAAATAAAAACAAAAATAAACAAATGGGACCTAATGAAACTTAAAACCTTTTGCACAGCAAAGGAAACCATAAACAGGACCAAAAGACAACCCTCAGAATGGGAGAAAATATTTGCAAATGAAGCAACTGACAAAGGATTAATCTCCAAAATTTATAAGCAGCTCATGTAGCTCAATAACAAAAAAACAAACAACCCAATCCAAAAATGGGCAGAAGACCTAAATAGACATTTCTCCAAAGAAGATATACAGACTGCCAACAAACACATGAAAGAATGCTCAACATCATTAATCATTAGAGAAATGCAATGAAATATCATCTCACACCATTCAGAATGGCCATCATCAAAAAATCTAGAAACAATAAATGCTGGAGAGGGTGTGGAGAAAAGGGAACACTCTTGCACTGCTGGTAGGAATGTGAATTGGTACAGCCACTATGGAGAACAGTATGGAGGTTCCTTAAAAAACTACAAATAGAACTACCATATGACCCAGCAATCCCACTACGGGGCACAGACCCTGAGAAAACCATAATTCAAAAAGAGTCATGTACCAAAATCTTCATTGCAGCTCTATTTACAATAGCCCAGAGATGGAAACAACCTAAGTGTCCATCATTGGATGAATGGATAAAGAAGATGTGGCACATACATACGATGGAATATTACTCAGCCATAAAAAGAAATGAAATTGAGCTATTTGTAATGAGGTGGATAGACCTAGAGTCTGTCATACAGAGTGATGTAAGTCAGAAAGAGAAAGACAAATACCGTATGCTAACACATATATATGGAATTTAAGAAAAAAAATGTCATGAAGAACCTAGGGGTAAGACAGAAATAAAGACACAGACCTACTAGAGAATGGACTTGAGGATATGGGGAGCAGGAAGGGGAAGCTGTGACAAAGCAAGAGAGAGTCATGGACATATATACACTGCTAAACGTAAGGTAGATAGCTAGTGGGAAGCAGCCGCATAGCGCAGAGAGATCAGCTCGGTGCTTTGTGACCGCCTGGAGGGGTGGGATAGGGAGGGTAGGAGGGAGGGAGACGCAAGAGGGAAGAGATATGGGAACATATGTATATGTATAACTGATTCACCCTGTTATGAAGCAGAAACTAACACACCATTGTAAAGCAATTATACTCCAATAAAGATGTAAAAAAAAAAAAAAAAAATCATGGGCTTTGGTGTCATACATCTGGATTAGAATCCAGGCTGCAGTTTGTAGATCTGTGACATTAGGCAAATACCCAATTCGCTGCACAATTCTGTATTCAGTAAGACAGAAATTATAATAGTGTTTAGGATTCACTGTGATAAAACATGTCAAACCTTAGCTAAGCAGCTGACAAAGAGTGAATACTCAAAGAAATAAACTCTTCTTCCTTTTTATAATTTTCCTCCTTTTCTAGACCTTCTGAAAATTTACAAATATAATAGCAAGTGTTATCCAAAATAAAGTCTCTCAGGATATGCAAATTCATGCCCTAATAAAACCATCAGAGACTGAAGACTGAGATGGTATTGATTATATTATCTCATATCTTCTTTTTAGAAGGAAGAAATCTAATACTCAGAAAGGAGAAATGACTATAACAAAATTACATAAACTGTAAATGCCAGAGATGTATGTGTGCATATTTTCTTTTAAAACTGCAGAAATGTTTGCACACTATATTATGCTTTTGATTTCCATCTGAATATTCATGGACTATTTTAAAAGTGCCCAATCTCCTTTTAATGTTGGTCTTATTTTTTATATTTTTATTTGTTTGCAAAATGATCATCTATCAAGGATGTTAATGGTAAATATCAGCTAACTAGGGTAGAATATTAACCAGCACTCTTCATTCTTAGTTCAGGTCGGACAACACAAAATGACATATGACTATGTTTTACTCTGTAGATTATGAAATATCAAATAACTGTATGACCCATTCAATAAAATCTACTTTTCCAGACAGAAAGGATCTCAACTCAGGAAACTTCATGATGATGAAGTGTAAGTAAGTATAGTATATATACTATATATATACTGTATATATACTATAGTATATATACTATATATATACTATAGTATATATACAGTATATATATATGTATATATATAGTAAGTATACACAGAAATTTTATTTATTCTTAATATAAAATGTTTTAACAATTTCTCACTTTCATCGAGAAAAAGTGTTTTCAGATATGTATTCTAGAAATGATCTATGACTATGAGTAGTCATAGATAAGACACCTGACCAGCCTAAACACAAAACCTAAAGTATAATTTATTTACCCAGAGGAAGACTCCACAAACTTTATTCGTAGCCCTTAACTGGAGCAGATTGATATACATGTGGTTATTTTCTAATACTGCAACTAATTAGCAGGTTAAGAAAAGAACATTAGGGACTTAAGAACACTAATAACAGTAAAAAAGTTATTTAAAAAGCACAAAAAAAATTCAAGAACACAAAAGTAGAGATAATTTAGGGGTAAGGAGCTATGTGAGTGGAAAGTCAATAATTTTAATAGAGTTTGAAATGTGATACTGTAAGAGAACGGCAAACATGGGGTTGTGGTAGTAACGACAGTTCATTTTAAGGATGGGCACCTAACCCATTGTGGTGGGTGAGGGAGAGAAATGCGGCCATGAAACTGTTGCAAAAGTAAAATGATATTTGAAGGAGAAGTAGCGGTCAGTCTGATGGATGAAGTGGGTAAGGGCATGCAAAGTAGGATAAATATGAGAAGCAAAGGCACAGGGATGTTCAGGAGCAGGAAACACTGGGAATTCAGTCCTTAAATTCAGCTGGGATAAAAGGCAGAGCAGATGAGACTGGAGAGATAAGCATGGGTCATGAGGGGGCTTTCTGTTGATGGAATCAGTTAAATATTTGAACAAGATCAGATTTGGTTTCTAAAAATATCACTCTGGCAACAATGTGGAGGGTGAGTGAGGGTGCTGTTAGTCATATAATGAGCTAGTGTATTAGTATGCCAGGCTGCCATAACAAAATTCAGATCTTCCTCCATTTAGGATGGGGTTATATCCCGATAAACCCATCATAAATTGAAAATATCATACATGCACCTAACGTACCAGCCTCGCCTACCTTAAATGTGCTCAGAACACTTACATTAGCCTACAGTTGGGCAAAATCATATAACACACAGCCTATTTTATAAAGTAATAAGGTGTTGAATATCTCATGTAATTTATTGAATACTGAAAAAGTGAAAAACAGAATGGTTGTATGGGTACAGAATGGTTGTCAACATACGGATTGTTTACCCTGGTGACTGTATGGCTGACTTGGGTGCTATGGCTCACTGCTCAGCATCACAAGAGAGTATTGTACTGCTTATCACTAGCTCAGGGAAAGATCAAATTTCAAAGTACAGTTTCTACTAAATGCATATTGCTTTCACATCACCATAAAGTCAAAAAATTGTTATTTGAACCATCATAAGTAGGGAACTGTCTATACCACAGATTGGGTGACTTAAACAATAGGAATTTATATTCTCACAGTTCTAGAAGTCCAAGATCAAGGCACCAGAAGATCTGGTGCTAGGTAAGAGCCCACTTTCAGGTTCACAGTCTACTATCTTCTTGCTGTGTCTTCCCATGGTAGAAGGGGCAAGGTTGCTCTCCGGACACTGTTTCATAAGGGCACTAATGCCATTCATGAGGGCTATGCCTTCACGACCTAATCATCTCTGAAGAGTTCTACCTCCTAATACCATCACATTGAGGATTGACTACAACATATGAATTCTGGGGGATTATAAATATTCAGGCAGTAACACATGCGAGACCTTTAGGATGACGGTCATGCTAGCTCATGACTGGAATGGTGGGCACATGGGTGTTGACCCTGTAATAATAAATAATTTGCTTAACTATAAACAACAACAATGACAAAGTCTACATATTGTAGAGTGGATATATTGTAGAGTACATTATATAACCTATGTTTTAAAAATATATGTAATTATACAATAATTACATAATTTTCTTTTTTAACCTATAAATTGAAAAAGTGAGTTTACTTACATAAACTCTGCTTTTGTCTAAACAAAATTTTCCTAGGCAGATATGCAAGTCTGGACAATGTTGTCCTGTGGCTTCAATAAAAAACCCTGAGAAGGGAAAGACTTTCCCCTATGGTCCAGGGTGGGACCGATCACTTGTATGGTGGCTTTCCTGTGATGGAGAAACGGCTCTGAGGACCTAAAGAATGGCAGATTAGTACTGTGGTGGAGTGATAATTGGTTAAAGAATGGACTAGACTGTGAAAGTTCTATGGTTTGGGCAGTGGAATTGACTTTCCTTTCTACTGGAGAACACGCAGTCTTAGGTAAAATCCTGTGAAGGATTTTCACATCCCTAATGGTGGTAAGAATCTGCTTTGGCCACACACCTATGGTCAATTAACCTTCAACAAATGAGTCAAGAATGTACAATGGAGAAAAGACAGTCTCTTCACTGAGTGACACTGGGAAAATTGGACAGCTACGTGTAAAAGAAAAAAATTAGAACATTCTCTAACATCATATACAAAAATAAACTCAACATGGATTAAAGACCTAAATGTAAGACTGGATACTATAAAACTCTTGGAGGAAAACATAGGCAGAACACACTTTGACATAAATTGCAGTAATATGTTTTTGGACCCATCTCCTAGAGTAATGAAAATAAAAGTAAAAATAAATGAATGGGACCTAATTAAACTTAAAAGCTTCTGCATGGCAAAGAAAACTATAAACAAAATGAAAAGACAACCTGCAAAATGGGAGAAAATATTTGCAAATGATGCTACTGACAAGGGATTAATTTCCAAAATATACAAACAGCTCATATAGCTTAATATCAAAAACAAAACAAAAAAAGAAAAAAACTCAATCAAAAGATGGGCAGATGACCTAAACAGACATTTCTCCAAAGAAGACATAGAGATGGCCAACAGGCACGTGAAAAGATGTTCAACATTGCTAATTATTAGCGAAATGCAAATCAAAACTACAATGAGCTATCACCTCACACAAGTCAGAATGGCCATCATTAAAAATGCTGGAGAGGGTGTGGAGAAAAGAGAACCCTCCTACACTGTTGGTGGGGATGCAAATTGGTGCAGCGACTACAGAGAACAGTATGGAGGGTTCTTAAAAAACTAAAAATAGAGCTACCATATGATCCAGCAATCCCACTTCTGGGCATATATCTGGGCAAAACTATAATTCAAAAAGACACACATCCCTAAGTTCACAGTAGCACTATTCACAATAGCCAAAATATGGAAACAATCTAAAGGTCCACTGACAGATGAATGGATAAAGAAAATGTGGTACATGTGTACAATGGAATACTACTCAGCCATAAAAATTAATAAAGTAATACCATTTGCAGCAACATGGATGTACCTAGAGATTATCATATTAAGTGAAGTCAGGTAGAGAAAGATAAATATCACATGATATCACTTGCACATGGAATCTAAAAAAAAAATGATACAAATGAACTTGTTTAAAAAACAGAAACAGACACAGAAAACAAACTTACGGTTACCAAAGGGGAAAGGGTGGGGGAGGGATAAATTAGGAGTTTCAGATTAACAGATACACACTGCTATATACGAAAGAGATAAACAACAAGGACCCACTGTATAGCACAGGGAACAATATTCAACAACTTGTAATAACCTATAATGGAAAAGAACCTGAAAAAGAATATATATATATGTATTATAATATATATATATATATATATAACTGAATCACTTTGCTGTACACCTGAAACTAACACAACATTGTAAATTAACTATACTTCAATAAAAAATAAACTTAAAAAAAAAGAATCTGCTTTGGACTGTAGAGTGAGGAGTTGGTTTTTTTAAATATTCGTTTGAGGTGACACTGGAACATACAAACTGAATTACTTCATAGCTAGGAATAGGAGCCTGACATCTAGGAACAAAGCCCCAAATTGTAGCTTCTGGAATTCAACCATGGGTATGAGAGATGATGAGGAAGTCAAAGACTAAGGATTCTTTGAGGAAGATGGGATCCCTCAGTCTCATTTACTCTCCTCTCCCAATATTAGTTCAACTGGAATTTGGAAAAGCTAAAAATATTTTAGCTTGATTTTTTCCTATGTTTTTCTTTTTCTTCTATGTATTTTCCTCTATGTATTTAATCTACAGGATTAAATACTGTTTGTAGACCTCTCTCTGTTATCTTATTTTTGCAACTATTAAACAGGGTCACATATTGATAATATGCAATTCCTTTTATCTTAGGAAAGTCTGCTTCACTTTTACCTAGTCAAGATATTGGATCTGTGGAAATTATTGTTTGATTTCTCATTGCTGTTATGGATGAGTATCAGAGGGGCCATGATTCATACTGGAATGTCACAAGAGTCAGGAAACTCAAATGTTAAAATCTGCTTCTTCAAGTCTGCCTTCCATGAGTAATTATTTGTTTAATAATATTCTCCTGCCAAGGTATAAGCTCCATTAAGGTCAAGAATATGCCATTCTTTTTCACGGCTGTATTTCCAGTGCCCATACAACTCCTGACAAACCAGAATCCCAGACAGTAGAAGGCCTACGGGAACTCATTTAACCAGTGATACCCTGCTAATAACAAAATCTGTGACAAAGCAAAGTTGAGAAAAATGTAAATTATTTATTATCAGGTGGGAAGTAATTTCACGCTCATTATTACCTTTGAATACTCATACAATGCAATCAATCTGTGGCTCTGAGCCTATAAAGCCCATATCAGTAGCGGAGGCAGGCAGTTTTCCAAGCTGTTTAAATGTTAGCTCACTTAAACCTCCAAAGAGTTCCTTAAGGAAGGTTTGATTACCCCATT